>NC_135822.1:31654476-31964450 GCF_964213995.1 Mustelus asterias
TCTATTTTTTATTTTTTATGTTTTTAAAGTTTCATTCAAAATGTCCCCCACCTTAAGATTATTCATGACAAGACTAAGTTCCAGCACATCAAAAGTTGCATCCGGTCTAGTTTGTGTGCCTGACCAATTGAGCTGTCTGGCGAGGTTCCCCAGCTGTTCCATCTCATCCTTGGTGGCAGCTATAACTTACTGTCCAGATCTGGTACGACTAGTTGTGATGGGATTGACATTGTCCAAGTAAGACAGTTTAAGTAAAATTATGTCAGACTTACCTGTCTTAATCTTCAAACCCATATATTTGAAAGCCCCAGATGCTTGACTGTCAATTTTAAATTCCTTCCTAATTTGATTCATAACATTTTCTTCAAAGTCACCCACAAAAATCATTCACATGCATCATAAAGATGCCCAAAGGTTTTCCATTACAGTTATAGTAGAACATGGCTAGATCTACCTTCAGTTGTGAGCATCCTAAGCTTTACAGAATTGCCCTTACCACAATATACTATACCCAAGAAGTGTCTTTTAATCCGTAATCCATTCATTCAATCCCCAAAGCTTCCCCTCTATTCCTTGTGCTTTCTTTTGAGGTTGGAAGAATACTTCCCTTTTGAGCAGGTTACCCTGAAAGAAAGCTGCTTTGATATTTATGGAGTTAAACGTCCAAGAATTAGTTAAAATGGCTAAAAAGATCTTCAAAATCACCTTTCCAATAGTGGAAGAATCTACCCTGATCTCTCTATTCCCCCAAGCATTCCTCAAAACCTCTGCTTACCAACCTGGCCTTAGTTCCATAGGTCCCATCTGGCAGGACCTTTTCCATACAGATCCATCTGTGTGACAGAGTAGGTTGATTGCTATCATCAGCCTTTGAATATACCCCAAACTCTTTCCAGCATTGTAATTTTCTTTTTAGCTTCTTTTATTGCCCAATCTTCTAATCTGTTAGTTGCTCCAAACACTTCTACTTCTTTCCTTTGTCAAAGAAGGCTCTCCGTTACCCTGGCTACACTGTTGCCTTGTCAGACTGCAGCCTATTTTCTCTTGTTGAGGTCTCTCTAGATTACTCCAATCGAAACTTGAAATCGTTTAATAAATTTTCCCTTTCTATTCCCTGTGTCCTTCTCTCATAATAATCACCAGAACAGAAATCTCCCCAAATGGTCTTATACAAAGTCTGAAAGCTCTCCTATTTTTTTTCTGATGCTTCAGCTTTGATAAGCACTTTCTGTTAGCCTGTAGAACATTTGGCTTTGTCATGTCTAACAAATTTGATAGATGTTTTTGAGGAGGTGATTAGGTGTGTAGATGAGGGCAGTGCAGTTGATGTAGTCTGAATGGACTTCAGTAAGGTTTTTGACAAGATCCCACATAGAGTCATAGAGGTTTACAGCATGGAAACAGGCCCTTCGGCCCAACTTGTCCATGCCGCCCTTTTTTTTAAACCCCTAAACTAATCCCAATTGCCTGCAATTGGCCCATATCCCTCTATACCCATCTTATCCATGTAACTGTCTAAATGCTTTTTAAAAGACAAAATTGTACCTGCCTCTACTACTACCTATGTGTGAAAAAATTGCCCCTCTGGACACTTTTGTATCTCTCCCCTTTCATCTTAAACCTATGCCCTCTAGTTTTAGACTCCCCTACCTTTGGGAAAAGCTGTTGACTATCTATTTTATCTACGCCCCTCATTATTTTATAGACCTCTATAAGATCACCCTTAAGCCTCCTATGCTCCAGGGAAAAAAGTCCCAGTCTATCCAGCCTCTCCTTATAACTCAAACCATCAAGTCCCGGTAGCATCCTAGTAAATCTTATCTGCACTCTTTCTAGTTTAATAATATCCTTTCTATAATAGGGTGACCAGAACTATACACAGTATTCTAAGTTGTGCGGCCTTACCAATGTCTTGTATAACTTCAACAAAACATCCCAACACCTGTATTCAATGATCTGACCAATGAAACAAAGCGTGCCAAATGCCTTCTTCACCACTCTGTCCGCCTGTGACTCCACTTTAAAGGAGCTATGAACATGTACCTCTCAATCTCTTTGTTCTGTAACTCTCCCCAACGCCCTACCATTAACTGAGTAAATCCTGCCCTGGTTCAATCTACCAAAATGCATCACCTCGCATTTGTCTGAATTAAACTCCATCTACCATTCATCAGCCCACTGGCCCAATTGATCAAGATTCCGTTGCAATCGGAGATAACTTTCTTCACTGTCCACTATGCCACCAATCTTGGTGTCATCTGCAAACTTACTAACCATGCCTCCTATATTGGGACATATATGGGACACTGATCATGAAGGTAAGACTCCATGGGATCCAGAGCAATTTGACACATTGTATCCAAAATTGGCTTAGTGGCAGGAAGCAGAAGGTATTGGTCGTATGTTGTTTTTGTGACTGGAAGCTTGTGTCCAGTGGTGTACTGTAGGGATTGGTGCTGGGTCCCTTGCTGTTTGTAATATATATGAATGATTCAGATGGGAATGTGGGATGTATGATCAGCAACTTCATAGATGACAAAAGTTGGTGTAGTGAGGAGGAAAGCCTTAGATTACAGGGCGACATAGACGGACTGGTCAGATGGGCAGAACAGTGGCAAACGGAATTTAACCTTGACATTACCAAAGGTCCCTTCAGCACCTGCCACACACTCCCCTCCAGACTTTTGTAACTTGAAACAATAGCAGAAAGCACTAAACGTGTATAATCGGAACAGCAGCCAGATGAAGATCAACTAGCAACTAACCTATTGATGATTCTTTTAAACAGCAATGCTGTGCAGTCCTCCTTGCTGCTGAAGGCATGTTCAACTGTGTAAAGTTAAAAGAGGGCATTCACTAAAGCATTGAGCTCCAAAAGAATACGACTGCCATTAAATCAACAGTGCACAATAATTGACACTGTAATTTGCACACTTACGTCTAACATTCACTGTGTTTGCACTAATGCCTGAAAGAAAAAAATGTGCATTAATATAAGGCCTCTCTCAACCTAGGTGAGTAATGGAGATGTGACAAATTGAGCAGTTGCTGATGCTCGCGGTGCAGTTGATATGGATATGATATTTGAAGATACACTCACTGATCCAGACCACTTGTTTGAGGTCAATGAACTTCATGTGACACTGCTTTCATGTTCTCGGGGATAGACACCTGATGTTAATTTTCAGACCTAACTGTTCCCGCTGCCTTTTGCCCTTGTGTCTTGAAGAACACCTGGCCTATTATGGATGCAAGACCACCTCCCGTAAGGCCTGCATGCAGCCAAACAGTGTGATTCGCAATGGCTGCACCCAGATCATTCAAATGAGCAGGTAGCATGAAGTTGGCTTGTTGTCTGCATCCTGCATTATAATCCCCTCACTCATTTTGGCAGTGTTATTTACTTTAGCCCTTTTAATGTTTAGTTTAAATTTATTTATTAGTGTCACAAGTAGGCTTACATTAACACTGCAATGAAGTTACTGTGAAATTCCCCTAGTCGCCACACTCCGGCGCCTGTTCGGGTTCACTTAAGGTGAATTTAGCATGGCCAATGCACCTGACCAGCACGTCCTTCGGACTGTGGGAGGAAACCAGAGCACCCGGAGGAAACCCACGCAGACATGGGGAGAACATGCAAATTCCGCACAGACAGTGACCCAAGCCGGGAATTGAACCCAGGTCCCTGGTGCCATGGGGCAGCAGTGCTAACCAGTGTGCTACCGTGCCACACACGGTGTCACATCACATTAAATCAGGCAGATAACTTTTACAAATATTAGAATGTTAGCTGCTCAAATAATCAGTTAGTGTTAAGTTAATTCTCCAAAAGCAGCATGTAACCTTTGCAAACCTCATGCTTAGATTCTTTCTGATGTTTTAAACGGAACCCGAAAAGGTAATTTTCTTTCCTCAAATTAAATTTTATATCACAGTACACTTTTTATCTGCTTCCCTTAAGTACCTTTGAAAAAGGCAGCTTGCCAGACCCTTCACATTGGCTTCACACCTCTACAGGCTCAGATTTGATTGATAATTGAGGTGCCAGTGTAATACCCATTAGCAACATGCCACTGAGTCAGAATGCTCTTGTTTATAATTGGAGCCAGCTGCCTGTCTCACTGGCTGCAGGTTGATTTATGGGCAGTTTGTTAAGAGTGCATTTGCAGTCTTTGAAAGATAAGGGAGGACCATTGGCACAACTTTTGACTGATGTGTTTAATATCAGCTTTGTATTCTGGAATTTTTTCTCCTAGATCTTATTTACATGGCCCATACCAAGTCAGAGAAACAAGAGGCCTGCACCAACTTGGACAGTTGTTTAAGGTACAAATCCATCCTTACATTTCAGATTCTACCTTGGTACATTGTGTAGAAGGTGTTTTGACTCAAAGGCAGTAAGGGAAATTTGAAATTTCTTTAAATGTCTGTGGAACCTGTAATTGTTTTTTAAAATGTTTGTAAAGGATTTAGAAGAATTTGCATCAACTGTAAAGGGAGTAATTTTAATTTTCTTGAATAATAAAGATAATGGCCCATGTGACCTGGACATCCTTGATCTAAAAGTAATACCACCAGGAAGGAAGTTAACATATAAAACCCTTATGACAATATACAAAGGGGAGCTGCAGCAGAGGTGAGAATAGAAAAGGCACATTTACAAGGAACTGTATGTATTTAATATAGTTAAATGGATAGAAAGCCAAAGACGGTTCGAACAGGGATAGTGAATTGAATAATTTTACTGCTGCTGCTTCACTTTTGCCAGACTTTTTAATGGGGTTTTAAAAAAAGATTTAATAAAGGATTCTCTGGGAAACGTCCATCATCAAGACTGTCTTGGACCTAGCTAAGGAGGTTCTCTAGAGTATGCCATTTGGGTGACAACCATCTCCAGGGACTTTGGATGAAATAAAGCTGCCGATGAACACAACTGGAGGGGCGAATTGATTGAGTTGGAAAATGAGAGATACTACGTACCAGAGGCTAAGTGAGGGAACATTGGAACTGCGTGCAGCGCCACATATCTGCACGGAGTGATATATGTGCTTACAGTTGCCAAAGACACATCTGTATTGCACAGACTATTTAAAATTAAATTTACCTTTTTTATTTGAAGTATCATTTGTTTGTTGATTTATGTTACAAAAAGTGAAATCTGGTTCTGCCTGTCTATATTTGGTACCAGCAACTGCTGTCATTTCTGGCATTAAATTAAATATATTTAACATATGATTAACGAGCCCGGGATGTTATCATCTGGGCACACTTGCTTATGTGGCCTCGACAGTGGAGGTTCTCAGCTGCGAGAATCACAACTGGTCCCCAGCAACGAGGACCAGATGCGATGACCTTGCTGGTAGAACCGGCAGCCATTGAAGTCACTGGGATCAGGGGAAAGGGGAGGTTCCTCTTGGGCTGTGCCAGCCTAGCAGTGCTAAGGGGTGGGACCTGCTGCCACTCTGCATTTGAGATCAGTAGGTGGAGGGACTGAGGGTGGGAGTCAATATTTCTGCTCTGTGCAGAGAGACCTGCACATGTGCATTGGTGCCCTCTGCTGCTCTCAGCCAGCTTTCAGGCATTTTAAGCCCCATCCCTTCCGCTAGTGACGAGAAACGGATTGAGATTTTTTTCTGCTCTAAGTGCATAAGAAATCAGATTTGGACTCACTGAAAAACAGATCAGAAACTCTCCCATTTTCACGCTGGAATTTTTTCATAAGATCACCCCCAGGAAGTTTACCAACTGCCGCTTATCTGTCTCAAAGATGCAAATTTGGGCCATGGAGTCTGAGTTACTGTGAATGAGATGTAGAATGTATTATAGCCAGAGGCACTGGAAATGGGATTTTAAAAAAAAGTAAATTTGTCCCTTTTACCCCCGAAAATGCACAAATATCATTTCACAAAGTTTAGTTGTCAGATTCCAAATCGTAAAAAGCAATTACAGGTAAGAGCAGACATTTTGACAGTACTGCCATCAGCTCCTTGTAGATTTTAATAAATAAATTACATTTTAGACATTATTCAGTATTCAAATCATCTGAATTTTGTAAAACACACTAATAAGTTTTCCCTTTCATTGCACAGATCATTTCCCACAGTTTAGCAGTTGTGTTTTATAATTTACAATTTTAATTATTCAGCAAGTTTTGCATTACCAAAGTAATGAACTATGCAAAGCAGTTGAATTTACAAGTGAAGATTGATTAGTTTGCTATAAACTGTTATGAATAATGAACATAATCTATTTCACTGAATGAGATTTTTGTAAAACTTTTTAAAAACACTAATTTTAAATTTGTAATACTGCCACACATCATCCCTTTAATTGCTTCCATTGTGAAGTTTAATCTTTTCCCCACTCTGTGGCTGTTTCGTTATAAACGTACGGCCCTTTATTTTCACTGTAGAAGTCTCTAATCGAACAGTAATGGAATTTTTAATTAGTTAGGCACTAAAAGTAACGGGAGAAGCAAATCTGTTCGACAAACTGCAGCACAGAGATAAGGCCATCAGGTTACATAATGGAACCTATCTGCTGAGAATGCTGAAGGGTTTAAGTTTGAGATTCATGCTGATTGCTCAGCAATTCCCCTCACACTCAAGTATTGCATAGGTTCCAATCACATTGTGTTACCTGGATGCTACCACAACTGCAGTGCAACCAGAGATCTGATGTGAGTACTTACCACAGTATTTATTTAGCACCCAATACCGTAGGAAAATGCCCAAAACATTTATGTTGTTACTGTTATGGCGTTGTCAAGAGATTTCAAGTTTCATTAGGAACAAGTGGTATTTATTGATAAGAAAAACTTGGCACAGGAGTATGCAGCCCTTGGCTGACCCAGAGCAACAGCTCCAGTCCTTACAACATGGCTTCCAGAAAATTCTGCTTGAGAAAGGGCTTTATGCTCTGGTATGATCACTTATGCAGTTTCCATTTGTCCCTCAAGACAGGTGACTCACTGCTATACTGTCTTAAAGAAACAGACACAACATTCCTCCCTGTTTAATTTCATATACAATGTTCAAAATTCTAAATAAACATCACATACACACTACATTGTAAATCGATGTAGCCTCTGTCTCGGAGTGATCGTAAGACTTTCGTTTAATATAAAACAGTTCTTCTAGAAAGCTCCAACAGTGCACACTTTCAAATATGGTCTTGCCTGGGCCTCTTCTATATAGGCTTGTTGCTTTCAGAGGGTGGTGAGTGTCTGGAACGAGCTGCCTGACCTAAGTACCAGAAATAGACGACCACGACCTTTCTCTTCACAAGTGACAAACTGAGATTGTGCAAGAACCGTCAAGACATAAGACTGTTTTCTCTTGCAATGCGTGTGTTGTAGTGTAGATTGCTTGACAGAGGAAAGGATCATGACATCGTCCGCCGTATGTAGTCCTTGGTTAGTGCACAGGGTCCAGAGAAGGTTCAAGAGAATGATCCTGGAAATGAAAAGCTTAACATATGAGGAGCGTTTGAGGACTCTGGGTTTTTACTCGATGGAGTTTAGAAGGATGAGGGAGGATCTCATTGAAACTTACAGAATGCTGAAAGGCCTGGATAAAGTGGACATGGGGAAGATATTTCCATTAGTAGGAGAGACTGGGATCCAAGCACACAGCCTCAGAGTAATGGGATGATCCTTTAGAACTGAGATGAGGAGGAATTTCTTCAACCAGAGGGGGTGAATCTATAGAATTCATTGCCACAGAAGGCTGTGGAGGCCAAGTCATTGAGTGCATTTAAGAGAGTTAGGTAGGTTCTTGATTAGAAAAGGGATCAAATGTTATGGGGAAAAGGCAGTAGAATGGGGTTAAGAATCTTATCGGCCATGATTGAATGGCAGAGCATACTTAATGTACCAAATGGCCTAATTTTGCTCCTATGTCTTATGGATATATTGTCCTTTTATTTTAGAAAAAATCACTGTACTTTTTCTTTTTACGCAAGTTCCACTTTCCTTGCTCCTGAAGGCTGGAAAATCTCTCTTCATTTTAACTGGAATTTCACAGTAACTTCATTGCAGTGTTAATGTAAGCCTTACTTGTGACTAATAAATAAACAAATTTTCCAAATGGCTTTACTTGCTGGCCAGACTGGATTCAGTACTTGGACTGCCCCTCAAGTCTAGCACGAGCTCAACAACTCTCACTGAGTCTCTTCACCAAGTTTCTTCATCCAAAGATATCCCCCTTTTCAACTTCAATTAAACTGGATACTCACAGGTAGACTGTGACATTCAATCAATTCCATCTTATTGTCAAGAGATTTTAGGCTTTGTTAGGAATAAAAGGTATTTAATGAAAGAGAAAGTTGGTACAGGAGTTTGCGGTCCTTAGTTGCCATGGAGCAACAGCTCCATACCTTACATATTTACATGGCTTCTAGAAGATTCTACCTGAGAAAGGATTCTATCCTCTGGTGTGTTCACTCACTCTCAGTTTTCATTGGTCCTTTAAATCAGGTGACTCACTTCTGTTGCAGTGTCTTAAAGAGACAGACACCACATACACAACAAACACATACTCAGAAAAAAAAGATGGAACTGAGCCAAAGAAGTAGATATTAGGGGGGTTGACAAAAGGTTGGGTCAAAGAGGTGGGTGTTCGGAAGGAGATAATGGGACTACAAAAGGGGAGTCGGGAGTATATGGCTCACATCGCTGAAGACATGGCCACCAATGATGGGCAAAAATGATTGGAGAGATGGACAAGAGGCTAGGGTAGGTGGAACGCAGAGGAGGCGACTTTCCAACTGTGTTGCGCCCCACACAGATCACGGTGGGGCCATGCAGGTTCGGGGAATCACAGAGGAAGGGACTAGTGCATTTAGCACCGGCAAGAACCCCCTTTGTGATTCTCCCATCACCCGTGCCCCGATGGTTCCTGTCCAGTGAGGGCAAGAACCAGATTAGCATTTTAAAATATTTATTTAAATATGCTTAGTTGATTTTAAGCTGGATTCTCCCTGCTCCTGGGATTCTGCAATATTCGGGCAGAGCGGGAACCCAGCACATATCGGGACCGATCTCCACAAACAGAGACAAGATGTGATGGAAATGCCAGGGGGGGCATTGAAGCCCTCATGTGGTTGGGAACATAGTTGGTCAGTGCCCATCTAGCACTACCCCCTGGCATCCTGGCAAAGCCCTCCTGCCACTGCTGCCTGGTACCCTGGCAGGGCCAACCTGGAAGTGCCAACCGGCACTGCCAGGGATAAGGCATGAAGAGGTGGGGCATGAACGAAGGACACAAAGTGGGTGGGACATGAGGGGAGACATGATGGTGGGGCATGAAAGAGGAACTACTGGGAGGGTCCCAGTGCCGGAGATTCAGTGATCTATGTTCGCTGGGCGGGAGGGAGAGATCAGGCCAGTCATCTATGTTGGGAATGGGAGGAGGGAAAACATGCCTTCAATGAGTGGGGGAGTGGTCCTGATGTCTGTATGGGGAGGGGGGGGGTGTCTTCAATTTCACTTTAAGGTTGGGCACTCTTTTAAAACTGCACCTAATATCTTTGAAGCTGGGTTTGCCGGCATGTTTAGGCCTCGCCCTTCTCCAAACTGGTTAAAACGCCGCCCCTCTGCCAAAAAAATTACAAATGTAGGAAGATCGTGATCCAATTCACATCAGCATCACACCAGTTTTCTGGCCCAGAATGACAGTTTCTTAAATTTCACTCAGAGCTTTTAGAGGGTTAGGTGGCCAGAAAAAAGTAGAGCGATAAGGAGGAGCAAGATCAGGAAAAGATTTAAAACAAGGCTGATGATATTAAATTTAAGACAATAAGGCAATGTAAGCAGTGGGCACAGGGATTAAGTGTGTGGGAGTTGATACAGATTGGGACATTAGCAGCAGAGCTTTGGAAGAGCGAACATGGCAGACCAATTAGGCCAGAAGCAACAAACATGAGGAAGAGAAGGCAGAAGAGGGCATCTGTAGCCACTCACAGAGCTGCCAGGAATTCCCGTTACATCTGCCTTCGGGGAATCTCTTCATACTTTCTTTACACAGGAAAGCCTATGGAGACCAATTTCATCCAATCATGACCTTGCTTTGTTTGAATGGCCCAATTACAAAAAAACATGTCATTAAACGGCCTATGCCTGCCCGAGCCAGGACTTGTTAGGGGTGGAATTTTATACCAGTGGGATTTGACAGTCCTGCCAAACTCAATAGACTTTTGAAAAGCTCACTGCATTTTACTGTCCCACTCCTGTAAAATTCCAGCGTCACTATTGTTTTCACTGCTCTCTATTTGGGCCTCTGGATTTCCGGTAAGATGCTTATTTTTAGTTCTTACACAGCAAGCTGCCTGTTTGCACACTCTGATCAATCTATGTAAAAATTTACCTTTTGCAATTTGGTCAGTGAAGACCCAAACCACAATTTCCAATTATCATACACAGGAACAAAATAGTTCAATGCAAGATTAAATAGAATCATGTGATTCAGCAAAAGGAATCAAAAGTAGGCCCTTTCTGGTCTGTAGCGTGTCACGTTCTTAAGCAGTACGTTTGGAAAACAAATCAACTCAGGGTAACTCAGCAGTTAATGCCATATTAGTTATATCCCTCTACCTCATTCAATTTGCAAATGATTCTAAAATATATGTTGTAAAGTCCATGATTAACTACACTTCCGTACTCCAAATGTTTCACTGAGCAATTAATTGCATGTGTGTGTTCAGCAGTGCCCAAGAAAACTGCAGGTGAAATGCAGAACAAGGAAGATTGTGATTTCACACTCAGGACGTGATGAATTTACTGGAGGGGAAAAGTTTAAAACAGCGTTGCATAATTTATTCCAGATTGTGTACTGTCAACTCCAGTTAAATCTGTGGCTCATCCGTATGGGGTTTATAATTGTCCAGTTTTAAATAGGCAGTTATTTTCTTTATAGCACCAGCAGCTTTCCTGAGGCACTGCTCACAGTGAGTTACAGGTTATAGTGGCACCCAAGAGAGAGAGAGAGATCTTTATGTTTGGCAATACAGGAAGGTGAAATTTGGGAGCATTAAAGTGGGAGAAATGGGTAACCCATGTGCTAATTTTAAGAAATTATAGATTAACATATAAACCGAACATCCTAAATAAGACTTGCAATTATACTGTGCAATATTATAAAATAAACTTAAATTCACTATAGCAATATGAAATTTCTTTGCCTCTTGGTATAATGGAGACATTCATTTTAAACAGGTTAAAGCCTCTTGAAATAATGGACAAAGAATAACAATGGCTTTCGTTTATGTGGTGCCGTGAATGTACTAAAACATAAATTGCTTCACAGAAGTGTTTCCAGACAAAATTCAACACTGAGCCATATTAGGATAAGGAGTAAAAGGTTTCGTCAAAGAGATACCATAGCTTGGAAGGAGTGCCATGAATAAGGAGAGAGTCTGTCATAATATTCATGTGGCTGCATGCCAAATTTTGTTTGATAACGTGCCTGAGAAGATTTATAGTGTTAAAACATGATTGCAAGTTATTGGGGTGATCTTACCAAAATACTCTAAACGCCGAACAAGCGTGGAAATGGGAGCGATTCGTACCCATTTCTTTGGCTGAGCTCGCAGACAGTATCTTATGCCACTTAGTGCAAAAAAAAGAGACAAAGTGTGCTTCCTAGCAGTTTGGGAAGTGGACTGAGTCTATTCTTGCCAGGAAGCCAGCTGCTGACTATGAGGGGTGCCATTACGAATGCACCTTGAACTCTCAGTGTTCTGTGTATAGTTGTGCAAAGAACACAGAGATCTGTCACTTCCTCCGCATAGGCCCCCCTCCCCCTCCCCACTGGATATGGTCCCCCTGCCCAATTGCTGGCCGCCTTGGCCGATCGCCGTCCCAATACACCCTTCCGTCGATCACTGGCTCTAAACTGCCCCCCCACCGGCTGGTCGCCTCTGCAATTAGCCTCCCCCCCCCCCCCCCGCCAGCCAATTGCTGCCCTGATATGATTCCATTCCGGCCTCACTAATAATATTTAAATTGAGATTTAAATGTTATAATCAGCCTTGCGTCCAGGAAAGGCACGAGTCTGACCATGCCAGCTTCACATTGCTGGTAGTATCGCAAGAGGTGAGAAACTGGGCGGAAAGCTAGTTTTTGCCTTTCTCACACAATATTACCGGCTTACCACGCCAATCAACCAGCAGGACAAGCCAGTAATGTCGCCCCCATTGTTGAAAATGAGTGATCAGTATCTCGTCTGTGCTAAGTCTGTCACTTTCAGCCAATAGGCAGTCAGGATGATATAAAAGTTCTAACTGTTGATTGCTGTAGTGTGACTCCTTTTGAATTATGTTTGGAGGTGAGGGAAAGGACAGAATTATTATATTACTAGCTATAATTACCAGATAAAACATATTTCTCTGATGGCCAATACAATGAACTATGCTATAATTCCCCTCAACCCCCAGATCCAATGCTATGTGCTGTCATATCCATACTCTCAACCTTTCTCTGAAGCAACACCAACTTATTTTATCTCAAAGCTGCCGTGGTCCACAGTTTCATTTCATTCTCGTCTTACCCAGCACTTTAACAAAAATATTTTATCTTCCTTTCAGGTGTGAAGAGTTACAAGCTTCAACAACTCATGGGTACCAAAACCTCTGAGGATCCTTCTTCCCTTTCATGTCCCTGTGATCCCATGTCTTCTTAAAATCTCATCCTTTGCCATGTACTCACAATACCTTCTTATTTTACCCTCTCTGACTCTGAATGATCTGTCCTCTGCAAAGGCCTAAGCTTCATCCACAAACACCCTCACGCAAAAGAGTTTCAATCTTGGCGTTACACTAAGCTCTGCACCTACCTCTTTGTTCAGGAAGACCATCTACACAACAGACCCTTTTACCCTCCAGCTTGTCTCCTCCCTTCAGCCTCTTATCCTCCTTCAATCTCTTAATTGAGAACTGCCGCCAGCTGTCTGAATTCTCTCCTCTCCTCACACACTCTTACCTATCTCCTTCTGAACTAGCAACACTCTGTTCTCTTAGATCCAACCTTAACATCATAATCAAACTTGCTAACAAGAGTGATGCCATTGCTGATTAGCTTACCGAGAAAATACCTAATTAAAATATGGACACTCTCAAACACTTGTGAAATTCACATATCCCTTTTTTAAAGATGGCCGGTCAAATGAAAGGATATGGACAATAGAGACATCAGGGCCGATCTTACCATTAGTCTAACCAGTGAGGGGCGGGGGGGAGGGAGGGTCGATCGGTTCGGGCAGGGAGGGGAGGGGGTGCCGCCTTTAGACCACGGAGACCTGCCTGAATGTTGCGCAGGCAGTGCAGGTCTCTGCTGCTCTCAGAACACAGAGACCTGCATATGGGCAATTGCGCCCTCTGCTGCTATTAGCCAACTTTTGGGTGATTTAGGCCCTGCCCACTCTCCCTTCTGGTGAGAAGTGGATTGCAGGATTTTTGTCATGCAGAGTGCATGGAAAAAGACATCTGGAATTGCCAACAAAACAGATCTGAAACTCTCCCATTTTCACGCTCATTCTGGGCTTAGAATTCTTTTCATAAGGTTTATCTCAAACGCAAAGACCTTGCCCATCTGAAATGCTCCACTGTGAAATACCACAACACTGGATGCTTACTGGGCTAGCACACCACCTCATTTGAAAAAGGATTTTGTACTTGTTGTAGTGCACATGGGTCAGGCAGCCACATTTATTAGTTGTTTTTAAAATGTTATGGCAGAAGCTCTTCTCAGGAAGATACCATCAGAAACACCATCTAAGCCATTGAACCAGCTGCAGGCAACTATGCAATAGCTTCACCTTGAAAATGGGAGGAGGACTCTCCTCCCAACAGGTTCAAAACTCAAATTCACCTGAGAGTCGACCTCCTGGCATTTCAAGGACAAAAAACCTATAAGACTAGAGAATACTCTGCTTGTACAAGACCTTCACTCCAGCATCAATTAATCCAACACAATACAGGATTACTACATAAGAGACTGACGTAATTCCAGATTGTAATCGTTTTTTTTTCTTCATCTGTATCTAGTCTTTGTGCATTTGATAGTTTGTGTGAGATGTCACATTTCAAACCTTTAGGAAAATGATGTAATAATAAATCATAATTTTTAAATTCACAAAAGTTTGCTGCTGGAAATCATTTAAATTGAAACAAATCACTTTGAGGGTAAGAAAATTCACATTAAAACACTTTGATCACAGGCAACAATGAAATACATAAACTCTGTCCATGATAGTATCCCAGTCTGCCAATGACCGCTTCTCCTCTGGAGATCTTCCTTCCGTGGCTCCAAATCCCCCTCCATAGTCCCCCAATGTCCAACCCCCACTTCTACCTCGTTCCAAAAATCTATAAACAGGACTAGCCTGATAGTTACATTTTTTCAGCCTACTCCCGCCCTACTGAACCTATTGTTCCTTATGTCAACTCCATTGCTTATTGCATTGTCTAGTCTGTTTCTACCTACTTTACTGACTCTTCAGATGTTCTACATCGCTTCAACAGTTTCCAGTTTCCTGGCCCTAACCATCTCTTCATCGTGGACATGCAATCCACCTACACCTCCAGTCCCCAACAGGACAGTGTGAGAGCCCTCTGCTTTTTCGTTACAAACCCATGGACCTCCACAGCTACCATGATTACACTTCCTCACACCCTGATTCCTGTAGGAACTCTATTCCATTCTCCCAGTTTCTCCATCTCTTCTGTTCAGATGAAACAATCTCCCGTACTAGCATTTCCAATATGTTTTCTTTCTCCCTAAAATGAAGATTCTGCCCATTGTGGTTGACAGGGTTCTCCACCATGTCTGACCTATTTCACAATCCCCTCCCTCCAGGAACAATGACAGAGATCCCCCTGCGTCACTTTCCATCCCAACAGCCTACATATTCAACCGATTATCCACCATTTCCTCCAGCTCCAGCATGATGCTACCATCAAACAAATCTACCCCTGCCCTCCCCTTTCAGCATTCCAAAGAGACCATTCCCTCCTCAGTCAAACCTAACACCCACTCCCTTTCCTGTGGAGCCTTTCTATACAATCGCAGGAGATGCAAAACTTGCCCTTTCACTTCCTGGGCGGGATTCTCCAGCCCTTCACGCCAGTGGGATTCTCTCATCCCGCTGCAGTGAACAGACTTTTGGCTGAGTGTCAAATTCTCTTTCCTTGCTGGCAGCGGATTATGAATGGCTGGAGAATTCCAGCCCCTGTCTCCTTACTGTTTAAAGCCCCAAACACTCCTTCCAGGCCAAGCAGCAATTTACGTATACTTTATTCAATTTCGTGTACTGTATTTGTTGCCTACAATGTGGTCTCCTCTACACTAGGAAGACCAAACAGACTGGGTGACTGCTTTGCAGAACATTTCCATTAAGTCTCCAAGCACGATCCTGAGCTTCCTGTCACTTGTCATTTAAATTCTCTACTTTGCTCCCATTCTGACCTTTCTGTCTTTGGCCTGCTGAAGTATTCCAGTGAAGCTCAGCCCAAGCTCAAGGCGCATCACCAGATATTTCTTGTTTCTTTCTTAATCCCTTTGCTTTGCATTCAAACGGCAGCTACCCTGTCATTCACACTGATCATATAGACATATCTTTTGTTTCTTTACTTTATCCATGACCACTTCCTTTGGCTTTTGAACCATGACATCTTTTGTCATTTAATCTCTTTCACCCGCCACCCTATCATGGGCGTTCCCTCTTGTTTTTCTTCCTCCCTTTCCTCCTTTCACTTATTCAAAACCAACAACACCTCGGCAACAACACCACCTCCCTGATCATCCTCAACACTGGTGCCCAAGGCTGTGTCCTCAGCCCCTTACTATACTCCTTATACACCTATGACTGTGTGGCCAAATTCCCCTCCAACTCGATTTTCAAGTTTGCTGATGACACCACGGTAGTGGGTTGGATCTCGAACAATGACGAGACAGAGTACAGGAAAGAGATAGAGAATCTGGTGAACTGGTGCAACGACAATAATCTCTCCCACAATGTCAACAAAATTAAGGAGATAGTCATCGACTTCAGGAAGCGTGGTGGACAACATGCCCCTGTCTACATCAATGGAGATGATGTAGAAATGGTTGAGAGCTTCATGTTTTTAGGTTTCCAGATCACCAACATCCTGTCCTGGTCCCTCCATGCTGATGCTATAGTCGAGAAAGCCCACCAACGCCTTTACTTTCTCAGAAAACTAAGAAATTTTGGCATGTCCACTAAAACTCTCACCAACCTTTACAGATGCACCATAGAAAGCATTCTTTCTGGTTGTATTATAGCTTGGTATGGTCCTGCTCTGTCCAATTCTGCAAAAAACTACAAAGGGTTGTGAACGAAGCCTAGTCCATCATTCAAACCAGCCTCCCACCTATTGGCTCCGTCTACACTTCCCGCTGCCTCGGAAAAGCAGATAGCATAATTAAGGACAGGTGCCCACCTTGAACATACTCCCTTCCACCTTCTTCTGTTTGGGAAAAGGACACAAAAGTCTAAGGACATGTGCCAACTGACTCAAGAACAGCTTCCTCCCTGCTGCTATCAGACTTTTGAATGGACTTACCTCACATTAAGTTGATCTTTCTCTACACCCTAGCTATGTCTGTAACGCTACATTTTGCACTCTCTCCTTTCCTTTTCTAAGTACGGTCTGCTTTATCTGTATAGTGTGCAAGAAATAATACTTTTCACCGTATATTAATGCATGTGGCAATAATAAATCAAATCAAAACAAAACCTGTTACATTTCTAACTTTCATCCATTTTGGTGAAAGGTTATGGACCCAAAAGTATTTCTCTGTTTCTTTCCACACACTGCCTGACCTGCTGAATATTTCCAGCATTTTCTGTTTTTACACCATATCCAGTAGCAGATTTCAAAATTCAGATTGTGTTTTTCTTTTGTCCAATGTTGTTTTTGTCAGGTATTTTCTTGTTCAGTTCACCTGAAATGGGGATTGACATGGTTGAGACACAAGGCTTTTTGGATGATCAGTTCGAATCTACAGACTGCAGTGTACAAGCTGGGTATGCATTTATCAGAAAGTGACTGTATGTTCAAGTGATTCTTCCAATGCCATGCATCAGTCTACAGCCATTGTGCCAGACAGAGGATTATTGGAGCACAGCTGATTGATCGATCCTTCCCAGCCCCAGAACAGATCTGTTTGATATTCTACTGAATTGTCTGTTGTTGCTGCTACTTTGGAGAATGTGTAATGTGTGCAAGTACTCAACGCTTTTGTATCGAGCTGCAATGTAACTCACGTCCTGATAAGAAAGAAAGAACTTGCATTTATGTAGTGTATTTCACAACCTGAAGATGCCCAAAAGCACTTTACAGCTAATGAAATACTTGTACTTGCTGAGGTAAAGTAGGAAAGCCACTTTGTGCACAACAAGCTCCCACAAACAACAATGTACTAATGAATGGATAATTTGATTTTTATGTGTTTAGTTGAGGGATACATACAGGAGGAATTTCCCACCTCTTTGAAATAGTGCTGTGGGACCTCTTACACCCATATGAGAGAACACACACAGCTTTGGCTGAAATGTATGAAAAACAGATCCTCTGATGGTGCAGCTCTCTCTCAGCACTGCACCAGATTGCTAAGTCTATGGAATGAATCTTGAACTCATAACCTTTTGACACAGTGGATTCTATTTTACCATTTTGATCCTAAGTGCTGGGCAGACTTGAAACTGGGGGTGTTTCAGATCTGACTTTTACGCCCGTTCTCAGGTGCCCCCATTCGCATTCTGCCTGCAAAAATATCAGCGATTCCACATCACACTGCAGAAGCCTGTGGGTGGGGCTTAACATGCCTGAAATCAAGCAGAGAGCCGTCGGACCCACCTTCCCCCCCCCCCCTGCAACTGATCCCAAGCAGAGAGCCGTCTCACTAACTGGAGCGCCCGAATCGGACTTTTGTGGAGCATGTCTGTTTCGCACTGATTCTGGATGAGCGAATGTGGTGGTAAAGGGGGAAGTGCCGCTAAGGTTGGGTCTGTAGCATATTAAGTCAATTTAAATGCATGCAAATGGGGCGGGCGCGAATCGCACTACTCGCCTCACGCCCGACTTTACCAAGTTTTTGTGCCCAAAATGACCTATGGATACTGCATCCCATTCTTCTGACGGTCAGGAACAGGACAGTAACACAATTAAAGTTAGGGCCCATGCGTATTGTCCCATTCCCACCAATGTTTATTTTGGCTCAGATGTTAAGGTGGGTTGTCAGCACAACAGAGCAATGTCTTATTAGTTCTCACAAATCCATGCCTATGATGTAATTAGACCCCAATGCAATTTTGAAGCTGTTTGGATAGTATGCTCACTGTGGTATTAGGCAGTCTAACTAAAAGTTCTTAAAGGAAATGCTGCAGATTGCCCATAAAAAGTTTAGAAACATGTTTATAGATTATTTTTGTATTGCGATCTATGTCCACTGTGTCTTTCCTCAGAATTGCATCTTCTTCTTTAACCTAATTGGATTTGTTGGATTCGGCAGTGGACCCAATCAATATTTCCACCCATCCTCCCGTCCAAACAACAGCTGCTCCAAATGTACGAGAAACTCTCTATAATTGTGGTAAAGAGAGGCTGGACTAAAGAAATTAGTCGTGCTTCAGACTTTTTCATTGGGCAGGTAGCAGGTATACAATCCCCAACAGAGGTGGCCACACAAAAAAACCCACCCCATTTTTTTCTCTCATGCACCCAACAATGCTATGAACACCTTCCTGATTATAATTTTTTCTAAGCATAGTCTTTGCATTAGTAAATTGCCTGAGGTGTTTCCCACATTCAGCTGTAATTTTTTTATATATAAAAGTTGTCAGGGGGAGAGTTTTCAAAAACTTACCCCATTGAAGCTTCACAATAGCTAAACCCTGCAGCTTTATTTTAATGGTTCAGAAAGGAAAACCTGACTGTTGACAGAAAAACATGACCAAAGATTCTGGTGACAGCAAGTGAGGTTTGTGAATAGGAAATGCATGCATGCAAGATTTTGAATGTTCAGATATTGCTACACAAATCTTGAAACATTGATTGTCGGTGATGTCACATTCTCTGAGATGTGATTTCAATTCTCCGCCTTGTTGACCTGTTTATTTTCAGCTTCCCACAGTGTGCTAATGAAACTTGAGGAACAGTATCTCATCTTTCAACTCGACATTTTACAGCCTTCTGGACGCCACATTGAATTCAACAATTTCAGATCATAACTTCTGCCATTATGTTGTTTCCTTTTTCTCTGCAAGTTTCGGGTTTTTTCTCATTTTTCTCTTTTTTTGCTTTAGGCTTGCAATTGTTCATTCTACTGCCATTCACACCTCCTCAGACAAATCATTTGGTTCTTTATTTGTCCCATTACATCTCTATTTCTCCTAGTTCTGATGATAGGCCATCAACTTGAAAATTTCACTCTGTTTCTCTTTTCACAGAATTTTCTGTTTTTATTTCAGATTTCCAGCATCTTCAGTATTTTGCTTTTGTATGACCACTGAGCTGATGGTTCAGCTGTTAATATGTTCCATGACATCTCCCTGCTGCCTGTCCCCAGCCACCTAGCTTCATTCCTCCCCAGTTTCAGGTTGGCTGTCTCCTGCTACACAGTCTTGGGGACCGCACTGAGCTCACTTGACAGTGGGACAGCAGTAAAGGAGCATTGACTTCAGTGTCCCTGAGAATGGGAGAGGAAAGCCATTATTTTACAGGGATCCAGCTGAAAAGCATGTGGTTGTGGAGATTGGATGAAGATGTGGGTGCAGAAAGTCACCTTGGGCAACAACACAAAATGAGCAGTATTGATTGAATTGGTCATCCACTCCACCCTCGCCAAGTAATAGTTCAACTGGCATCAACTGAAATGAGTTTGAACAGGATGTATAGTTGGCGACAGACGTGACACCAACTGCGTATTGTCTCAACCCATGCAATGTCTCACCCCCTTCATCCATGGATCATTGACCTGCTGATAGTTACTGGGCTCATGTCACACCTCAAACATTTTATTCTGGATGTCAAGCAGAAACATCCAACACTAATTGCCAAGGAGGCTTTCCTTCCTCCAGCGAGAAGGGGCATTTTCATAGCTTGGTATATAGATAATAACTGCTGAAATTATTTACTATTTCAGGGAAATCACTTTGGAAACTTATGAATGGAAACTTAGGCCACAATTCTCTGGCAGTTCGTGCCCCGCTGCCACTGACAATGAGAAGAATGTGACGCTCAGCCAAATATCCATTCACTGCAACAGGACCAGTGAATCCCAACTGCGGGCAAGGTCGGAGAATCCGGCACTTAAAAATATTCAATAGAGTGATTCCATACAATTTTCATCCATATCTAAGTTACTTTGACCACTTTAGCCATTAGACAATTATAGCTAAAGATTCCATTTCCTGTTTATCATTGCGGGTCTACATCCTGGTTGTACATAGTCTGTGTTGTAGGCACAATTGAAAGGGTCAAGAAAGACATAATCAGTCAAGGATTTTTTTTTGTCCCTCACCTGCATTGTGTGTGAAGAAAAATAAATTCTGGACCAAATGGATTATAATAATGGGAACACCATTTATATCCAGTCAACCCAGCCATTGTTGCAGTTCAAAATGACACCTAAATGAATTAAAAACACAGAGCCCTCTTTTTCCAGAGCAGCAATGATGGACATGCCTCATGTGGTACTGAGCTTCGTAACTCAGGAAGGTTGCAGATTCAATCCCAAATCCATACTGAATTAACCCATCTCAGATAAAGTGACAGGATAGTTGCAGGTAAGATCACTTCCCATTTTTCCTGCAGCTGAAGGGACAGAGTTCCTGCTCTCAATTATTAGAACTGATAATTGTGTCCCAGAGCTGTGGCTGTGGGTGGATTATGTCCTGAGGTGCTGTGTGCATCTGTGGTATTATCAGCTGATTTCACACCATAATGTGAGGTTGGACTCCTTTGCAACAATCCCATAATGCTCCCATGCAGAACAGATGCAGCAAAGGAATGCATTATCTGGCCCGTGATACAGTGGAAAAATAGAATGGATCAGCACAGGAAGCCTTTCAAGATATTGTTCCTTCACTGGCTCTTGGAAAGAGCTATTCAATTAGTCCCACTCACCAGCTCCTGCCCCACAGCCTTGCCATGTTTTCCCCTTCAAAAATTAATTAACCATACCGCAGCATGGAGGAGTCACTGAGGGAATAAAAGGGCATGGAAGTGGTGGGATATGTGAAAGAGAAGAAATTGAAAGTAAATAGAGCTCTAAATGGCAGGTCACATGGGGACAGGAAAATAGAGAATCTTCACAGTGGGAAAGAGAAATGAGTCCGAGCAACAGGGTGCTGAATTGCATGGAATGAATAGCCACTCACAATGTCAGACCTCAGTTTGAGTTGCATCCACATACTATCTCGGTGAAAATGTAACCTGGTGTAATCGATGGAGTGAAAGCTTGAGCAATTATTCATTGTGAGAGAGCAAGCATCACCTCCTTGAAGCTTCTCTCTCTATTTTCTCGCAAGAAAATATTACCAAAGGCAAAAAGCTAGGTTTCAGCAGCCTCTATTATATAATTTCACAATAGCACTAGTCAAAGTTGACAGGAGAAAGTTTGCTTTCTTTCCTCATTTTTTGTGTCATCTCACAGCTAAACTTAAGTATAATGTACCGGCAGATCATCCTTTCTAACACTTCAGATGAAAATCAGTCCAATTCTATAAATGATAACAAACTTGCTCCTGTCTCTAAGATCTTAAATTCCTCCCATTCCATCAAAACCCATTGGGCACAAATTTCTCAAGGTCCCGCTGGCGTGTTCAATGATAGGCATGGTGGGAGAATATGGCAGGAAGCCTAGAAATCAGGCGAAATTTAGTGGGTTAAATCCCGCGAGATGGCCGTAACGGGATTAGCATCGATGAGATCTTAGTTTGAGATCCTTATATTTTTATGTGATTCCCCTTATGCATGATGGGGGGGGGGGGGGGGGGGGGGAGGAGAGGGACTACACCACTGATGGTGGGGGGTTGGGGGAGGGGGAGGTGGGGGTGGAGGGGGTGGTGAATGCCCCGATGACAATTGTTGGGGGGCATTGGGGGGGGTAGAGAGCCCCCAATACTTCTGTTGTCAGTGGGAGGGGGGGTGTTGCCCTGATTATTGTCCTCCATGTCTGTGGAGGGATTGAGGGAACTTATTTTAAACACAGATCAGGGTGCCCTTTAAAGATAGCACCCCAATCTCTGTGGAGCCGGCCTTGCCAGCTCCATCAGGCTGCAAACAGCATAACCCACACCCCCAGATTTTCTGTGCACTGAGTGCCAAAAAATCGGGTCTAAAAACTTGCGGTGTTTCTGGAGAGAGACACACCAGCTTTCAGTAAGACACTGACACTTTGCCATTTTTGGGAAAATTCCACCCCTCATTTGCAGGCGATTCTCTGCTGGTGTCTGCCATAGCGGGTTGGAAAATCTGCCAGAGGCTGGTGTGAACCTCATTTGCATCTTGTTAATGGGATGCAGATGAACACCAGATGCCCTGACGCCAGATTCTTTGCACTGCTGGTGGTAAAACATGCTGGCGTGAAACAAGTTTCGAACAACATGGCATGCAGATGTCAGGACTCATCTGAATGCTCGGGGCTGCCTCTGAAGTTCAGGATGGAGAATCCTGAACTTCAGAGGCAGTTCTGCAATCCTGCATCCTGGAATACCACAGCAGTGGATCAGGGGAAATATCTGCAGGTAAACCTTCCAGAATATGTGTTCTGGGGAGGTCCGTCTTCCAGCCTCAGGATGTTCCAGGAGATCCATCTTTATTCTCAGGAGATTCATCTTCCAGTCACATAATGTTCCCAGAGATAGCTCTTCAGTTTCAGGAGATCAACTTTCTTTCTTCAATGGTGGGTCAGTGATGTTGGGAACCTTTTCAGTATGGTGCCCAGACACAATGACGGACTATGCGCCATGCAGACCTGCCCCATCACTAAACATGGCATGAAATACCTGGATGGATAATCAATGAGGTCAGGGCTGGAAGAATTGGTGCGTTTTCCCGCCAGCCACCACTCATGACAGAGACTAATAAAATAAGACACTTTTGGTGGCAGCAGCTTATTGAAAACAAGCTGCTTCTGGGCATGGTATTTTCTTAATGCTCAGAGAGAAGTTTTCCAGAAATATATTGTCTGCTCTTGGCCCAGTCAAGATTGAATTATGTTCGCCATTCTTCAATATTGTGGAAATGAACAGAGGCAAGCTTTTGGCCTTGGCGCTCAGCAAAAATAGAAAGCAATTTCAGCTTTCAAATGAGTATGTTGCACCAGATCATAATTAAATTAATACTTATTTCACGCCTCTTTTTCAAACATCATACACTTTAAAGGTGGCAGCCCTCTGAGATCAGATCGTGGGTTGTTCCTCAATTCTTCTCTCTCAGCTGGGTAACCAAGTTAAATCAATCCTAGACTTGTCAGTTTTTCAACAGAATAATTCAAAGGCTGTACAATTAGCAGAATCTAGAGTGATTCCGAGCCCAGAGAAGTATCCCACTGATTTTTATGGAGAAACATCTGTGCCACATTGCTTAATTTTCTCCATTACATTTTATGATCTTCAATAGCAAGTTCCACAGTCCGTGGAAGGAAGCAGCAATCTCCTTGATTTCAGAGTTTGTTTTCTGAAGATCTATTAGGCTCTTGATGTGTGACTGCAAAACATTGTCATAATCTTTTGCTTTCTTTAGAACTGTTCTTAACGTTCTGCACGTAAGATTAGATAGACTTCTGGTAAGAGTATGAGATGACTGTTAAATTTGAGTTATTGCGAAAAGAGTCAGAGCAGAGTTTCAATTCTCTGTACAGCAAGAAAGAAAGAATGTCACAATAGCCTACTGCGGAAATAACTGCACTGCAAATAAATCCTGCTTACTTTCCAGGGAACTCTCAGTACTCTTACATCCTCAATCATTCTCAGGTGCCACACTGTTTGCTCTCCTTCAGCAATTGCAGAAATAGCTGGGGAACAGGGGTCATCCCCTGAAGACCTAGTTCATGCCACCTGTGCAGAACTCACAAGGTCCATTTGATTTGATTTGATTTGATTTATTATTGTCATATGTATTAACATTAATGAAAAGTATTGTTTCTTGCGCGCTATACAGACAAAGCATATCGTTCATAGAGAAGGAAATGAGAGAGTGCAGAATGTAATGTTACAGTCATAGCTAGGGTGTAGAGAAAGATCCACTTAATGCAAGGTAGGTCCATTCAAAAGTCTGACAGCAGCAGGGAAGAAGCTGTTCTTGAGTCGGTTGGTACGTGACCTCAGACTTTTGTACCTTTTTCCCGAAGGAAGACGGTAGAAGAGAGAATGTCCAGGGTGTGTGGGGTCCTTAATTATGCTGGCTGCTTTGCCGAGGCAGCAGGAAGTGTAGACAGAGTCAATGGATGGGAGGCTGGTTTGTGTGATGGATTGGGCTACATTCACGACCTTTTGTAGTTTCTGGCGGTCTTGGGCAGAGCAGGAGCCATACCAAGCTGTGATACAACCGGAAAGAATGCTTTCTATGGTACATCTGTAAAAGTTAGTGAGAGTCGTAATGGACATGCCAAATTTCCTTAGTTTTCTGAGAAAATAAAGGCATTGGTGGGCTTTCTCAATTCTAGCATTGGCATGGAGGGACTAGGACAGGTTGTTGGTGATCTGGACACCGAAATACTTGAAGCTTTCAACCCTTTCTACTTCATCCCCGTTGATGTGGACAGGGGCATGTTCTCCTTTACGCTTCCTGAAGTCGATGACAATCTCATTCATTTTGTTGACATTGAGGGAGAGATTATTGTTGCCACACCAGTTCACCAGATTCTCTATCCTGTACTCTGTCTCGTCATTGTTTGAGATCTGACCCATTACGGTGGTGTCGTCAGCAAACTTGAAAATTGAATTGGAGGGGAATTTGGCTACACAGTCATAGGTGTAAAAGGAGCATTGTAGGGGGCTGAGAACATAGCCTTGTGCCGCACCAGTGTTGAGGATGATCGTGGAGGAGGTGTTGTTGCCTATCCTTACTTGTTGTGGTCTGTGAGTTAGGAAGTTCAGGATCCAGTCGCAGAGGGAAGTGTCGAGGTCCAGGCCACGGAGTTTGGAGATGAGTTTCGTGGGAATAATAGTGTTGAAGGCTGAGCTGTTGTCAATAAATAGGAGTCTGACACAAGTATCCTTGTTATCTAGGTGTTCCAGGGTTGAATGCAGGGCCAGGGAAATGGCGTCTGCTGTGGACCTGTTGCGGCGGTAGGCAAACTGTAATAGATCCAGGTAGTCCGGGAGGCTGGAATTGATTCGTGCCATGACTAACTTTTCAAAGCACTTCATAATAATGGATGTCAGAGCCACCGGCTGATAGTCAGTAAGGCACGCAGCTTGGTTTTTCTTAGGTACTGGGATGATGGTCGTCTTCTTGAAGCAGATAGGGACCTCAGATTGTTGTAAAGAGAGGTTGAAGATGGAGGAGAGGGACTGTGCCTCCCATACCTTAGAACCATAGAATCCCTACAGGAGGCCATTCAGCCCATCATGTCTGCACCGACTCTCCAAAACAGTATCTTGCCCAGGCCCAACCCCCCCCCCCCCCCCGCCCCATCTTATCCCCATGATCTCACGCATATTTACCATGGCTAATCCATCTAACCTCCACATCTTTGGACTGTGGAAAGAAACTGAAGCACCCGGAGGAAACCCACGCAGACACGGGGAGAAAGTGCAAACTCCACACAGACAGTTACTCAAGGCCAAAATCGAGCCTGAGTCCCTGGGCCTGTGAGGCAGCAGTGCTAACCACTGTACCACCATGCTGCCCATAGATCAAACAACAATAATTTAACAACAATGATGGCAATAGAGGCTTTAAAATGGCTATTCTGGCTGAGAGCTAAGCATGGTGGGATTTTTGGCCAACTTATAGATTTTGGTCAACTTACCAGATGCAGGTCATAAAAAGGCTTTGGTCTGGGAGCTGTGATCTGAAGCTTCCTGTGTTGGCCCAGATAAGGGAAGTTCTTTACATTAACTGAGACAGTGTGGCTTTGATTTTTATGATTGCTATTTATGGGACATATCAAATGAACTAAGCATCATGGCATCGTCAAAAGTAATTTCACTGAGCCATGTGATCAGTTTCTAGTTAGAATTGGCTGGATGACAGAGCGAGTGGAGAATTGTGGATAAAAGGACACGTGAATCCTTTGTTTGGCAGTGATAACTTGAAGAGACCGACCATCACAAGAAAAAGACCTGTACCCTGAAGGATGCTTCAGAGAATAAGAAGATAGATTCTACATCGAGGATATTTCTTGGCCAAGGTTTTCCAAAACTCGGTAGTATCTATTTTTAGTTAAATAGTTAAAGTTGACGCTTAGTTAAAGTTGATGTTTAGTTAGAGTTAAAGTGCAGTTTAAGAGTTAATGAGTTGCAACTGTTTATGTTTGAGTTGGTACTAGAAGTGTTAAATAAAGAAACAATTGAATAACTGTCCTTGTTTGTCTCTTTAAACTGGAATTCTTGGAGGGTGTTTAAA
Source organism: Mustelus asterias (assembly GCF_964213995.1). Lineage (NCBI taxonomy): Eukaryota > Metazoa > Chordata > Chondrichthyes > Carcharhiniformes > Triakidae > Mustelus > Mustelus asterias. The sequence continues at coordinate 31,681,072 of NC_135822.1, forward strand.
TTAAAGTTGGATAACAATTAAAATGCTGAAGATGAGATTCTGCTGCTTGGACTACTCAGGTACGCAGACACAGACAGTCTCCAGGATCACTGTTGTTTTCTGCCCCCCCCCACCCCCCCACACAACTCCACACAGCAAAGGGGTGACAAATTGCTAGACAGGGGGATGAAGAGCCAGAGGTCTCTTTAGATGAGGAAGAAAGGGAAATGCCTAATGATCTTGAAGAAAGCATGGCACAATACAGCTGGAGATGCCAGGATAATGGAAAGATGCCCATGACATCCTCACTGAAACCCCATTCCATCAAAAGCGCATGGTGGCACAGTGGTTAGTACTGCTGTGTCTCAGCGCCAGGGACCCGGGCTTGATTCCCAGCTTGGGTCACTGTCAGTGCAGAGTCTGCATGTTATCCCCATGTCTGTGTGGGTTTCCTCCGGGTGTCCGGTTTCCTCCCGCAGTCCGAAAGATGTGCTGGTCAGGTGCTTGGCCATGCTAAATTCTCCCCTAGTGTACCTGAGCAGGCGCCAGAGTGGGGCAACTAGGGGATTTTCACAGTAACTTCACTGTTAATGTTAACCAACTTGTGACACTAATAAATACATTTTTTAAAAAAGCAAGTCCTCCACAAAATCTCTTGATCTCTTCTGAATAAATGTTGTGGTGGAAGTGCCAGCAGATCTGGCACATTCCTTTAGGACAAACATACAGTCCTGCGACCTCTGACACCTAGAAGAAAAAATGCTACAAGCCCTTGACATGAGCAAGCCTATCTGCCTAACTTCACCAAAGCCATGCTTTCTTGTGATTTGGAGAAATCAAGCATGTACCAAATGCTGGCAATCCCTCCCTGTAGTATATGTTCATCTGCCATGTATGAAATGCTTCAGTCACAGATGCTTTTCAGACAACAGCTTCTGGTGAATGATAATAGGGTGAGCACCACAAAATGGCCTGCCAGCCTGGTTCCAAACCCACAACCTCCCACAGCTTGCCTAAAATAGAAGCCTGCATATGTCAAGAGGTACACACAATATATGTTGTTTCCATAGCCACATAGTATCCAACACTGACAGCTAATCAAGTGCCATGCCCTTAAAAGTACCCGTGAATTTGTATAATTCCCAACATTAAGACATTAAACACGTGGGAATGGAATATAAAAGCAGGAATTATTTTTTATAATTGTACAGGGTGAAACCACATCAGTGTACATTTTTGGTTGCGTTATGTAAGGAGGGACATACTTGCACTGGGAACAGTTCGGAGAAGGCTCACTATGCTGATTCCGAGAATAAAGTGATTATCTTATGAGGAAAGGTTGAGCAGGTTGGGCTTATACTCTTTGGAGTTTAGAACATTGAGAGGTAATGTTTCTTATTTGCTCAGGGATGAAATTGTTGTCCATTGTTGAAAAAACTTATTTGATTCCTTCACGAAAGGGAATCTGCTATTCTTTCCCAATCTGGCCTACATGTGATTCTAGACAGAGAAAAAAAGTTAACTCGAAACAAACCTCTGAAATGGCCCAGAAAGCCACTCAATACCGAGATGACTGAGGGATGAGCGATAAATGCTGGCTTTGCCGGTGGTGTCCAAATTCCATGAAAGAATATATTAAAATAATTTAAAAAGAAGCTACCAGTCTCATGCCAGAACTGCAACCAATACTTCAGTTTGATGATCTAACCAGAGTAGGCAAGGTAACAGGATATTCTCTGGGGAACCTTATCAAAAAATGCCAGAATATTGTTTCTACAGAGAAAACCAGCGTGTTTCTCTTTAGAAATATGTCAGTTTTCTCTCCAGATCTTTCCACACTGTGCCTAAAAATACCAAGGGAGCATGTTTCATGCCATAATGCAGGGAGTGGGGCCTCAACAGACCAATAAAACCCGGCTGCATGGAGAAAGGGGTGCCATCTTTAAAGGGCGACCCGATCATAACAGGAATAAACCTTCCATCAAGGCCACCACAGAGGTCTCAGGGCTTCCCTTCCTACCCCTATCAGAGTTGGCATTTCTCTTCCCAGCCTCGCCCAATCATTGGCCCCTTCCACATCCCTCCTGATATTCAGGCCTGGCACTCCCGTCAGCGAACCGGCCCCCCCCCCCCCCACCCCCCTCAACCCCCCAAACGGCCATCGCTGGCATCTTCTGCTCCTGGCCACAACCAGATCTGAATGAATCCCACCCCCCTTCCCCATGAGGCTCCCACTGGGGCCCACCACTTGGCACAGGTTGGCATGAGCATGGAGCCAACCTGCATCAAGGGGCAGTGTCAGGGGGCATTGCCGGACTAGTGTTTGGCCATGTCCCTCCCCTCCAGGGCTATATTCATCGTCACAACCCCCCCTCCCCCAGGGAGACCCCCATGACAGGTTCATGTGGAGGGAACCAGTTGTAAACGGCACCAAAGTGATGTCATGCCAGCACCCGCTGAATATCTGGTGAGGGGGAAGTCCCAGAGAAAGTGTTCGCTAGTGACATGCTAATGTATTAAAATGAGCTTTGTGCAGCGTGTTTCATGCCACTCCAGGCCTGCTAGCCTCTGGTGGGATCCTGACGGCCCATTGAATCAGGCACTGTGCTGAAAACAAGATTCCTGCTGGGCAGTAAACTCATCACAATTCTCCCGGCCTGCCATGTATGCCCCAATGAGGTTCCCATCCAGATGCATTTAATTATCAGGCTGGAAGCCCAATCAATGCCCTCCTGCAATGCATCCACCGCCCCCCCCACCAACCCCTCCCCCCCCCACCAACCCCCACCCCCCCAACCCCCCCCCCCTCCCCCCCCTCCCCACAGCTGAAAGTCTGGTGGACAGGTTTTGGTGCAGTCCAGACAATCCTGGACCTGGCGTCTTGGACTTAAGGGGGCAGGGAGGTAAGTGCTGTGCCAATGCACTCCTCTACCACTGCTAGGCTGCAAGGGATGGGGAGGATCCCCCAGTAGACCTTGGGGTTGAATGGGTTCGAGCTGGGCAAGAGGTTTTGACCTTGGGACTCTCCCCGGGATGGTGGTCTGATAGCTGCTTTTCTCCTTGTTCCAAGGTGAAGGTGATGTTCACTCTCTGGGTGGTGATTTCAGACATCATTTTGGGAAAGATATTCATTACTGTCTCTGTCCTTTAGTACATTTGAAGTGCCCTTGTCACTTTGTTGTCCATGTGTCATTGATACCTGGAAGCCTTCAAAGTCACCACAGCATTCTATTCCACATTACTGTTAATTTCATAAGCTCCTGGTGTTAAATGAGCTCTTTAAACTATCTGTTTTACCAGGAAGATACCCTTGCTTTTCCTGATATGGCACAGTTGCTCTGAGAACTCTTTGAAGTAGTTTGATGGACAGCAGAAATTGAGTTTCATTGGGGAGTTCTCTTTTAACAATGTAAAAGTAGCATCTGGCTTTTGGTTCCTTTGAAGTGTTTTGATTGACAGGCTGCATCACTTACCCACTAGCCAAGAGCTATGTTTGTGTTTCTTTCTTTGCATGGTTGGATGCATCTCAAGTGCTGCTTTTTGCAATATTTATGACATTCTGCCTTTGACTGACACGTTGGATCATTTCGGGGGTTTCGCTTCCTCTTTTTTAATTGCAATGTTTACAAAGCACTCTAGATGCATTCAACTGTGAAGGGAAAGAAAAACAAACATAGCTCTTGGGCTGGATCTCTGCAAAGTCAGGGCTGGGGGCCTGTTTTATGTTGTGAATATTTTTACATGCTAAAGGTGGGTCCCTCTGGTGGGAGCTCTTAGAGTGGACTAGGTGAATCCTAGGCAAAGTCACTCACATCTCTGATTTTCCCGCTATGAAATCCTTCCCAATCTTCAGATTTGTCTTTTTTCTGCTCTTGGCTTTACTTCTCCACTTATTCAAGAGTGGTCATCTATTTCTCGGCAATTCTCTTGCAACAGTTTCTCAACTTTAGGAGGTGCCACCCAAATATGATTTATTTATTTATTAGTCACAAGTAGGCTTACATTCACACTGCAATGAAGTTATTGTGAAAATCCCTTCGTTGCCACACTCTGGCGCCTGTTTGGGTACACTGAGGGAGAATTTAGCATGGCCAATGCACCCAACCTGCACATCTTTGGACTGTGGGAGGAAATCGGAGCACCTGGAGGAAACCCACACAGACACAGGGAGAACGTGCAAACTCCACACACAGTGACCCAAGCTGGGAATCGAACCCGGGTCCCTGGCGCTGTGAGGCAGCAGTGCTAACCACTGTGCCAGTGTGCCACTCAAAAAGCTTTTGCAGGAATCATGTTATCATTAATCATATGATTTGATGTCAACATGATCTCCAAGAATTTCTCCAACTGAAGATGGCAAATGTGGCCTGTTTGACCGAACAACTGGAAAGCACGTATTAAGATCACAATGCATCTTATGGGCTATTTGGGGATACATAAACACAAAAAAAACCCAAATGAATCAAAGAAAGGAAGCACTTGCATGTGTGCAACATTTCATCACATCCTCAGCACATCAAAAGTCACCGTAGCTAGCAGAGGAAGATCCCACAAACAGCAATGATAGAATGACAATGTAATCTGTTTTTGATGATGGTTAAAGGAGAAATACTCAACAGGCCGTCAGAACAATTGTCTCTCTTTCCCAAAAAGTGCCATGGAAACATTTACATCCAACTGACAGGCTGGGTTTAGTTTAATGCAAATCATCCAAAAGGCCATGAAAATTGACAGGAACAGCAATTAAAGCAAATTCTTCAAACTTCTACAGTAATAAATCATTTGAATTCCTCATCACTTATCAACCTTGAGGCTGGTGGTGACTACAATGTTACTAATTGGGGAGCAACATTCTGACAGGCAAAATTATCATTTTTACAAAGCTTATTATGTTGTTACATGATGCTCATTAAATAAAACTGCAGTGATATATTTATATAACTTATTACAATCCCACATTTGCCATTCTTCCTGTCTACAACACCTTATTCTTTGTCATACTTTCCAATCACCTTTTCACCATTATAATATCCACATTGCCGTGAGGAAGGTGTGCTTTTTTCTGAAAGAAACAATTCCTCATTTTTCTTTTTCTGGTTGGATTTTTAAAAAAAATTAGGGTAGCGCAGTGGTTAACACTGTTGCCTCACAACACCAGGGACCCAGGTCCATTCCATTTTCGGATCACTGTCTGCGTGGAGTTTGCACGTTCTCCCTGTGTCTGCGTGGGTTTCCTCTGGGTGCTCCGGTTTCGTCCCACAGTCCAAAGATATGCAGGTTGGGTGGACTGGCCATTCTAAATTGCCCCTTAGTGTCCCAAGATGTGTAGGTTAGTGGGATTAGTGGGGTAAATATGTAGGGTTACAGGGATAGCACTTGTGTAAAATAAAAAGGTGGTTCGGTGCAGACTCGATGGACCGAATGGCCTCCTTCTGCACTGTAAGGATTCTATGATTTTATGTCATATTGTAAATCAAAATTATCCAGCCACTGCCTCAATCTCAAAAGACTGAAAACTTGAAGTACTGGAACTAATTGTGTTACATTGTTCTGGCCATCCAGCTGTCCAATTAAGTGCGTTTTAAAGGATCAGACCTCTCTAACCTCGGAAACCTGACTCAAGTCATTCATCAACTCTTTATACAAAGCCAAGTTTGCGAGCCTTGCTTGCAAATCATGATTTGACAAACAATTATCACTGATTTAGCTCTATTTCTTTTAGATAATTATTTGAACTTGACAAATGACCTTTTGTTAAGTTATTTATCTAGTCAGTGATTACCTGCCTTTGAAGTGACAAATTTGTATACCAGACAGTGATGGAGTAAGTAGAGAAATAGACAGCTACAATATTCTTTCTCTCAGCATAGAACAATCAAATGTAAAGTGATTTTTCGCATCTCATAAATAAAATATGTTAACACTCCTATTGTAATAAATAGGTTTATATTCATTTATCATTATTATTAAATTCTGGTCTTTGCCTACTAAGGATGTTTCCGTGAGAACTCTGGAAATAATACTGAAATTGAAAGTTACCTGTCAGACACTTAGCTGATTTAGCATTCAGCTGCAGGCTTTCATTATCTGAGCATCATCTCAGCTGTCCTCCAAGGGATTAAGTCCTCTTAGGACACATCTGTACTAGGCAACTGTTAACACGTCTGTAAGAGAACCTTGGGCCCCTATAACTATCTCCAGTTGAATGATTTGGTGGACAGTTCTGTAAAGGTAAAGCCACTATAAACTACTGCTGTTTAAACAGGAGTTGATTAGATAATGTAATGGAGAATCATTAACTTTCACATAGCCAGAATAAAAGGGAGTTATGAAAGACAGGTGTGTTGGTACAGATAAGAATGTAAGAAATAGGGGCAAGTGTAAGCCATATGGCCCCTTGAGCCTGCTCCAACATTCAAAAGGATCATAACTGATCTTCTACATCAACTCCGCTTTCCTGGCTTTTTTTCATATTATATATATTTTAGAATTTACAAGCCTGGCTCAGCCAATCCCCTTGAGCTTGAATTATCTGCAAATCCATTTTTAATATAAATATCTCAAGATCGTGTGTCATTATTAATAACAGTTGTGTGTGTAGTAATAATAGTTATCATTGTATGCTTAATTCCTGTGAAAGTCAATAAATGCTGCTGAACACTATTCTATTGGCATGAGATAGAACATCCGCCCCCAACACAATGATTTGAAATGCTATAGATCTTCCCATCTGTCACATCATCAACACGCCCTCGAGCGCTTTGGATCAGCTTGGCTCAGAATCAGATTACAGAGTTTTCCAAAGCAAAGATCTCGTAGCTGTGTCACCTTGAAGCTAACTCAGTCCCAAGGAGGGTCTGATTCTTTGGTTTGCTTTTCTTTGCACCTCTCCCATTTTCTCATCTCATCATCTGGCTTTTCATTATCTTTTTAAATTCATGGGTCCATTGTTTCTTCAAGTTAAAACTTATTTTTCCATTCCTTCATTGAGATGATCTGACATAATATTTAATAATCAATTCACTGATACCTCCTGTCATGCTTTTCTACATTCCCTGCCTCATTGTTTTTATTAATGCATATTTGACTCATAGACTCATAGAGTCATAGAGGTTTACAGCATGGAAACAGGCCCTTCGGCCCCACTTGTCCATGCCGCCCTTTTTTTAAAAAAACCCCTAAGCTAATTCCAATTGCCCGCATTTGGCCCATATCCCTCTATACCCATCGTACCCATGCAACTATTTAAATGCTTTTTAAAAGATAAAATTGTACCCGCCTCTACTACTACCTTTGGCAGCTTGTTCCAAACACTTACCATCCTCTGTGTGAAAAAATTGCCCCTCTGGACACTTTTGTATCTCTCCCCTCTCACCTTAAGCCTATGCCCTCTAGTTTTAGACACACTTACCTTTGGGAAAATATATTGACTATCTACCTTGTCTATGCCCCTCATTATTTTATAGACCTCTATAAGGTCACCCCTCAGCCTCCTACGCTCCAGAGAAAAAAGTCCCAGTCTATCCAGCCTCTCCTTATAACTCAATCCATCAAGTCCCGGTAGCATCCTATTAAATCGTTTCTGCACTTTTTCAAGTTTAATAATATCCTTTCTATAATAGGGTGACCAGAATTGCACACAGTATTCCAAGTGTGGCCTTACCAATGTCTTGTACAACTTCAACAAGATGTCCCAACTCCTGTATTCAATGTTCTGACCGATGAAACCAAGTATGCCGAATGCCTTCTTCACCACTCTGTCCACCTGTGACTCCACTTTCAAGGAGCTATGAACATGCACCCACAGATCTCTTTGTTCTGTAACTCACCCCAATGCCCTACCATTAACTGAGTAAGTCCTGCCCTGGTTCAATCTACCAAAATGCATTACCTCGCATTTGTCTAAATTAAACTCCATTTGCCATTCGTCAGCCCACTGGTCCAATTGATCACGATCCTGCTGCAATTGGAGATAACCTTGCTCACTGTCCACCATGCCACCAATCTTGGTGTCATCTGCAAATTTGCTAATTATGCCTCCTATATTCCCATCCAAATCATTAATATAAATGACAAATAATAGTGGACTGACTGATCCCTGAGGCACATGACTTTAGCAAGGCTTTTGACAAGGTTCCGCATGGTAGGTTGTTGCATAAGGTTAAATCTCACGGGATCCAGGGTGAGGTATCTAAATGGATTTAATTGGCTTCTTGACAGAGGCTAGAGGGTGGTTGTAGAGGGTTGTTTTTCAAAGTGGAGGTCTGTGACCAGTGGTGTGCCTCAGGGATCAGTGGGTCCACTATTATTTGTAATTTATATTAATGATTTGGATGAGAATATAGGAGGCATAATTAGTAAGTTTGCAGGTGACACCAAGATTGGTGGCATAGTGGACAGTGAAGAAAGTTATCTCCAATTGCAACGGGATCTTGATCAATTGGACGAGTGGGCTGACGAATGGCAGATGGGGTTTAATTTAGACAAATGCGAGGTGATGTATTTTGGTAGATTGAACCAGGGCAGGACTTACTCAGTTAATGGTAGGGCATTGGGGAGAGTTACAGAACAAAGAGATCTAGGGGTACATGTTCATAGCTCCTTGAAAGTGGAGTCACAGATGGACAGAGTGGTGAAGAAGGCATTCGGCATGCTTGGTTTCATCGGTCAGAACATTGAATACAGGAGTTGGGACATCTTGTTGAAGTTGTACAAGATATTGGTAAGGCCACACTTGGAATACTGAGTGCAGTTCTGGTCATCCTATTGTAGAAAGGATATTATTAAACTAGAAAGAGTGCAGAAAAGATTTAATAGGATGTTACCGGGACTTGATGGTTTGAGTATAAGGAGAGGCTGGATAGAATGGGACTTCTTTCTCTGGAGCGTAGGAGGCTGAGGGGTGACCTTATCGAGGTCTATAAAATAATGAGGGCATAGACAAGGTAGATAGTCAATATCTTTTCCCAAAAGTAGGAGAGTCTAAAACTAGAGGGCATAGGTTTAAGGTGAGAGGGGAGAGATACAAAAGTGTCCAGAGGGGCAATTTTTTCACACAGAGGGTGGTGTGTGTTTGGAACAAGCTGCCAGAGGTAGTAGTAGAGGCGGGTACAATTTTGTCTTTTAAAGAGCATTTAGATAGTTACATGGGTAAGATGGGTATAGAGGAACATGGGCCAAATGCAGGCAATTGGGATTAGTTTAGGGGTTTTAAAGAAAAGGGCAGCATGGACAAGTTGGGCCGAAGGGCCTGTTCCATGCTGTAAACATCTATGACTCTATCTTTGAACTGTGGGAGGAAACCGGAGCGCCCAGAGGGAACCCACACAAACACGGGGAGAATGAGTAAACTCCACACGGACAGTGATCCAAGCCGGGAATTGAACCCGGGTCTCTGGAGCAGTGGGGCAGCAGTGCTAACCACTGTGCCACCGTGCCGCCCTGCAACTGGTAGTATCTGTGAAGAGGGAAAATAAATTTCAAGGCTATATGACTCTCTTTTGAAATGCTGTCAGACCTCCTGAGTTTTTCCAGCATTTTCTGTTTTTGTTTCAGATTCTAACATTTGCAGTATTTTACTTTGATCTCAATTCCTATTATCTGCCTTGGTTCAATATCCCTTAACAAAAATCCGTCTACCTCAATTTTAAAATTCTCAAATGACAGCCACACCCCCACCCCCAGCTTTTGGGGGAAGCAAATTCTAGATTTCCCTTACCTTTGTACACCTTCAAATGGCTTAGGTCTAATTTTAAAGTTATGCCCACCAAATTTTAAAGTCTCTCCAACAAAGGAACTGGTTTCTCTTGATCTACCTAATCAAATATGTCAATCATCTTTACATTTATATTAATTTAATCATTTTAAATCTCTTATCAGTAGTCCAGCCTGCTTGCCAGTTTACGGATTTTTTTGGATTTGAAGCATTTTGCTTTTAATCCCAAATAATCTGCTTTCCGTTCCAAAAGGAGAAGCATCAGTCTATTAATTAATTGACACTCCCTCAAAGTTTCTCCATAAGGAATAAAAGAGAGGCAAATGAAAGAAATTGTGCTTCCCTTTTACCACTGCCATGTTACATTAGTATTGTTGCAGGAGTTTCTCAGGGTAGTGTCCGAAACACACCATCTTCAGTTGCTTCATTAGTGACCTTCCCTCCAGTATAAGGTCAGAAGTGGGGGGTTCACTGCATAGCATTTAATTCCATTCATAATTCATCAGATACTGAAGTAGTCCATGCCTGAATGCAGCAAGATTCTGGCTTGGGCGGGCAGCAAATGTGCTAGGTAATAACCATTTCTAAACAGAGAAAGCCAAACTATCTCCCTCAATATTCAATATCATTACTTCATTGACTCTTTCACTGGAACATTGAGGGGATCACTATTGACCAGAAACTTAACTGGATCAGCCACATAAATACCATGACTGTAAAACAGATCCAAGGCTAGTTATTTTGCCGTGAGTGACACAATCTACAATGCACAAGTCAGAAGTGTGATGGAATACTCTCCACTTGCCTAGATCAATGCCGTCTAGGACAAAGCAGCCCATTTGATCAGCACCCAAACTATGCCTTGAATGTTCACTCTCTCCACCAGCATCATGATTGCACTGTGTACCATCCACAAGATGATTTAATATATATACTCACCATGATTTAATCAACAGCACCTCCCAAATCTGTGATACCTGCCACCGAGATGGACAATGGCAGCAGGTGCATGGGAGTACCAACAGATCTATGTTCCCCTGATGGACTTTAACCTGGTGTTGTGAGACTTCTTACTGTGTTTACCCCTCTGAGACACACAGGGAAATATATTGCTTTTTCTTCACCTTTGCTGAGACAAAATCCTGGAACTCCCTATAGTACTGTTGCAGTACCTTCACCACAAACACTGCAGCAATTTAAGAAGGAATCTGAGCACTATCTTCTCAATTATGGGTAATAAAGACTGAGCTAATCAGCAACATTTACATCCTGTGAAGGCAAAAATAAAAGTGTGTGGAAGTCAGGAGGCCAAACTTCACTTATGCAGCTTCTAAAATTTGACAGCAACAGAGAAAGATGAAAAAAATCACAAGAGAATATTGTAGTTGAATGAAGTGATATCATTGTAGCATTTTTGACAATGAAAGTGGGATATAGAGAAACACCAATTTAGCAAGGTGCTCATTAACAAGTGGCAGCGTGCCCCAGACACAGTGATTTATACACATAATTTCACAGCAACAATGACATATCATAATAGGTTCCAGTTTTAAAAATTCACAGCTGAATGTGTATGAGGATGCCAAATAAATTGTTTGCAGGGGAAAGGGGAAAAACAGCTTAGAAAGTGCCAATTTCTATTTACAAGCTGTTCTCCACATTGATGTATGACTCAGACTTATATGCCAGGTCGAGTTGCTGCTTTTACACCTATCACCTGCAACAGTGAAGATACTGCTGACTTTAAATTTGAAAGAAGGGTAGACATGAACATGGAAATTGAAACAGCAAAATAAAAGCAAAAAGCCTGGTAGAAAAACACTAAGTTTTCCTGTGAGACATCAAAACAAAAAGGATGCTGAAAATTCTGCGGCATACAATGCTTTTCAAAAACCATTACTTTGGCTGCATGGAATATGCAAGAGTAAATGCTATAAAATAAGATTTTTCTTTCCCCAATTTTCTCATAATTCCTCTAATCTAGATTAAATTGAGTCACAGCTACACAGGCACTGACCTACTCCAATATCTCACCCTAGGGGTGGCATGGTGGCACAGTGCTGCCTCACAGCGCTAGGGACCTGAGTTCGATTCCCAGCTTGGATGACTATCGTGCAGCACCTGCATGTTCTCCTCGTGTCTGCGTAGACTTCATCCGGGTGCTCCGGTTTCCTCCCACAGTCCGAAAGATGTGCTGGTTAGGTGCATTGGCCATGGTAAATTTTCCTTCAGTGTACCTGAATAGGAGCCGGAGTGTGGCGACTAGGAGATTTTCACAGTAACTTCATTGCAATGCTAATGTAAGCCTACTTGTGACATTAATAAATAAACTTTAAAAACTAATAACCTTTCTTCATGGGCAAGTATCAAAAGGTTATGGAGAATGGGGCATTATAACCAATCTCAGTGATAGTGTTCCCCCACGTAAACAGAGGTACAGTTCCAGTAAGCTGTCACCAGATAGCAATCAGGAGGAATCCTGGCTGCTCACCTCAAGGGTATTAAGGAGAGCTTCAGCATCCAGCATCTCCCAAGCTGAGATCAGATACCTCATCAGAGAAGGGGGCTATCAAACAAAAGCCCTAAATGGTACGTATTAAATTTTAAAACATCATATTCATTGCCTAATCTTTCCATGACTTTGTCCCATTACCTCTGCAAGCTCCAGCATACTCCCTTTTCTACCCCTATCCTTTGATTTTAAAACCTTAGCCTTGTGTACATCTGCCATCTCCTTCCTCACCAGCATTGGGGGCAGAGTTCTTAGCCGCCTGAGCCCTGCTCACTCAAGCCCATCAGCTTTGACACTTTGTTTTCTTCTTTTAAAGCCCTTCTTTTAATCCATGTAATCACCCAGGCCTTTCCCATCCATCCTAAATTCTCCTCAGGTTTGGCATTATGTCCCTCTTACATTCACTTGGTAAATGGGTCAAGACATTTTGTACATTAAAGACACAGTGTTACTGCAATGTATCTATTGGTCAATTCCACCCTGTGTGTTGTCTCTACATTGAGGGGATTTTTTGCTCGTGGTTTCGGTGGGGTGGGGGAGGGGGGCAAGATCGGCGACGGGAGCAGAAAATCCTGCAGGATTCCCAAAACACATTTTATGTAGGCGGGATTTCCTGTTGTAATTGTCCCTGTCTTCCGCCAATGACGTTGAACGTTGGGATCCCCACCTGAATATGTTTTCAGTAAAATGCATCGGTGTGAAGGCATGCTGATATGAATCATGACAGATCCCTATTGACATGCATCTGGTGAGCAGAAACCACCAGAGGCACACAGGCAGCACCCTGACACTGCCACCTGGCACAGTGTCAGGGGAGAGTGCCAGCGGTAGTGCTGGGGCAGTGCCCAGGCAATGCTTGGGGATAATTCCAGGGGCAGTGCCAAGGGCCAGTGCCCAGGAAGTGCCCGGGGGATGGTCTGTGGTGGGGAGGTGTGTGGGGTGTGGGTCTATTTTTAATTCTTTGTTTCAGGGCATCCTTTAAAAACCATGCCCTGACCTTTTAAAAGTCTAAGTTGCTGGTGGGGCAGGCTCTGACCAGCATGACATTTTGGGACTCATCCCTTAACTTTTATTTTTGCATGTTTCTAAAAATACAACAGAAGAAGCCTGGCTTCCACCCCATCTTTCCTGCCCGATACACCACTCTGCCAAAAAATGAGAAAACTCCGCTCATTATTAACCATCAACTTTCTCTTGTAGCCTTTTAATAAATTTGAACCAGTCTCACCTATTTGGTTAACAACATTAGCAAAATCAATATTATTTGTACTACCTTTAACTTACACCCTTGGTCATAGGTATATGAGCTTTAAAATATTCATCTAAAATTCCTCCATCAGTAATTGAGCAGATGTATTATTCCTAAATATTTTTTAAGGTTGGCTATAGTGACATTTCTATTCCCAGTCAGAATGGAGATGATTGCATAATTCTACTATGACCCACTCTAGGTATAAATGACTAGGATTGATTTCATTCCAATAATTGTAGAATGTGATTATTCTCAAGCAACTGCTTTTTTTTTGAGAAATATTCCTGCCTTTTTCAGGAGGCTTTGCTGTAGTTCATACCGACTCTTTTAAATTGATGCTTTCTCCTGAATAAATAAACTTAGGAAATGTGGTATTTAAATAATGTTTGCTTGCTCTTTACTGAATAAATAGATTTTGCGTGCTTAAGATTGACTGTTTGCGGTGAGTCTTGCCATAAATTTCTCCCCTTCTCCAACTCATTGGCTGACACAGTGGTATTTTAACACCCCATATTTTAATCTATCTCCTCTGTTAATATAGCAGGCAGCAGAGACATAAAATGAATGTTAAACATTTATGCAATAACTTCCCAATTTCAAGCCCAGTCTTTTTAAATGGAACCAGCATTGTATAAAACTGGCTAATATTTGAATCTATTTTTTTTCCATTTGAAACACCTATATCTCCAAGACAACTTCCAAGAGCATCATAATTTTTGACAGAAAATGGAGCAAAAAGAAAATCATGATACACAAGGAGTGTATCTTGCAAAAAAATAGTCTGTCAATCAAAATAGATGTGACAGCTTCCTGCAATTCAGAACCAAATCTGAGGAGGACTTCAGCATATAATGTTGACAAGCTAAAAGTCTTGCTGCCTGTTTGTGAAAACAGACTTGACAATATGTTTTCAATTTAGCACACTCCTTTGAATATTCTTCCTGGAATGGCTGGTAAATAAAACCCTCCAACTGAAATAAATTACATCTCCCTGTTTTTAGATATTCTTTAATTTATGCAAGGTTTATGGCTGTAGAAAGGTTGCTTCCCCTCACTGAAAAATCTAGGTTACAGAAAATAATCTCAAGAGAAGGGCTGGGGGTGGGGGAAGGTGGGTGGTGGGGGGGTGGGGGGGGTGGTGAGGGGGGGGGGGGCATCAACATTTATGACTAAGATAAGGAGAAATCAAAAGGTATGCTGTCTTCAGGAAACACATTGTACAGAATCTCAATTAAAATACTGAAGAAATAGAATCCCATGTCCACATCCTTCATATTTCTACAGCCAAATTACTTTGAAGAACCTTTTAAAAAATATTCTTAGTTTACCAAGCTGAAGAACATTTATGTTCTAACCATCAGAAATATAATGAAACCAGCTGCATTAAAATACCCATCAGGAAAATTTGTATGTGAAGTATCATTTTAGGTCATCTTGAAAGCATACATTACCATGAACTACTTAAAGATAGCCTGCAGTTCTCAAAGGGAGAGTTATACTATGACTGCTGGTATGGTTGGGATCATTCTGAATATGATACGATGGAAGACTCAACAGTAGCTGACCATGGGATGCAGTGTGCACAAAGGTTTTTGGATACATTGGAATCTTGTTGGAAAAGATGGAAAGAGGAGAGATATCCCTTGGGAGAAGGGAGGGAGCAAAGGTCTTCAGACACTTGCTCAGAAAGCAGTGACAAGAGATACTAGTGCCAGGAGTATAGCTCTTAAAGTTTTAATGATCTTATATGAGTTGGTTAAGGTCAGTGAATGCACCTTCAAATTCATATCCTATCAATTACATCACTAACACATTCACTGCTCAATTCACTACACGCCCAACACTCATGCACCAGCAATCTCAATATTCTAAACTTATTTCTAACATTCATATATTTTCCCTCACCCTTACACAATGTCACAAGCTCCAAACCCACTTCTCAAGCATTACACTCATTGGCACTTTCTTCTTCCTTGAATGAGAAGGTGGTTCACAACAGGAGACAGCAGGAATTAATTGGACAGGCAGGTTAAAACCTGCATGTTTTAACCCTTACCCCATAGAGGAGGTAGTGCTAGCCACAGCTGAAAGGGCCATTGATGACCTGTGGCAACTAGTGAGGCAAAAACAATTAAAGATGAGGGCATTTACCTACCTAATCCTCCTTTTGTAATCTAACTTCAAAATCATTCCACAATCTGTTCTTATTTACAAGCAGCAGATGGTATAAGTATCTTCCCTCACCATAATCTTACTCTTGTCCTTTCTTCTGTTCAGATAGCTAAGAACTGCAGCCTTTCCAGGCATCAGGAGAACAGCAAGAAGAAAGTGAAGATCACTCACTTTCGCAGCTCAAATACTGGCTAGGATTCTCTGACCTTGTCTGGGGATGGGATTCTCCGGTCCCGCTGCTGTGAATGGAGATTTGGCTGAGCGCCAAACCCTCTGTTCTCGCTGGCAGCGGTGAGGGGCTGTTGAACATCGGAGAACTCCAGCTTCTGATTTACTATGTAATTTAGAGGATAGCATACAGTCATTATGTGTGTCTCAGAATCAGAAACATTGGCACAAGCACAATGGAGTGAGAGTTGGGGGAAAGAATAATGGAAGCGCCAGCTCACTGGTGGTTCAGGTCGCACACTAGTTCTGCTGCAGAAGACTCAGGTAAACACTCTGATGAGCAGGCTGCAGAAGAGTGAGTGAACATACCAAACACTTGGTACACTGGAAAGCCTCGTGAAAAGCTGCATTTAGTGTCAAGGAGAATGAAGTAATTCAGCACAAATTGAGCACTGGTTGCTTCAAGATGAGCTGCTCCATCAGATATTTAGTGACAACATGATTCTCATTGCATGCATGTTGCTCACATGTTCATGGATTGCTGATTAGAGCCGTAAGCCATGTTTTGAGCAGATAACCTTTTCATCGGGTAGCTACCCTTTGGTCTGCCAAGTGCATCCTGATTGTTTCCAGAATGATGTGGAGATGCCGGCGTTGGACTGGGGTAAACACAGTAAGAAGTTTAACAACACCAGGTTAAAGTCCAACAGGTTTATTTGGTAGCAAAAGCCACACAAGCTTTCGGAGCTCCAAGCCCCTTCTTCTCACCTGAAGAAGGGGCTTGGAGCTCCGAAAGCTTGTGTGGCTTTTGCTACCAAATAAACCTGTTGGACTTTAACCTGGTGTTGTTAAACTTCTTACTGTGTTTCCAGAATACCAGTCACTGACCTGCACATTACACACTGCCTGGAGTCACAAACCAACGGCACATCGAGGGAGTGGAATTCCTTTCAGTTTAGGTACATGACAGTGCTGACATGGGGTACGCATAAGGTTATGTGCTTACAGTCAATGGCACAGTGCACAATGGAAATGATAAAGTTGTTCCTCTTTGCATAGCATGACTCAATTACTTCCCTTATGCAACACTGCACTGCAAACCTAGAGATGTTGCTTGTATCTCAAGCAGCAATTTGAAAGGAACCAGGAACACAGATTTTTCCGAGCCACCTTGAAAGCCACAGGCAGTGTAATCCTTGCCCTGCTGTGAGATTGGAGTTGTAACTGCAGACATTGACAGATTTCAATGCTGATATCTTTGGTGACACACACATATTTCAAGCTGAAGTTCAGGTAGGAAAATTGCTCACCAAACACTCTCCATTAGAAACCCCTCTGACCCTCCTCCTCCCTCATTATCAGCTCTTCCTGCTTTGCGTGGTCTATCTTCATGCTCTCAATCCTGCTCAATGCCTTGGGGAAGGCCTACTGCTCCACCCAAATCAGGGAGCAAGGGGTCTGAATCAGCAAAAAAGTACTCCAAAAGAACATCTGGGAGCAGGAGGAGGCAACTCAGCCCCTTGAGCCTGTTCCGCCATTCAATATGATCATGGCTGATCTAATCTCAGCCTCATCTGCACCTTCCTGCCTGCTCCTTATAACTCTTCATCCTGTTACTATTAAAAATATATCCATCACCTCCTTAAATTTATGTAGTGTTCTGGCATCCACTGCACTCTGCGATAGAGAATTCTACAGATTCACAACCCTTTGATTTCTGTTTTAGATCTGCCACCCCTTAACCTAAAACTATGGCCTCTCGTTCTAGAATATCCAACAAGGAGAAACATCACTCTATGTCTACTCTGTCAATCACCTTTAGCATTTTAAATATCTCAATTAGATCTCCTCTCATTCTTCTAAACTCCAGCGAGTATAGGCCTAAATTGCTTAATCTTTCTTCATAAGACAAGTCCTTCATCCCTTGAATCAACCTAGTGAACCTTCTCTGAACCGCCTCTAATGCACTTATGTCCTTCTTGAAGCAAGGGGACCAGAACTGTGCACAGTAGTCCAGATACGTGGTCTGCTGCACCACTTCCTGTAAACTATTGAAAATTTAACCAACTATAGTCGCACCCAAAACTTACAGAATGACAGCAACAACTAGCAACTAACTTGTAAGTAGTTGATTACCCTTTTAAATAGCACTGGTGTTAGCTGGGGATGGGTGGGTAGGGTGGGTTCTTCATATTGTTTAATGCTGTGTTTATCTGTGCAATGGCATAGGTTGTACAGTTGATCTCCAAAATGGCAATGCTGGTATTAAACCAGCATGCCTGCTCTGCCAACTGCGGGTGGATGTTAGATACGTGCACTTTTGTGTATTTGGAGAAATGACATGTGGGAGAACTTTGCTAAAAACAAACAGAACTTTATTTGTAGTGTGTCTTCGCTCTCATGTCTGATGCTTCTTTCTATTTCCTGCTCGACATCTCATTACTTTAATCACATGTGTGCGCACATGAATGGGGTCAAGCCTCTTGAGAATACTTCCTTGCATATATTACCAAAGCAGAGCTCTACGGTGAGCCAAAAGACAAATACATAACATAACATTCCCTCCCCTTAATTTGAACATTCCCAAAACAAGTTTAACATCAACAGTAATCAATAAGTTAATTACTACTACAAATATAGACGGTCTGGAGGATGTCGCTCTTGGAACAGATGATGGCAAACCTCTGGCATTTCTGTCTTCACACTGGCATCAGTGGTTGACGTAGGAACTAGAGGTTGTCTCTGAACAGAGAGTGAAGTGTTGACTTACTCAATGTTTTCTGGTGGTGTATGGGGTTATAGGAAAGTCCTGACTTGATAAGTCTGGACCTGAATTCTCAAAAGGCTCCAATCTTGGCGGATCTGTTTTCCCAGCCAGTAATTAGTCTGCGTGCCTCCTCCAGATAATGTCATCTGAGGTTTGGACGGTGTAACAGATAGGTCCAGTCTGTGCAAAGACTGGGGCAGGAACCCATTTCTTCTCTGTGGAGTAATTCCTGGCCAAAACTCCTTGTCCTTGGTGGAAAACTCTGTGCTTTGTTTTGTTTTCATGTAACTCCACCTGTGCTTCTTGTCACACAATCTCCTTGGTTTTTAAAGGTTTTAGAAGATCACATGTAATCGCAGCTGACTTTTCATCATGAGCAATGTAGGAGAGGTCTTGGTCATGGAATGTTATTCCGATAGGCCAGTAAGAATTTGGTAAGGCATTGAAGAAGCAAATCTTGTTCTTTGGTTGCTTTCAAAGTATGTATGACAAAGCATTCTGCTCATCCATTAGTAGCAGGGTGATATGGTGTGGATGTAATATGTTAAATGCTGTTTTCTTGTAGGAAGTTCTCAAACTCCTACAAGACAAATTGAGGTCCAGCTGTTCTGGAAATCCAAAGTGATTTAACACTACTTCCTGAACAGCCTCTCAATGGTCTTCTGAGTTGAGGTTATATGTCATCGCAGCAACTTCTGACCATTTGGTGTGAGCGTCAACAGTCACTAAAAACATGTGCCCTTCAAAAGGTCCTGCAAAATCCACATTCAAACATTGCCAAACCTCTTCAGACCAATCCTCTGGTTGCAACAGTGCTAAGGGTGGCAGGTTTCTTACCTTTGCACAGGAAGAACATGTTCTAACTTTTTCTTCCATCTCAGAATCAAGTCCAGGCCACTAGGAATAACATCTTGCTTTTTCTTTCATGCGTACAACTCCACAATGGTCTTCATATTGCTTCTCTTACATTTACTCAATGGTGGCAGAATAATCACTCTTGAGTTCCCATATAAAACATCCTGACTGCACTGACAGCTGCATTCTCCTGGAGTAGTCGGGTTTCAGACTGGGGGTTGGTCCTGATGTTTTTCCTTGTAAAACCATGTCCATCAATTCAGAGAGTAGTGTCATTCCGATTGTGTTTCCTTACTTGCTTAGATGTGACTGGTGTGTTCTCTACTTGTTCAAAGTAGAAAATATTCCCTTTCGAGCAGTCTGAAGAACTGCCCAGTAGTAGCAATCTTGAAACTCCATCCGTGTTACAATGTAAACTGGACTGGCCGCATTTAATGGTGTAAGTGTGTGCAGACAAGAGCAATGCCTATTATTGCATTCTACTTGCTGCAAGTGATTGAATTCCTGTGCAAAGCCCAAAAATGGTAGTGAGTGGACAATGGTCTGTCACAATATAAACTCTTTCCCATATAGGATCTGATGGAATTTCTTGACTCCGAAGATAATCTCCTGTGCTTCTCATTTAATCTGGACCCAGTTATTCTCAGCTTTGCTCAAGGTTCAAGAAAAACAAGCAATGGGTCTTTCTTCACCCGATGGCATAATGTGGGAGACCACTGCTCCGAAACCATAAACGGATAAATCACAAGCTAACTGTAAGGGTAAAGTAGGATAAAAGTACATGAAAGCTTCAGACTTAAGTCACGCTTCTTTGGCTTGTATGAAGGAGTTATTGCATTGGTCTGACCACTTTCATGTCTTGTTCTGGCACAAGAGATTATGTAATGGTTTCAGAATTGTTACCAAGTTTGGGCTAAAGCTTCCATAATAATTCAACAATCTGAAGAAGGAATGTAATTGGTTTATATTTTGAGGTGCAGGCACCTTTGTAATGGCTTTGACCCAAGAAGGAGATTTATGAAAGTTGGTGACATCAATCATGTGTCCCAAGTACTCAGCAGAGATTGGAAGAACTCACCCTTGTCCTTACAGACTCTCAGACTATAGTGTTCCAATCTCTGGAAAATGGCATCCAGGTTTCGAAGGTGTTCCTCTTCATCACTTCTGCTAACTAGGATGTTGCACAGATAGCACTGGTTTCCACTCAGTTTGCTCAAGATCTGGTCCATTGCCCTTTGAAACAATGCAGGAGCAGATGTGAGACCAAATGGCAATCTTCAGTACCAGAACAAGCCTTTGTGCGTCATGATTGTCAGAAATTCCTGTGACTTCTTGTCTTCATTCATCTGCAAGCAGTCCTGGCCAAGGTCAATTTCATTGAAATTTTGGCTTCTACCAATCCTGCAAACAGGTTCTCAATGTGAGATAATGGGTACTGTTCAGCACATAACATTGGATTTATGGTGACCCTGAAGTCCCTGCCAATCCTCACGGATCCATCTTTCTTGATGACTGGAACAATAGGCATGTCACATTCGCTGATGCTAATAGGTTCCAAAACTCCAGTTTTCACCAGTCACTCCAAGTCAGCCTCCATCTTCAGCCAAATAGCATATGGTACAGGCCTTGTAGAAGAAGATAGTACGGCAGTCTTCAAACATTTTACTTACCTTTCATCTTTTATTTTTAGTTTGACTGTAATGTGCTCCCTAATTCTCCATTGAAAACAATAGTGTGCTTTTAAAAAAATTTCATGAGGCCTGATTCTCCATTGGCCATCACATGGACTTCAGCTCAGTTCAGTCGAATCTTCTCCATCCATGCATGACCCATTAATTCACCAAGTGTAACGGCAAATCTGCCATTTGTCAATTGGGTAGCACGGCCACTTCAATGCAGCCCTTTAGGGAAACCACTTCTTCTGTGTTCTTCTTCAGCACAATCCTTGATGGCTTTAAATGAATGTGTTTAGAGTGTCTCCTTGTAGATACTCTCAGTGAGACAGCTGCCCCAGTGTCAACTTCCATTCTTACTTGCTGTCTTTCCAGCAGTGGAGTGACCCAGTATTCATGTGTAGTATTGGCAATGGCTAGCGCATGTAGTGATAACTCATCCTCTGACTGTATGTTACTATGCTCCTCTCGACCCTGTTGTCGATCATGAACAGTTCTTTTTTTTTGTTTAAATGTTGTCTTGATTCGTTCTTGCTTTTTCCTTTTATTTATAGTTTGCTTTTTGTTCCTGAAAGCATGTTCTATGTGTCCCTTTTTTTCCACAGCTTCAACATTCCATGTCTTTACATCAGTATTCAGCAGCGGAATGCCCTGGCTTTGCACACCAGTAACGTGTATGGGTCCTGACAGTTTTTGGTGTTGATTTAGCGGACATTTTGTGCATCTGAGTGTATGAACTCAATTGCTTGGCTTCCTTTGTAGCCAGCTCCGTAGAAACAGAAAATTCAATGGCTTTCTGCAGAGTGAGGCTACTCTCAGTTGACAGATGTTTTAGTGTTGCTTCATTACGCAGACCACAAACAAGTCTATCACGAATTATGTCATTAAGTATGCCTCTGAATTCACAATATTCTGCAAGTCTTTTAAGCACTGAAACAAATTGTGCAATTGATTCCCCCTCCTCTTGGTTTATTTTGTGGAATCTAATGCACTCTACATTCACTAGAGGTTTTAATGAAAAGCGTGGTTGCAAAATTTCCCCAATCTGCATGTCCATTTTATTGCCTACTTTATCAGGTTGCACAAGACAATGGAGAAGATTGGAGGTTTTTCTTCCATCAGGAAAGTGGGCACCATAATGTCTTCAGCTAAAACAGTCAAAAACTTTCAGCATAAGAACTCCATGATTCCACATCTTCATCAAAAGCTCCAATGATGCTGAAAACTCCCACCATTTTTACCCATGCAGGTTTCCCGTATGTGCATTTTACAACCATGTTTCCAGCAGTGATCTTGGTTCTCTCATTCACACAGGTATTAATATGAGCTCAAATCTGTTTATAGAGTATCTTTTACTCACGTCCACACTAACCACTAGTTCTCCTCGTAGACAGCAATGTTGTTCACTGCATGAAAAGTTTCCTTTTCTCTACTTAAACTACTCCTTTCAACTGGTTCAAGACGTATCCTCGTCGCCAATTTTGTTACATCTTTGGAAAATGACACTCGGGAGTACTTTGGTAAAAAGGAACAGAACTTTATTCGTAGTGTGTGGTCACTCTCATTGTCTACTGCTTCTCTCTGTTACCCGCTCAATATCCCATTACATTGACTGCGCATGCACATGAACAGGTAAACCTTGCAAGAATACTTCCTTGCATACACACAGCAGTGCCCTACAGAGAGCCATAACATTCACGCTAATCCCTTTTCAAATATGGCATCCAGCCGACTTCGCATCAGAAGTGTGCATATATATGGTAAATGCCATTTTGGACAATTATGGGGCCTTGTAGGCCCTAACGAAAAGATCATACTGAGTCCAATTGCACCCCCAAGTTTGTTTGTATACATCCCATCCATGGCACCACCCACTGATGCTCTAATTCACTTGATCCTCCAAGTTTCAGCCAGAGAATTGCTACAAGCAATGACATTTGGGCAGCCTTTTGCAACTGACGTCATGGGTGGGATTTTCCTAAAAACATGACTTGGGGTCATAAGGGTGAAAAAACCGGAGTGATCCATGCCAGTCTGTTCAGTGCATACCAGACGGCAATCGTCCCACACTTAGTCATTTTTGGGTAGAGTCGTGAGTTTCGTACTGGTTCTGGGAGGGGTGAGACCACACTGGTGTGCCCAGTTGCAAAGTGATCGGGTGTTGTTTTGAAAGGGTGCCCTTATCCCACAGGGCACCGGAAGACTACTCCCTCCCTCTCCATCCCCACCTCCTCCCTGACATGGATCTCTGGCACCGCGGCATTAGGATCCTCCCAAATAGTCACTTTCCTTGACCCCTGACATGCACCCCCTTCATGCCCTACTCCTTCGTGTCCCCTTCATGCCCATCCTTCACGACCCCCTTCATAGCCTTACCTTATGGCCCTCCCGTCATAGCCCCCCCAGTCAAAACCCCCCTTCATGACCCTCACTCTGGTCCTATCCCCACTCAGGCCTCACCCCCTTTGCACTGCCTCTGACACACTGGCAGTGTATGTGTCTGGTGGCTACTGCCCAGCCATGTCCCCGATCACCTGGGGGCTCCAATGGCCACCGAGCCCCCTGGCATGCCCATCACACCTGGTTTCCACTCTTGCAGAGCAGCAGTGATTGTCGCCAGGTTTTTGCCATGCCCAAGTTTCGGAAGATCTCAAGAGCTGGGAGAATCTGGCGTAGAACAGGCTAAGCATATTTAAATGCTACTTTAAATACGCTAATCAGCTTGGTGCCTTTTTTGAGCAAGATCCAGTTTGCATCAGCAGTAAGGGACCAGAACAACTGCAAACTGTTTGGCACAGGTGCAAAACCCATTTTTAGGCCCGCATGCAATTTTCTGGGATTGGTGCGATCTGCGTCATGCGCAACGAGGTCGAAAAATCGCAGCCCGTGGCTCTCCTGTAACCAAAACAGTCACCAGTGTGGAGCAAACATCCGCTGCTGTGCAACCATATAATTGACATAATACATTGCACAAGAGTCACCTTTGTGGGTGCACTTTTTTTCATCTCTAGCCAGCCTTTCCACTGGGAATGAAACAAGTGCCACAAGCTCTGCAATTTAGAAACTGATTTTAGAATTTGTTGACCAGGCTAAAAAAGTGCGGCATGAATATTCAGGAAAATCTTTGAATGGCATCATTGTTAAATTTATAAAAGGTTAAAACCACTTACAGCTTAGGTAACCTTTAATTGAAATGTCAGAAAGTTTAAAAGCACATTGCAAACACTAAAATACTTGAGTTGATGTACCAGTGCAATATGCAGAGAGAAAGCATTTAATCTGAAATGTCAGCTATAATTTAAATGTCATACACTGAATCATTACCATCATGCCTGCCATTTATTACACTGACAGCTGATCTCACAGCTTCAAAATACAGACCTAAATGCCACTGAATGTATCTTAGCTGCAATACAAAACTATAGTTTGCTGTAAATTATGCTTCTCTCCACTGATTGACAGCTGCAGATATGGGACTATGTAACAGTGCAAGACTGGTAGGAAGAATTCGACTGTCTCGCTCAAAATCTAGAATTTCCTCCCTAAATCTCCCACCTCCCTCTTCTTCTTTAAGACTCTCTTTAAAATCTACATGTGGCCAATTTTTTTGTCACCAGTCCAAATGTCTCTTTCCTTGGCTCATTGTCAGCTATTGTCTGCTGATATATTTTTGCTAGACGAGGTTACTAAGGGTTACAGAACCAAGCAATTTGTAAAGTTCCTTCGAAAGCACCTTCAAATACCGCTCTACCGCTTGACCTCTACCGCTTAGAACAAAGACTTAGGAACACCACCACCTGAAAGTTTCCCTCCAAGCCATCTACCAACCTGACTTGGAATAACATCACCATTCCTTCATTGTCATTAGTTGAAACTCTTGGAATTTTCTTCCTAACAACACTATGGATGCACCTACAGTAGATGGACAGCAACATTTCAAGAACACAGCACACCAACACCTTCTCAAAGGAAATTAGTGATGTGTTGGTCTTGACAGCAATGCTCACATCTGAAACTGGAATACATAAACAAAAGTTATGTAACTGGATTAAGGTACAGCTAAACTAATTGAAAATGGAACAGGCTCCAAAGGATGAATGGTTTAATCCTGTTCCAGTGCTCCTATAGCATCGCTGTGGAATGCAATGGGACATTTTACAATGTTAAAGATGCAATAGATGCTATTTTGTTGTTTTTGGGAATTTCCTCGTTTGATATTCCCAACCCATGCTGGAAGTGCATCCTGGGAAACTATAAGGCTGAGCACCGTGATTTTCTGTCCATTCATTTGGATGGATGTAAATCCCTGGGCAATGTAGTTTGGGTCTGATTTCTCAAGTAATCACAGTGTGCATGTTGACTATTTCTTCTGGTAGGCTTATATATAATACTGAACTACTCATTGCATGTCAAACAGAAGAAAGCTGGGAAATGTTAAAAGTCTTATTGATACAGTAGGGGGACAATAGTCCTGAGTTTAGGCTTCAAGTAAAATCCAGGGAGCTCTAACTCTGTAGTTAGACTATGGGTGGAATTTTATGAGATTTTTTCTAAGTCTCCAGCTACTGTCAAAATGGGAGAGCTCCTGATCCGTTTTTGGGCGAGTTTTCACTCCCAATCTTATGCACTCAGTCGTTGAAAATATGGGCTTGACCATTTCTAACCATGAGAGGCAGCGGGCGGGGCTTAACTCGCCAGACAGCCAGCAGCTCAGATCGGAGCCACAAACTGCGCATGCGCAGAAAAAGCTCAAAAAAAGCAGCTCTCCTGACAAAATCCCACCGGGCCAGATGCAGCTTCCCCTCCCTCCCACAGACATTGGGGTGACCCCCCCCCAAGATTTCCGACCTCCTTACCACCCGCTTGCACATGGCCCCCTCATCACCTGCCTGGCCCCAATTCCTGAGTGACATGACCCTTTTTCTTCCCTGCCCCTGATCATCGCAGAGGCACAATTCCAACCCCCCCCCCCTCCCCCACTCCCACCACTTCCATCAGCACACTTGCAAGTGCTGGCTTGCTTCCGCTCCATGGTCACAAGGCAAACTGCATTAAACTTGCTGGAATGCTCTAACGGGCGTGTGACTCGACCAAACTGCCTGCAGCTGATCTGCGCGAACAAGGGACAGCTCCATAAAAACCTCAAGGATGGACAGACAGGCAAGCAGTCCAGGAAGAAATGGCCTCCAGGATGACAGCCTTCCGATTTTCAGATGCTGATCTGGCCAGGTTGCTGGAGGTGGAGGAGACAAGGCGGGACACCCTCTTCTCCCCAGCAGGATGCTGCCCCAGGGGAAGGGAGGGAAATGTAGCTTAAGGGGCGGTGGCAGCAAGTGTTAGTGCCAGGGCACTGGCCAGAAGGACCGGGAAGCAGTGACGCAAGAAATTGAATAACCTACTCTGGTCAGCAAGGGTGAATGTTTAGCATCTTCCCCATAAATAACCCCCCGATCCCCCCACCCCCAGCACCCTGCATGCTTCCAGCCCCTGACCGCCAAGCACCTCCCTTCCCCCATCCCCAGAGTATCACAGCACTTGCCCTCTGAGGACCACCCCCGATATCCTCCAGGACTTGTGCCGCTGGATTTTACATGGCTCCTTCTGTCCCCACAGGAGAAGAATGCCCATAATCGCCAGGAGAGGGCAAAGACAGGTGTGCCTGAGATCTGGGTGCCCACCCTCTTTGAGAAATGGGCACTGAAACCTTTGGGAGAGGAGGGGATCTGTACCATTAGTGACAGCATGGTCGGGCTGCAGCATTGAAGTGAGCACCTGTCAATCCTCCACTCATTGGAGATATCTGAAGTAAGTTGCATGCAGCCCAGATTCCTCTCCCTCCCTTGCACTTAACCTTGTGTTTCAGGAAGGCACCCCAACACGCCGCGGACATCTGGCATCATGGCCCCCACTGCTGCTCCCATCCATCCTCCCCATGACAGCTCGGACAACTCCCCGGAGGAAGCTGATCATGGGATCTCCAAGGCCGGCACCAGTTTTGCTTCAGATTCCACCTCACAATTCACCATTGGTGGGTCAGGTTAGTGGCGAAGCATTTGGGTCACTCTCTGGTGCGCACGACATATCTGTTGATGTACATCAGGTGGAGGAGGGAACGTCCGAGGCCTCTGGCATGCAGGAGCCTGCCGGAGGCAAGGACTCAGCTGGCCCCAGGCTACATGCTGGGCCTCTGCGATCACTTCTCTCTCAGCTGCTGAAGATGCAGCAACAAAGCCAGGGAATGCAGGAGGGGCTGACAACCACACTGGACCAACTGTGAGGCTGTTGGGAGGAGTCCCAAAACTTTCAGGTGGACCAGTTAGTGCCCGTCTTGCATGTTTCTCAGGCCAACACTGCAAGGGTGGTGTCTGCAGTGGAAAGCCTGGGGCAGGAAATCCTCACCATGAGTGGCAGTGTCCAAGCGATGGCTGAGTCATAGCAGGCCACAGCTGAGGGCCTCATCAGGCTTAACGAGATTCTGCTGCCCATGGCTGAGAGGTCGAGAGCTTGCAGGAGACCTGGCGGTACAGTGCTAGATACAATGGGCTATGGCTGCAACCCTTGAGAATGTGGCCCAGTCAAAGAGAGTCATGGCTGAAAGCTGCAGAGCTTGCAGGAGATCCAGCGGAACAGCGCTGAGACACAGCGGGCTATGGCAGCAGTCTTTGGGAGCGTGGCCCACGTATAGAGGGTATTGGCTGAGGGGTTGCAGAGCATGGCCCAGTCTCAGAGGGCACTTGCTGATGCCATTGACAGGTGGCCCCCAACTCTGAGGGCCTTCGCTGAGGGCTCGGCCACCGTGGCAAGAATGCAGGTGGTCCTCTAGGACTGGCAGGGCCAGGTGACGCTGGAGCTTTCTGGAGCTCACTGCAGAAGCACCGCCATCCCATGGAATGGCCCAGGGGTCCACAGGAACCTTAAGGGAGGAGGAAAGGCTTGAGCCCATGCCGGGGCTTTCCATCCAGGAAACTGTGGCTGTGGCTACAGCTTCTGACTCCCCCCTCTTCTTGACACCGGGACATCTCAGGGGCAGCGGGATGAAGAGGATGTCAAGGATACGTTCATGACACGTGGAAGCCGGCCAGGTCCCTCAAGGTCCAGGCCTTCCAGAGGACAATTATCAAGGGCATCACGGGGAGCGGTAGGCTTCAGGCCACCTCCACCTCCGATATACATCCTGGGGAGACACCGAGACGTAGTGGTAGGCCACATAAAGTTAAGAAGTTGTAGTGGCACTAAAATAGCATAGGTGAAGGGCAATACTGGTTAGATAGAATATTTAGGCACTTTAAAGTCTCACTTTCACATGTCTTTATATTATCACTTATTTTGAAGGCACTTTTATTGGCACCAATAAATGTTATTTCACCCCACATTTGTGATTAATTTGTCTCTGATTAGTCTCCAACAGGAATGTACTTACCGCAATGGTCGCCAGAGGGACTCTGCATGTTGATGTCTGTGGGGGAGGCCCCTCAGTGCACTGCTACTGTGGAAATCAAGGAGCTCAAATTATTCACTGGCTACAGCAGGTGGAATGCATTGGCAGCAACTTACAGCATCTGTGATGGCATCCCCCATAACCCAGGAGAGATTCCCTCCCACCACCCTTAGTTCACCCTGGGGCCCTGCATGGAGGTTTAGTGCTCCCTTACCAACCACCAAGATGTGGGCCCAGCTTGCATATGAAGCACAGGTAGAAGTCAGATTAGTCGTCATCACAATGGCGCATAGTGAGTCGTCATCACCCTCATGCCTGCCACAGAAACTCACTAACACAGTGAACCTGGGCCCACTACTCTGGTGTTACAACGTTGCAGGAGATGGTAGGCCTGCACAGGGGCGGGGGGGAAGGAACCCATGTACAGCAACACAGGCCCCAAGTGATCATAACGCATGGCGATCAGGGTCTCCCTTGCCGCCCTTGCCTGCCTGACCTTTGCTACGGCCAGCCCTCCAGCGCCTAGGTGGTGTTGCTCATTGTCATTGTCCTCTTCCTCCTCCTGCTGGGCAGCCTCCTCCACAGCAGGTTGGCCTCCACGTCCTCCTCCTCCAAAAGGTCTCCTCGCTGCTGCGCCAGGTTGTGTAGGGCGCAGCACACCACCACAATGCAGGACGGTATCAGGGGGCTATATTGCAAGGCTCCACCAGAACAGTCCAGATACATGAACCGCATCTTGAGGAGCCCTATGCAGTGCTCCACTATTGAACGGGTGGCAACGTGAGCCTCATTATAGCGGGTCTCCACCTCAGTCTCAGGCCTCCGCACAGGCGTCATCAACCAAGTTCAAAGCGGGTACGCCATGTCCCCCACAAGTCACCCTGTACCCTGGACTCCTCCTCAGAGACCTCTGGGACATTGAGTTCCTTAATATGAAGCTGTCATGCATGCTGCCGGGGTGTCTAGTGCAGACGTGCATGATGGGGAGTTAATGGTCACACACCAACTGCACATTTATTGAATGGAAGCCCTTTCTGTTCATGAATTTTCTTGGATTCTTCACCGGGGCCCTGAGGGCGACGTGGGTGCAGTCTATAGCCCCCTGCACATTTGGCATCCCCGCGATGGCTGCGAGGCCCGGGCTTCCTGCTGGACCTCATCCAGGTCAAATTTAATATACGGCCAGCCCGGGCATACAGTGCATCTGTGACCTCCTTGACACATTTGTAGATCGATGATTGGGAAATGCCACAGAGATCTCCACTGGTGGTCTGGAAGGACAAAGTGGTGTAAACGTTTAAGGCTGCCGTCACTTCCACAGCCATCAGGAATGGGTGCCCACTCCCATACCCTGAGGTGCCAGGTGCTGCAACACATGGCACTGGAGCCAGAGACGTTGGTGGCACGCAATGTCCGACAGTTGCTCAAAGGACACTCATATGTGGAACTGCTGGGGTCTCGCTCCCTCCTTCTCCTGTTCTCCCCCGCCACACGGGGCGAATGGTGGCCATGTTCTGCTTCTGGTGTCCATCTCCCTTTCTCCCTGCAAGTGGTAAGGCCTGGGTCTCCTCTGCCCGCAATTCATCCTCCTGCTCCTCCTCCTCAACTCCAGCAGCAACCAAAATAACAGCAAGATCAATCGGTGCACTACAAAAGCCATCTCGTCAATCTGAAGGGGGCAGTGGTGTGACTGGGCAAGAGGAAAGACAGATGGAGAGGTTAAAGTACTCTGTTTGCCCCAGCCCAGCAACATCTCCCCCCTCCCCCCACAGCCCTCCAGCAACACACACTCCCCACATTCCCATCCCAAAGTCCCCTGGCAACACACACTCCACATTCCCCCCCACTCAGCCCCCCAACAACTCACACTATCCACATTCCCTCCCCAATCCCCCAGCAACACACACTACCCACATTCCCCTCCTAAAGACCCCCGGCAACACACACTCCACATTCCCCCCCCCCCACAGCCCCCCAGAATGGCAAATCAGCCCCTCACGTTCCCTCCCATTAACAAACACACACCCAGAACCCTTGCAGTAGCGGTCACAGACAATGCTGCTTGACAAGTCCTGAGGCTGCAGCACTGCCACTTCAAAGAGTTTCCAACCTTCTCCCACCAGTAACATTGCTTGCTGCTGCCGGCACTGGGACTAAGTGTCAGCACTAAGACCCGAAGGTCAGTGCTCAGATGACCTCGATCTCAGGCAGGTTTCTTGCGCGTTATACAGTCAAGATATACTATACATAGAAAATGAAAGGAAAGAGTGCAGAATGTAGTGTTTCAGTCATAGTTAGGGTGTAGAGGAAGATCGACTTAATGCGAGGTATGTCCATTCAAAAGTCTGATGGCAGCAAGATAGAAGCTGTTCTTGAGTTGGTTGGTATGTGTCCTCAGACGTTTGTATCTTTTTCCCGACGGAAGAAGGTGGAAGAGAATATGTCCAGGGTCCGTGGAGTCCTTGATTATGCTTTGCTGAGGCAGCGGGAAGTGTAGACAGTGTCAATGGATGGGAGGCTGGTTTGAGTGATGGATTGGGCTTCATTCATGACCCTCTGTAGTTTTTTCAGTCTTGGACAGAGCAGGAGCCATACCAAGCTGTGATACAATCAGAAAGAATGCTTTCGATGATGCATCTGTAAAAGTTAGTGAGATTCATTTGACGGACATGCCATCTTCTTGAAGCAGATAGGGACCTCAGATTGGTGTAAAGAGAGGTTGAAGATATCTATGAATATTCCCACCAGCTGATCTGCACAGCATCTGAGTGCTTGTCCTGGTATCCCAACCGGGCCAGTCGCTTTCCGTGGGTTGACTTTCGAGAAGGCTGCTCTGACGTCTGCAATGGTGACCTCAGATACAGGTTCATCTGAGACTTCCAGGGTGGAGGGCGTGCTCTCGCTGACCTCTTGCTCAAAATGGGCATAGAATGCATTGAGCTCATCGGGGAGGGGTGCATTGGTGCCAGCGATTTTGCATGCCTTCATCTTGTAACCAGTTGTGGCTTGCAGACCTTGCCATAGCCGGCAGGGGTCCGCGGGGTTAGACTGGAACTCTAGCTTGGTCCGGTACTGTCTTTTGGCATCTTTGATGGATCTCCTTAGATCATGTCTGGTTTTTTTGTATAGGTCAGTGTCGTCTGACTTGAACGCCTCTGACCTGGACTTCAGCAAGCAGTGGATATTCCTGCTCATCCATGGTTTCTGGTTGGGAAACACACAGATTTGCTTCTTTGGCACACAGTCTCTTTCTAATACACTTACTAATGAAGTTAGTTACTGTACTGGCATACTCGTTCAGGCTGGTCACAGAGTTTTTAAATACTGACCAATCTACTGACTCAAAGCAGTCCCGTAAGAGATCATCCGATTCCTCAGACCAACATTGCACAACTTTCTTTGATGGATTCTCCCAGTTCAGTTTTTGCTTGTAAGCCAGGAACAGGAGCACAGCCTTGTGGTCTGATTTGCCAAAGTGTGGGCGGGCGATAGAGCGGTAGGCATGTTTGATATTTGTGGTCATGATGTGGAGATGCCGGCGTTGGACTGGGGCAAACACAGTAAGAAGTTTAACAACACCAGGTTAAAGTCCAACAGGTTTATTTGGTAGGAGCAGTGGGCTAAAATGTTTGGGCCTCTGGTGGAACAGGAGACATGTTGGTGGTAGCTTGGTAGGATGCTCTGAGCTTGGCCTGATTGAAATCCCCGGCCACGATGAACAAGGCCTCGGGGTGTTTTGTCTCAAGGCTATTTGTGGCGCTGTATATTTCGTCCAGCATGGTCTTCACATCCGTACGGGATGGGATGTAAACTGCTGTCAGGATAACAGAGCTGAACCCCCGCAGAAGGTAGTAGAGACAGTATTTTAACGTCAGGTACTCTAGGTCTAGGAACAGAAACTCGCCAGTGTTGCTACATCTAGGCACCACGAGGTGTTTATTAGAAGGCAGCTCCCACCTCCCCTAGCTTTGCCTGAGGCCGCTGTATGGTCAATTCAGTGGACTGAGAAGTCCTCTGGTTGTAGGGCACAGTCCAGTGAAGCAGGACTGAGCCATGTCTCCGTGAAACAGGGTACAGAGCAATCACTCAGTTCTTTCTGAAAAGTAAGTCTGGCTTTAAGTTTATCTAGTCTGCTTTCCAGAGATTGGGCATTTGCTTGGAGTAAGCTGGGGAGGGGGGCCTTGGGATCGCGTTGTTTCAGTCTCGCCTGCACGTTTTCCACACTTCCTGGAGTGACTGCTTCTTTTTGTGCCTGGGAGACGGTGAGTGTAATCTGCGGTGTTAAGGGTATAAGTGCGTTCAATGAGGTTCTTCGCTTGAGTTGGTGTGTGGATTTGTTGCCTTGTTTGCGGTTCCTGCATTGGTAGATGGGTTTGCGCAGTCGCGCATTCCGTGTTGCTGTCGGGCTGCTGTTTGGTTTCAGAGATTGGAGGAGTTGAAGGCCAGTAAGTGGATGATGTCTCTGGGGTCACAGTCACGAATGAGCTGGTGGCCGGGTCCACGTGTTGGTGTCCTTTGGGTCACTGCCAGGTCAGGGTCTTCCTTTGGAGGTCAGAGGATTCAGAGAAGTGTCACCAGCTACAGAAGCCTAAGCTCCAGGTTGCCAAACTCGAGTGGCGGTACAGTCACAATAGTGCATCCACAAGGCTGAGGATTACATGGATAGCACATTTAGTGAAGCGGTCATACCATAGTTAAGAATTACACAGGCAGACAGGGAATTGGTGACTGCCAGAGTATCTAAAAGAAACATGCAGGTAGTGCAGGAATCCCCTGAGGCTATCTCACTCTCTAAATGCTTTTCCATTTTGGGTACTGATCAGTTAGATGATTCCTCAGAGGACAATATAAAGAGCCAAGTTTTGTGACATCATGCTCAGCTGCACAGGAAGGGAGAAAGAAGAATGAATGTGTTATAGTTTGAACAGCAGACAGGTGTTTCTGTGGCTGTAGACATGACTCTATGATAATATGTTGCCTCCTGATGCTGGGGGTCAAGCATGTTACAGAGTGGCTACAGGACATTTTTTGGGGGGAAGATGAACAGCCAGAGTCATGGTCCACAATGGAAAAGGGATGAGATTTTGAAAGTAGATTTTAGGTGTATATGGATTTTCAAAAGGCATTTGATACAATGCAGCACAACAGACTTAGGAACCGCCCAACTTATATACAGGTAAAAATAAAACACTTAACCAGCAACCGCTGCGACCCGCACGATAAAAGCAAACTACAAACTTTCCCAGAACTCCACACCTACTTCCGGTTTCCTGTTTCCTGCTACACTGGGAAAAACAAACTCCTAGAAAAAGTAAGGTAAAAATCAAACTCTTTTATCCTCAGCTCTTCTCACACGAATCGCTCCCTCTCTGCTTCCTCCGGTTTGCTGTTACTAGGGGGCATAACTATAAGGTTCATGGTGGGAGATATAGGAGGGCTGTCCAAGGTAGGTTCTTTACTCAGAGAGTGGTTGGGGTGTGGAATGGACTGCCTGCTGTGATAGTGGAGTCGGACACTTTAGGAACTTTCAAGCGGTTTTTGGATAGGCACATGGAGCACACCAGAATGATAGGGAGTGGGATAGCTTGACCTTGGTTTCGGACAAAGCTCGGCACAACATCGAAGGCCGAAGGGCCTGTACTGTGCTGTACTGTTCTATGTTCTAGACTTATAAGCAAAATTCTAACTCAGGATAAAAGAGAAAGTAGGCACTTGGATGAGAAATTAGCTAAGTGAGAGAAAACAGGGGTCAGTGCTGGGATCCAAGCTCTTCCTGATATTTATTAATTACCGAAACTGTGATGTTCAACACACGATTTCAAAATTTGCAAATGACACAAAGATTGGGAACATTGTCAACTGTGATGAGGATAGTCCTGAACTTCAAAAGGACATAGACATATTAATGGACTGGACAAAAAGTGGCAGATGAGGTTGAATGCAGAGGAGTGTGAGGTGATTCATTTTGGAGGAAGAATATAGAGAAACAGTATAAAAAAGGAAATGCAAGAATAGAGGGACCTTGGTGTATATGTATGTATGTCATTGAAGATGTGGAGATGCCGGCGTTGGACTGGGGTAAACACAGTAAGAAGTCTCACAACACCAGGTTCAAGTCCAACAGGTTTATTTGGTAGCACAAGCCACTAGCTTTCAGAGCGCTGCCCCTTCATCAGGTGAGTGGGAGTTCTGTTCACAAACAGGGCATATAAAGACACAAACACAATTTACAAAATAATGGTTGGAATGCAAGTCTTTACAGGTAATCAAGTCTTAAAGGTAAAGACAATGTGAGTGGAGAGAGGGTTAAGCACAGGTTAAAGGGTTGTGTATTGTCTCCAGCCAGGACAGTTACTGAGATTTTGCAAGCCCAGGCAAGTCGTGGGGGTTACAGACAGTGACATGAACCCAAGATCCCGGTTGAGGCCGTCCTCAACAGGACTGTGTCATTGAAGATGGCAGGGCATTTTGAGAGAAGAGTTAATAAAACATATAAGTGCATTGAATACAAGAGTAAGGAGATCATGTTGAACTTATATAAGACACTAGTTCGGTCTCACCTGGAGTACTGTGTCCAGTTCTGGGTGCCATACTTGAAGAGAGCTGTGAGGCATTCGAGAAAGTACAGAGGAGATTCACAAGACTGGTTCCAGGGATAAAGTAGTTATGAGGATAGATTAGAGAGGTTGGGACTGTTTTCCTTGGAGTCAAAAAGGCTGAGAGGAGACTTGATACAGGCATTCAGGATCATGAGGAATGTGGAGAGGGTAAATAGTGAGAAAGTGTTCCCACTCAAGAGAGCATCAAGAACTAGGGGGCACAGATTCAAAACAATTGGCAAAAGGAGTAAAAGTGATATGAGGATTTTTTTCAGCCAAAGGGTAGTTGGAGTCCGGAATGAACGTCCGGAGAGAGTGGTGGAGGCAGGTTCAATCGAGGTATGCAGAATGGATGTGGATTGCTATCCAAAAGGAAAGAATATGCAAGGTTACGGGAATAAGACAGGGGAATGGCACCAGATAGAATGCTCTTTCAGAAAGCTAGTGCAGACTCAATGGGCCAAATGATCTCCTTCTGCACTGCAGAGATTCTGTGATTCTGGGATACATATTACCCAGGGGATCTCTCTTGATGAGAATTCTCATTTCTGTATCTATTTTTCCCACAGGCTGAAGTAGAATTCCAATTATCCTACTCAAAATAATAGGACAGAAATAGTTCAATAGATAACTAAAAATGATTGATTTGTGCGGAAACTGTAGGAACAGCTCAACTTCACTAAGAGAAACAGTGGGTTATTATCTGCCTTTTCAATCTGATGCCTACAGACTTGAGCTTTGAGTTCTCGGTTGGGGTCTCTTATAGTTATGGGCTTTTCTAATAGAGAAAAGAATTTATTTCCCAATTGGTCTCACAATGTGTATCTCCAGTCAGATATCCTGGTCCTAATCCTTCCCTAAAGAACATTACAAGGGCCAGAATTCTCCCCAAAAAATTCTAAGTGTAGAATTCGCGTGAAAATTGGAGGAAATCACATTGTTTTTTTCAGCGGGAGTTTCAAAATGAACCTCCCACTGTGTGCACTGCAGAGGGCACTAGCGTGAATCACTCCAGAATTCAGGGGGCCGAGGGAGGCCGGCAACATAGCACTGAGCGGGCACCTGCACATGTGCCAATTTGTCAGATCGGCGCATGCGCAGTGGCCCCGCACTGCCGGCCTCCCAATTGCTGGCCAGCTTGATCGCTGGCTAGTCCCACGAACCCCACAAAGCCGGCCCTCCACACCCCCAAGGCCTGATTGCTGGCCCCCGACCATGTCCGGCCCAGCTTCCACCCCCCTCCGCAGCCCCGATCTCTTGCCACCTTCCCTCCCCTATTCTCCCCCACCACCAGCAGTCCTGAACCCCTGCCCCCACAGTCCTGACCACCACAAGGCAACCCCAACCCCCTGCAGCAGGCTGGCCCACCCCCCCAACCTTAATGGCCAGCCTCGATCGTTGGCTTCTTCCTCACTAACCCCTATGCAGAGTGGCAGGAGCACCCCCCACCCCTCCAATTGTCCCACCAGGCCCTGCCCCCATCAGGTCCCACACCCAGGCCCCATAGCTTCTCCTCCCTTGGCACTGCCCAATGGCACTGCCAAGGTGCCAATACCCAGGGGGCACCACTCCCCGCCACCCGACCCTCTGGGGGGCCTCGAAAGCCCCCCTTCACTCCAGCGGGATCAGGCCACCAGCTCCCCAAAAGTGGGGAGCTCCCTGAAAGTTGGCACCCAGGTTGATAGGGTTGTTAAGAAGACGTACGGTGTGTTACCTTTTATTGGTAGAGGGATTGAGTTTCGGAGCCAGGAGGTCATGCTGCAACTGTACAAAACTCTGGTGCGGCCGCATTTGGAATATTGCGTACAGTTCTGGCCGCCGTATTATAGGAAAGATGTGGAAGTGTTGGAAAGGGTGCAGAGGAGATTTACCAAGATGTTGCCTGGTATGGTGGGAAAATCGTATGAGGAAAGGCTGAGGGGCTTGAGGTTGTTTTCGTTAGAGAGAAGAAGGTTAAGAGGTGACTTAATAGAGGCATACAAGATGATCAGAGGATTAGATAGGGTGGATAGTGAGAGCCTTTTTCCTCGGATGGTGATGGCTAGCATGAGGGGACATAGCTTTAAATTGAGGGGTGAGAGATATAGGACAGATGTTAGAGGTAAGTTCTTGACTCAGAGAGTAGTAAGGGCGTAGAATGCCCTGCCTGCAGCAGTAGTGGACTCGTCAACATTAAGAGCATTCAAATGGTTATTGGATGAACATATGGATGATATTGGAATAGTGTAGATTAGAGGGGCTTTAGATTGGTTCCACTGGTCGGTGCAACATCGAGGGCCGAAGGGCCTGTACTGCGCTGTAATGTTCTATGTTCTATATAGTAATTCCCGCTGGAGTGAACCACTCTCGGGGTGGGGGGGGGGGGGGGGGGGGGGGGGGGGGGGGGCAATGCTAGCGGGCCGAGAGACTTCAGTCCCAGGCCCGCTAATCACATTTAAAATATATGGTAATGTGTATTACCATAATTTATGCGCCTCCTGCGCTGATTTCCGGCACGGATGTGAACCTGCCAGAAAGCTGGCGCTGGGAGAAGCTAGTGGGCCGGGACCCCAGCGCGGATCCCGCGCATCTGGCGCTGTTGGAATTTCCCGGCCTGCTGCGCTAAAAAATTAGCACAGTGGAATGGAAGAATCGTCCCCATGGGCTGTCAATGGAAGAGAACCAGATAAATCTTTACCCCTTTCACCCCTAACTCCTCATCAAGGAATCATTGTATACAAAAGCATTTGATGCCTGAAATTAGCTAATTTAAACTGAGCTCCATCAGTTGATTGTGTTAGGCTTCACACTCCAACCCCTGAGAGTTAATTTCTGATTGTCATCAAGTCCTTAGAAAAAGCCAGACTTTGAACTCATGAATATTTCTTTACTGACACATTTAGGACAATATGACTGGTAACTTCTTGGCTTGATGGGCTAAATGGCCTCCTTCTGTACTGTAGAGATTCTATGGATTCAATTTGACCTGGACCAGGCCCAGCAGGGAGCCCGGGCTGCAGGATTCGTGACTGTCACGGGGATGCCAAATGTGTAGGGGGCTGGAGACTGCACCCACATCACCCTCAAGGCCCCGGTGAACAATTCAGGAAGATTCATGAACAGAAAGGGCTTCCATTCAATTAATGTGCAATTGGTATGTGACCATCACCTAAACATCATGCATGTTTGCACCAGACACCCCAGCAGCGTGCATGACAGCTTTATATTGAGGAGTTTTGATGTCCCAGAAGTCTTTGAGGAGGAGCCCAGGGTGCAGGAATGGCTCGTGGGGGCATGGGGTACCCGCTTCGGACTTGGCTGATGATGCCTGTGTGGAGGCCTGAGACTGATGCGGAGACCCGATATAATGAGGCCCCGGTTGCCACCTGTTCAATAGTGGAGCGATGCATAGGTCTCCTCAAAATGCAGTTAAGGTCCCTGGACTGCTCTGGCGGATAGCCCCCAGATATCGTCCCGCATTGTGGTGGTGCGCCGTGCCCTACACAACCTAGCGCAGCAGCAAGGAGACCTCTTTGAGGAGATGGACGTGGAGGCTGGCCAGCCGGGCGTCACTGGAGAGGAGGCTGCCCAGCAGCAGGAGGAGGGAGAAGAGGAGGAGGAAGAGGGGGAGGAGGACGATGGGCAGCACCACCCAGGCGCTGGGGTACTAACTGCAGCAAGGATCAGGCATGCAAGGTTGGCGAGGGAGGCCTTGATCACCAGGCACTTTGGTCACTAGGGGCCTGTGTTGCCAACATGGGTTCCACATGTTTCTGTGGCAGGCAGGAGGGTGACGTAGACTCGTTATGCACTATTGTGTCTAACTCCTAAATGAGCTCCACATGCACGCTGGCATCTGGGTCTACGTCTGGGTGGTCGGTAAGGGAGCACTAAACCCCCTTGCAGGGCCCCAGAGAGGGTGGGATGGGGGGGGGGGGGGCGGGGTTGGTGAGGGGGGAGGGAATCTCTCATGGGATCTGGGAATGTCATGGCAGATGCTGTAAGTCACAGCCAATGCATGCCACCCACTGTAGCCAGTGTATTATTTGAGTGTCTTGATTTCCTCAGTAGCAGTGCATTGAGGGGCCTCCCCCACTGACATCAACAGAGTCCTTCCAGCGTCTGTCGGGGTAAGTACATTCCTGTTAAAGGCTAATTACAGACAAGTTAGTCACAGGTGTGGGGTGAAATAACATTTATTGTTGCCAATATTAGTGCTTTCAAGAGAAGTGATAATATAAAAACTTGTGAACATGAGACTCTCAAAGGCTGCAGCCATAGCCCGCTGTGTCTCAGCGCTGTCCCACTGGGTCACCTGCAAGCTCTTGAGCCTTTCAGCCATGGGCCGCAGAATTTCGAGAAGCCTGTTGAGGCCCTCAGCTGTGGCCTGCTGTGATTCGGCTGTGGCTCTCTGGGACTCTACCGTGGCCCTCTTCGACTCCGCTGTGGCCTGCTGTGCCTTGGCAATCGCTTGAACCCTGCCACTCATGGTGAGGATTTCCTGCCCAGGCTTTCCACCGCGGACCCCACCCTTACAGTGTTGGCCTGGGAACCACGCAAAACAGGCAATAGCTGCTCTGCCTGAAAGCTTTGGGACTCCTCCCAACAGCCTCGCAATGTTGCTGTCAGCCCCTCCTGCATTCCCTGGTTCTGTTGCTATATCTCCAGCAATTGAGGGAGAAGTGATCGCAGAGGCCCAGCATGTAGCCTGGGGCCAGCTGAGTCCTCGCTTCCGGCAGGCCCCCTGCATGTGAGAGGCCCCGGGCGTTCCCTCTTCCACCTGCTGTACATCAGCAGATGTGTCGTGCGCACCAGAAAGTGACCCAGATGCCTCGCCACTAACTTGGCCCACCGATGTGAGAGTCTCTGGGATGGTGAGTTGCGAGGTGGACGCTGACACAAAACTGGTGCTGGCCTTGGAGGTCCCTTCATCGGCTTCCTCCGAGGAGTCTTCCGAGCTGTCAGGGGCAAGATGGGTGGGAGCATCAGTGGGGGCCGCGATGTCAGATGGCCCAGGCGCGTCAGGGTTCCTTCCTACAACACAGTACACAAGGTTAAGGGCAAGACAGGGAGAGGAATCTAGGCTGCATGCGACTTACTTGAGGTTTCTCCAACAAGCGTAGGATTGGCAGGTGCTCACTTTAAGGCTCCAGCCCAACCACACCGTCGCTAATGGTCCACATCCCCTCCTTTCCCATAAACCCCAGTGCCCGGTCCTCAAAAGAGGTGAGGACCCGGATCTCAGGCACACCAACCACTGTCTTCACCCTCTCCCAGCAATTATGGGCATTCTTCTCCTGTGGGGGCAGAAGGAGCCACGTAAAATCCGATGGCACGAGTCCTGCAGGGCATCAGGGGATGGCCTCAGAGGGCAAGCACTGTGATACTCTTGGGTGGGAGGAGGGAGGTGCTTGGGGATCAGGGGCTGAAAGCATGCTGGGTGCTGGGGGTGGGGAGATCTGGGGGTCATTTCGGGGGAAGGTGCTAGATGAGGTTAAACACTCACCCTTGCTGTCTGAATGAGGTCATTCAGTTTTTTTGCGGCACTGCTTCCTGGTTCTCCTGGCCAGTGCCCTGGCACTAATGCATGCTGCCATCGCCTCCCAGGCTGCATTTCCATCCTGAGACGATGTTCTGCTGGGGGAAGAGGGTGTTCCACCTTGCCTCCACCGCCTCCAGCAACCTGTCCAGGTCTGATTCAGAGAATCTGGGTGCTGACTTCCTGGAGGCCATTTCTTCTTGCACTGCCTGCCTGTCTGTCCACCCTTGGAGGTTTTTATGGAGCTATCCCTTGTTAGGGCAGATCAGCTGCAGGCAGTCTGGGTGAGTCACGTGCCAGTTAGAGCATTCCAGCGAGTTTAATGCAGTTTGCCTTGTTGGAGGGGAAACCAAGTCAATACTTGCAGGTGTGCTGATGAGGGAGGTGGGGGGGGGGGGGGGGGGTGGATTTGTGCTTCTGTGATGATTGGGGGCAGGAGAGAGAGAGGATCATGTCACTCAGCATCAGGACCAGGAGCGGGTGATGAGGGGCCATGTGCAAAGGGGTCCAGGGGAGTGAGGGTGGGGGGTAGGGGCTGGGTAAGGGGGTCAATAATGTTGGGGGGGTCTCCGATATCTGTGGGCTTTGGGAGAGGTTGTAGCTGGCCCAGGGGTGTTCTGTCAGCAGAATTTTCTTTTTGCTTTTTCTGCACATGTGCAATTTGTGGCCCCAATCTGAGCTGCTGGCTGAGTGGTGAATTAAGCCCCACCCACTGCCTCGAGCAGCTAGAAATGGTCTAGCCCATATGATTGGACATGAAAATCTGCATGAAAAAAGGATCTGGAGCTTTCCTGTTTTCACATAGCTGGATGCTTCGAAAAAGTATCTTAAAATTCTGCCCATTGTTTTCAATCCCCACCAGAACTCTATCCCCTAGCTACCGACTCCACCCCTTTCCTTGGCAACAATTTGCAATTAAACCAGTCTGTTCACAGCCCTGGTGTCATACTTGATCCCTAAATGAGTTTCCAACCTTATATTGAAACCATCACTAAGACTGCATAATTTCACTTCTGTAATATCACCTAGCCTCATCTCTATCTCAACCCATCTACTGTTGAGATCTTTATTTATGCCTTCTGTGACATCTGGGGTGGAAATTTCCTGTCCCGCCCACCACGGGAATTGTAGCAGGTGGGCCACGGACCATGCAAAGGTCCATTGACCTCGGGTGGGATTTTCTGGCATTGGGGCGAGTGTGGCCGCAACATTCTGCCCCTAGATTCCACCATTCCAAAATATTCCTGGTTGATCTCCAACATTCTACCCTCCGTGAAATTGAGGTTGTCTAAAACACTGCTACCCATGTCATTCTATGCCCATTTTGAGCAAGAGGTCAGCAAGAGCATGCCTTCCAGTCCAGAAGCCATTGCCAAACCGGTATCCAAGTTACCAGAGCAGATG
Source organism: Mustelus asterias (assembly GCF_964213995.1). Classification (NCBI taxonomy): domain Eukaryota; kingdom Metazoa; phylum Chordata; class Chondrichthyes; order Carcharhiniformes; family Triakidae; genus Mustelus; species Mustelus asterias. The sequence continues at coordinate 31,723,124 of NC_135822.1, forward strand.
TCAGATCAGCCGCCTCGAAAGCCAATCCACGGAAAGCAACGGGCCCGGATGGGGTACCTGGGTGAGTACTCAGCACAGGCCAGCTAACGGGAGTATTTGCAAACATCTTTAACCTCTCCTGACATCAATCTGAGGTCCCTATCTGCTTCAAGAAGATAACCATCATCCCTGTACCACAGAAATGCCAGGCAGCGTGCCTTAATGACTATTGCCCAGTGGCTCTGACATCCGTCATTATGAAGTGCTTTGAAAGGTTAGTCTTGGCACAGGTCAATTTCGGCCTTCCAGATTGACTGGATCCACTAAAGTTCACTTATCACCACAACAGGTCCACAGCAGACACCATCTCCCTGGCCCTACACTCAACCCTGGAACACCTGGATAACAAAGACACTTATGTCAGACTCCTATTTATTGACGACAACTCAGCCTTCAACACCATTATTCATACAAAACTCATCTCTAAACTACATGGACTAGGGCTCGGCTCCTTCCTATGCGACTGGATCCTAGACTTTCTAACCCACAGACTGCAATCAGTAAGGATAGGTAACAATAGCTCCTCCACGATCATCCTCAACACCGGTGCCCCGCAAGGCTGTGTTCTCAGCCCCCAACTATACTCCTTATACACCAATGACTGTGTGGCCGAATTCCCCTTCAACTCAATTTTCAAGGTTGCGGATGACACCACTGTAGCGGGTCGGATCTCAAACAACGATGAAACAGAGTACGGGAAAGAGATAGAGAATCTGGTGAATTGGTGCAACGACAATAATGAAGGAGATAGTCATCTACTTCAGGAAGCGTAGTGGAGGACATGCCTCTGTCTACATCAACGGGGATGAAGTGGAAATGATTGAGAGCTTTAGGTTTCTCGGTGTCCAGGTCACCAAAAACTTGTCCTGATCCTGCCATGCCAATGATATAGTTAAGGAAGCCCACCAATGCCTCTACTTTCTCAGGAGGCTAAGGAAATTTGGCATGTCTGCTAAAACTCTCACCAATTTTTACAAGTGCACTATAGAAAGCATCCTTTACAGATGTATCACAGCTTGGTATGGCTCCTGCTCTGTTCAAGACTGCAAGAAACTACAAAGGGTTGTGAACGAAGCCCAGTCCATCACGCAAACCAGCCTCCCATCCATTGACTCTGTCTACACTTCCCACTGCCTCGGAAAAGCAGCCAGCATAATCAAGGACTCAATGCACCCCAGACATGCTCACTTCCACCTTCTCCTATCAGAAAAATGAAATAGAAGTTAGACGTCACGTACCAACCGATTCAAGAACAGCTTCTTCCCTGCTGCCATAGATTTTTGAATGGACCTACCTCATATTAAGCTGATCTTTCTCTACACCCTAGTTATGACTGTAACTATACATTCTGCATCTTCTTCTTTCCTTCCCTATGAATGGTATGCTTTGTCGGTATGGTGCACAAGAGAAAATACTTTTCACTGTATACTAATACATGTGACAATAATAAATAAAATAAAATCTTAACTCACAACAAGTCCTGTTTGCCTATTACCCCTGTTCTCACTGACTGGGCTCCCAGTCAAGCAATGTCTTGACCATAAAATTCTCATCCTTGTTTTTAAATTGCTGCATGCCCTATCTCGATAATCTCCTCCAGCCTGACAACCCTCCAAGACATCTGCTCTCCTCTCCTGCTGGTTTCTTGTGCATCCCCAATTTTATTACTCCACGCTTTTTCGCAGTTATGACTTCAGTCGCCCAGGCCACAAGCTCTGGAATACATGTCTGTCTACCTCATCTTCTCTCTTCAGGACATTCGTTTAAACCTAACTCCTTGACCAATCTTTTTTGTCACCCAACCTAATATCTCAAGTGGCAGAGTGTCCTACCATGTTTATAGTGAGCCTGTGAGGAATCTTGGAACATTTTGTTACATTAAAGGCCTGTTAGCAATCTGAGTTGTTGTTGAAGCATAGACATTTCAAGTAAATTACAGTATCAGTAAGTGGGCTCCACTTATTACAAGTTGATATTATGCTTCGTGTCATTAACGAATATAATTAATATCTGAGGTAGTTTATGTGTTTCATTGCACCTCAAGATCAGCTGTGCATCACATAATGCAAGAGGACTTACTCAGTGTCCCAGATTGACATTCTGAAAAGCTCACAGTTTTTGCTAAGATTCCAGGTACTTAAGCAATGTACTCCTGTAGGTAATAAAAACTGAAAATGCCAGAAAGACTCAACAGGTCTGGCAGCATCTGTGGAGAGAGAAACAGAGTTAACATTTTGAGCCCATATGACTTCATCAAAGCTCAAGAAGAGTCATATGGACCTGAAAAGTTAACACCATATATGCTGTCAGAACTGCTGAGTTTTTCCAGCATTTTCTGTTTTTATTTATTCAGATTTCCAGCATCCATAGTATTTTGCTTTTAAACTCATATTGGTTGTCACTGTTCCTCAGCTAACTCCACCATCTTTCACTGTTGGTAAGTTGGACTTCTCAAAATGTTTTCATGTGTTGATTAATTTCAAAATTCATAATTTGCCAAATGTAAATGGCATCCCCTATGGATCATTTCATCTTGAGACTTGGAAATATTAGAGAGGGCAATAAGCCATTATAGTGTTTAACTGGAGTTCAGTATTCATTTCGAACAGTTTAAAGTCAAATGGGGCACTTAAGCCTCTAACTCGAGGGAGGGGCTGGAAATGATCAAACCCCAAGAATGTAAGAGCCCACTTGCTGAAACTATTATTCACTTGAAATGTCTATGCTTCAACAACAACATGTGGGAATGTGGGAAAGTTAGGGTAGTCCAGGTGAGACAGGATGAAATTTGAGGTTTTTTTCAGTAACGGGATCTGAGTGTTGCTGGCAAGGCTGGTGCTTATTCCTCATCCCTAATTGCCATTTTAAAGGTGATGATGAGCCATCTTCTTGAATCTGCAGACCATGTTAGGGAGGGAGTTTGAGGATTTCCACGTAGCAATTGCAGTGATATATTTCCAAGTCAAAATTGTATGTGACTTGCAGGAAAATTGCAAGTTGTAGTATATCCATGCATCTGCTGCCCTTGTTTTTGAGAAGTGGGAGAGCACATTCATTGCTGTCAAGAGTGGAAAATAGTTTAAAAATATCAGGCCATTTACTGTCACCATTTTACAAAATCTTGTGCTGTTCCATGTACATTATTTTCTTCATGTCTGTGAAGAAATCTGGTTAGTTAATTTTGAACTCAGCTTAATGTTTTATATGGATATCATTTTCTGGAGTGGCTCAGGCAGCCAAAAAAGATGGAGAGCAAAGACATTCTATGATTTTGCAATTCATAAAGAGTATGAGGTCTTGACTTGGGCAGAAAACTGTGGGCATACAGCTCCTAATTCAAAGTTGTATGGTGAGAGGAGTGAGAAAGAGGTAAAGGGGTGATGTGCATTGCATGGAAAAAACTCTGCTTATAGGAAATGCAGCAAGGCCACCACAAGATAGGCTGACCCCTTAAATGCCCTAAAATGGCACCCACAACATGGAGGTGACAAGGTTAGCACTTTCAAGCTAGGAAGTGAGAAATTGTTTAGGATTTTCTCAATGCCAAATTTTCTAAACTTCCAGCTCAACTTTTAGCTCCTGTTAACCTAACACACACCGACACCATCAATCTTCATTGCTGACACAGTGAAGCAAAGATAGATGGAGAGGGCACAATGGTAATGAGGCCTTTCAGGTCTCAGTAAGAAGGGAAGAAACAGTGTAAAATAAATTAATCACATTAATAGCACTGACCATTATAACCCGAGCATGATTTCCCCACAACTGGATCAATGGACAAGGGCCATTTGTCAGATGGACTGCTTCCTCTAGCCCTTATCTCACAATGAAAAGTTTCTCATATACCAAATAAAATATTTATAGGATAGCAATATTTCCAGATTTACTGTATGTTAAAGGTCAGAGGAAGCTTGTTACAAGTAAACAAGTGGACAAAATTGTTGAAATTCATATAGCTCGACATGCAGTGTTTTATTACCTTATCTATGGATTGCCTGCTTAAAAATATATACTTGTAAGCATTCATTTGAGAAATTCATTTTGCTGTATTTTTTTCCTCCTTGGAGACTCTTAAGAGGCAGAGGAGACAAAATGTTAACAAATAAATCTCCTTAAGCATAAACTTATAGGTCCTTTTAGAAAATATATAATGTACACCACATTGCACATGACTGTAATAAAAATGATTGCAATTTGCTTCTTTCTGTACGGTTATATTGAGTCTTTATTTTCTACATGGGTGGCATGGTGGCACAGTGGTTAGCACTGCTGCCTCACAGCGCCAGGGACCTGTCAGGTGACTGTCTGTGTGAAGTTTGCACGTTCCTCCCGTGTCTGCATGGGTTCCCTCCAGGTGCTCAGGTTTCTTCCCACAGTCCAAAGGTGTGCAAGTTAGGTTGACTGGCCATGCCAAAGTGCCCTTTAATGTCAGGGGGATTAGCAGGGTAAATATGTGGGGTTAAGGGGTTAGGGCATGGGTGGGATTGTGGTTGGTGCAGGCTTGATGGGCTGAATGGCCTTCTCCTGCACTGTAGAGATTCTATGAATATATGGAAGTGCCAACAAATGCTTAGGCACAAAAAGAGATCCTAGTAGCTTTATTGTGTTCAAGATAAAACTTAAGAAGTTGATAAAATAAACTGGCTTAAAATGGATAAGTCAAAAGGTGGTTGGAGTGGGGAAATGTAGTAGGTGGTGCACTCCTTTGATCTGCAGTGAAGCTCTTACTGTTTCTAATCTACAGAAATCATTTGAATTCAGAAATCTAATCATATTGGTCAAATTAGAAAGTGGAATAAACTGAGGAAGAAATTGACTCTAATGAAGCAGGCAAGGCTTTTGATTCATACCTGCTTGCAGAGACAGCATCATAGAACCATAGAACCATAGAAAACTACAGCTCAGAAACAGGCCTTTTGGCCCTTCTTGTCTGTGCCAAACCATTTTATGCCTAGTCCCACTGACCTGCACTTGGACCATATCCCTCCACACCCCTCTCATCCATGAACCCGTCCAAGTTTTTCTTAAATGTTAAAAGTGACCCCGCATTTACCACTTTATCCGGCAGCTCATTCCACACTCCCACCACTCTCTGCGTGAAGAAGCCCCCTCTAATATTCCCTTTAAACTTTTCTCCTTTCACCCTTAACCCATGCCCTCTGGTTTTTTTCTCCCCTAGCCTCAGCGGAAAAAGCCTGCTTGCATTCACTCTATCTATACCCATCAAAATCTTATACACCTCTATCAAATCTCCCCTCAATCTTCTACGCTCCAGGGAATAAAGTCCCAACCTATTCAATCTCTCTCTGTAACTCAGCTTCTCAAGTCCCGGCAACATCCTTGTGAACCTTCTCTGCACTCTTTCAATCTTATTTACATCCTTCCTGTAACTAGGTGACCAAAACTGTACACAATACTCCAAATTCGGCCTCACCAATGCCTTATATAACCTTACCATAACACTCCAACTTTTATACTTGATACTCCGATTTATAAAGGCCAATGTACCAAAGGCACTCTTTACGACCCTATCCACCTGTGACGTCACTTTTAGGGAATTCTGTACCTGTATTCCCAGATCCCTCTGTTCAACTGCACTCTTCAGAGTCCTACCATTTACCCTGTACGTTCTTCTTTGGTTCGTCCTTCCAAAGTGCAATATCTCACACTTGTCTGCGTTAAATTCCATTTGCCATTTTTCATCCCATTTTTCTAGTTGGTCCAAATCCCTCTGCAAGCTTTGAAAACCTTCCTCACTGTCCACTACACCTCCAATCTTTGTATCATCAGCAAACCTGCTGATCCAATTGACCACATTATCATCCAGATCATTGATATAGATGACAAACAACAATGGACCCAACACCGATCCCTGCGGCACACCACTAGTCACAGGCCTCCACTCAGAGAAGCAATCCTCCACAACCACTCTCTGGCTTCTTCCATTGAGCCAGTGTCTTATCCAATTTACTACCTCCCCATGTATACCTAGCGACTGAACCTTCCTAACTAACCTCCCATGAGGGACCTTGTCAAAGGCCTTGCTGAAATCCAGGTAGACAACATCCACCGCCTTCCCTTCATCCACTTTCCTGGTAACCTCCTCGAAAAACTCTAATAGATTGGTCAAACATGACCTACCACACACAAAGCCATGTTGACTCTCCCTAATAAGTCCCTATCTATCCAAATATTTGTAGATCCTATTCCTTATCACACCTTCCAATAACTTGTCCACCACCGACGTCAAACTTACTGGCCAATAATTTCCCGGATTTCTTTTGGAACCTTTCTTAAACAACGGAACAACATGAGCCACCCTCCAATCATCTGGCACCTCCCCCGTGAATACTGACATTTTAAATATGTCTGCCAGGGCCCCCTGCAAGTTCAACACTAGCTTCCCTCAAGGTCCGTGGGAATACCCTGTCCGGTCCTGGGGATTTATCCACTCTGATTTGCCTCAAGACAGCGAGCACCTCCTCCTCTTTAATCTGTAAAGGTTCCATGGCCTCCCTACCAGTTTGCCCTATTTCTGTAGACTCCATGCCCGTTTCCTCAGTAAATACGGATGCAAAAAAACCATTTAGTATCTCCCCCATCTCTTTTGGTTCCATACACAGTCTACCACTCTGGTCTTCAAGAGGACCAATTTTATCCCTCACTATCCTTTTGCTCCTAACATACCTATAGAAGCTCTTTGGATTTTCCTTCACTCTGTCTGCCAAAGCAACCTCATGTCTTCTTTTAGCCCTCCTGATTTCCCTCTTAAGTAGCTTCTTGCACTTTTTATACTCCTCGAGCATCTGATCTGTTCCTTGCTGCCTGTACATTTCATACAACTCTCTCTTCCTCTTAATCAGTGTTACAATCTCCCTCGAGAACCAAGGTTCCTTATTCCTATTTACTTTGCCTTTAATCCTGACAGGAACATACAAACTCTGCACTCTCAAAATTTCTCCTTTGAAGGCCTCCCACTTTCCATTTACATCCTTACCAGAGAACAGCCTGTGCCAATCCACACTTCCCAGATCCCTTCTCATTTCATCAAATTTGGCCTTTTTCCAGTCCAGAACTTCAACCCGAGGACCAGATCTATCCTTATCCACGATCAGGTTGAAACTAATGGCATTATGATCACTGGATCCAAAGTGTTCCCTCACACTCACATCCATCACCTGCCCTAACTCATTTCCCAATAGGAGATCCAATATCGCATCCTCTCTAGTTGGCACCTCTATATACTGATGTAGAAAATTCTCCTGAACACATTTTACAAACTCTACCCCGTCTAAACCTTTAACAGTATGCGAGTCCCAATCTATATGTGGAAAATTAAAATCCCCTCCTATCACAACTTTGTGTTTCTTGCAGTTGTCAGCTATCTCTCTGCTGATTTGCTCCTCCAATTCTCGCTGACTATTGGGTGGTCTATAATACAAGCCCATTAATGTGGTCATACCTTTCCTGTTTCTCAGCTCCACCCATAGGGCCTCTGTAGACAAGCTCCCTAATCTATCCTGCCTGAGTACCGCTGTAACATTTTCCCTGACCAACAATGCCACCCCCCCACCTTTTATCCCTCTGCCTCTATCCCGCCTGAAACATTGGAACCCTGGAACATTGAACTGCCTGTCCTGCCCCTCCTGTAGCCAAGTTTCACTAATGGCTATAATGTCATATTTCCATGTGTCTATCCACGCCTTCAGCTCATTTGCCTTCCCCACAATACTCCTGGCATTGAAATAGACACACCTCAAAAAATTATTTCCACCACACTCTACCCTTCCATTTGTGATTTTGCTTGAACTAACCTGTCTTTTTACCCCTGCTCCACTATCTGCTCTGGCACTCTGGTTCCCATCCCCCTGCAAATCTAGTTTAAACGCTCCCCAATAACACTAGCAAATCTCCCTGCAAGTATATTGGTCCCCTTGTAGTTTAGGTGTAACCCGTCTCTCTTGTACAGGTCCCACCTGCCCCAAAAGAGGTCCCAATGATCCAAGAATTGGAAACCCTGCCCCCTGCACCAGTTCCTCAGCCATGTGTTTATCCGCCCAAGCATCCTACTCCTGCCCTCACTGGCATGTGGCTCAGGTAGCAATCCTGAGATTACTACCCTCGGGGTCCTGCTTTTTAACTTCCTTCCAAGCTCTTTGTGCTCACTCTTTAGGACCTCCTCACTCTTCCTTCCCACGTCATTGGTACCGACGTGTACCACGACATCTGGCTGATCACCTTCCCACTTTAGAACGCTGTGCACGCGATCAGAGACATCGCTGACCTTGGCACCTGGGAGGCAACAAACCATGCGGGAGTCTCTGTCCTGACCACAGAACCTCCGGTCTGTACCTCTGACCATTGAGTCCCCTATCACTACTGCTCTCCTCTTCTTCATCCCACCCTTTTGCGCTGTAGAACCAGACTCAGTATCAGAGTTCCGGCTGTTGCAGCTTGTCCCAGGTAAAGCATCTCCCACAACAGTATCCAATTCAGTATACCTGTTGTGGGGGGGTATGGCCACAGGGGAACCCTGCTCTGCCTGTCCTTTCACACTGCCATTTCCTCTCCTTACAGTAACCCAATTTCCTGTGCCCTGCTGCTTAGGTGTAACTATCTCCCTAAAGCTACTGTCTATATACTTCTCATTCTCCCGAATTAGATGGAGGTCATCAAGCTCCTTCTCCAGTTCCCTAACACGCTTTGCTAGCAGCTGCAGCTGAATGCATCTTTTGCAGGTGCTGTCGTCAGGGATACCGGAGGTCTCCCTGATCTCCCACATCCTGCAAGAGGAGCATTCCAACATCTTGCCTGGCATATTTTTTTTTTACTCCTCAGCCTGCTCCTGTGGAACAATGAGCTGGGATAAGCAGTTATTTGCAGCTGAAAGCGGGAGTGCAGATGGCTCAGCAGCACTGCCAGGCGCCAGGGTTCAGGACCTCAACTCTGGGCTGAAAAGGAACTTGCAGTGGGAGGGGGAGTAGCTAATTGTCATTGTCCAAGTAGGTAGAGCATAAGAGACCAGGGGTTAAAATGCAAAGTAGACCCTCAAAAGTAATAATCTCTGGATTATTATTTGAAGCCATAAGCAAATTAGCATTGGGTAAATCAGATTAGAGAATTATGTGCATGACTCAAAGAATGGTGTGGGGGAAATTGGATTCGATAAAAGAGCACCAGTACTAGGGAAACTGAAAGCTGTACCATTGGGATGATCTTCACCTGAACCATGCTGGGATGAGTGTTCCAGTAAGTCATATAATTAGGGCAGTAGGGATGGCTTTAAACTAACTATTGCAGGCAAGGAATCAAGTTTAGGAAGATGCTCTAAATTAAACAAAATAGACAAGGCAAGAGATCAAAGTAGGAATAAGGGAAATGGTGATCAGAGTATGGCAGGAACAGACGGTGTGTACAAACCTAACTTTACATCAGCAGATAAGGCTAAATGTTACAAAGATAGTAAAAAGACAGAACTGAAGGCTCTATATCTGAATGCATTTAGCATTTTGTTACAAAAAGAATTAATGGACAGTGCAAATAGAATTAAATGTGAATGATCCAATGGCAATTACAGAGACATGGCTGCAGGATGACAAAGACCGGGACCTGAATATTCAAGGATACATGAATTTCAGAAGGATAGGAAGCTAGGAAAAGGTGGAGGCGTATCTCAGTTAATTAAGGACAACATTAGTACAATAGAGAGAGATTACCTTAATTTCAGACGTAGGAATATTTTGGGTAGAGATGAGAAATAGTAAAGGTAAGAAGTCATTTGTTGGAGTGGTTTAGACATGCCCTATCAGTAACCACGGTGCAGGACAAGGTATATAGGAAGAAATAATGGGAGCTTGTAAGAATTATACACCAATAATCAGGGATGATTTTAATCTACATGTCGATCAGATAAAGCAGATTGGAAAAGTTAGCCTGAATGATGAGTTCATAGAGTGTTTTCAGGACAGTTTATTAGAACAGCACATTCTAGCACCAACCAGAGAGCAGGCTATACTAGATCTGGTAATGTGCAATGAGATAGGATTAATTAGTGACTTCAGAGTGAAGGCACCCCTAGATTGAATTGCTAATAACACAATAGAATTTCACATTTGGTTTAAGGGACAGAGGAGTGGATCTAAGACTAGTATTTTAAACTTAAATAAGGCCAATTACGAAAACATGAAGAACATATGAACATACGAAATAGGAGCAGAAGTAGACCATTCAGCCCAACAAGCCTGCTCCCCCATTCAATAAGATCATGAATAATCTGTTTATATTGAGTTCCACATTTCCCATAACCTTTAATTCCCTTGCCCAACAAAAATCTATCTACCACTGCCTTTTAAATATTCAGTGATCCTGATTCCACCACCTTCTGGGGCAGAGTTCCAAAGTTGCACAACCCACTGAGAGAAAAAAAATCTCTTTACCTCTCCCCTATCAGGGTGACCCCTAATTTTAAAATAGTATCCCCTAGTTCTGGATTCACCCACTTGAGAAAACATCCTTTCAACATCCACCTTTTATATACTTCAATCAAGTTACCCCTCATTCTTCTAAACTCCAGTGGAAACAAGCCCACATTACTTGTAGAATTATGCATTTTTATACATAATTATGCAGGTAATCTAGGAAACCTCCTCTGAATCGCCTTCAATGCATTCACATTCTTCCTTAAATAAGGGGACCAAAACTGCACAGTAGTCTGGATGTGGTCTCACCAATGCCCTGTATAATTGAAGCATAACATCCTTACTTTCATGTGCAGTTCCTCTTTAATAAAGGGTAGCATTCCATTAGCCTTTTTGATTACTTGCTGTATCTGCATACCAACATTTTGTGATTCAAGTACAAGAGTATCTAAATCCTTCTGCATTTTAGCATTCCGCAGTCATTCTCCATTTAAACAATAATCTGTTTTTTTATTCTTCCTCCCAAAGTGAGCAACTTTGCACTTTCTCACATTATACTCCAACTGCCAGATTTTTCCCACTCATCCAACCTATTACAATCCATCCGCAAACTATGTATGTCTTCTTCACAGCAGACTTTCCTACCTCTCTTTGCATGGTCTGCAAATTTAGCGAGTATGTCACCATTTCCCTTATCTAAGTCATTGCTGTAAATTGTCTAGACCATGGATGATCAGACCACTCCCATGGATGTAGTGGTGCTGGTGGCGCCATCTTCTGGTTGATCTGACACCCAAAACAAGATTTCACCTTGTCCTCCCAAATCCTGATCAATATTATACCACAAAACATATGACCTGGCTGAACTTTTCATTCTGGAGACACCCGAGTGAGCCTCATGAACATCACTTAAAGAGATATTTCAGAATACTTAGTAAATATACATTCCAGTAAGAAAGAAAGACTCTAAGGAAAGGATGCACCATCCATGTCTAACTAAGAAAGTTAAAGATGATGGCCAGAATCTTACGGCTTTCACACCAGTGGGACTCTCTGGTCCCACTGCAGTGAACGCAGATTTGGCTGAGCACCAAGTTCTCCATCTTCGCTTGCAGTGGCAGTGAGGCACAAATGGCCAGAAAATCCCAGCCAGTATCAAATTGAAAGAAAAAAACATAAAATTCTACAAAGATGAGTGGCAGGTCGGAAGATTGATCAGAATATAAAGAACAGTAAAGAATGACTAGAAGATTAACAAGGAGGGTGATATTAGAATACAAGTGAAAGCAAGCTAGAAATATAAAAACAGATAGTAAGAGTTTCTACAGGTATTTAAAAAGGACAAGAGCAAATCCCTTCTCGCACTGAGGGCAGGTGAACGGTCTCTCCCCAGTGTAAAGTGAGTGTTAATCCTTGTGGTAACTTGGTGACAAAAAGGTAGTCGAACGTGTTGTGATATTCAATATTCTTTACTTATAAAAATATCAAAATACAGTAGAACATGGACTCAGACTGGGAAGCTGCTAATTCCACAGGTCCCTCATGGTAAGTCTAGACCTGCGCAAGTCCACACTATCAATGATGTCACTTGCGCATGCTCATACCCGCTAAAGACATCAGTGTATACATTCAAATAGGAAGATGCTTACCATAACACTCTACAACACTTCTCCCCCTTTAATTTCAATCTCCCTTAAGAAAAGAAATATAATGAAGCTCATGTCTCAACTAAAAGTCAGTCTTTTAGAGCTTTGCAACTATGCTATGATCTGCGCGGTACCACTGGTAACTCAGTAGACACTGGTGAGGCCTGGTTCAGTGGAGCTGGACTTGTGGACGCAGGAGTAGGTTGAGTAACTGTGCATGAATGTCCCTTATCCTCTCCTGGAGTAGAGTCTCCTGGAAATCCTACATCAGGAACCACTTTCTGTTGAATGTCATCACTCACCTGATGAAGGGGCAATGTTCTGAAAGCTTGTGCTACCAAATAAACCTGTTGGACTTTAACCTGGTGTTGTGAGACTACTCACTGTTGAACATCCACAGCAGCATTTCCTTCCACCGCATTGTCTGGAACTTTCGTTGTCTCCGAGTCATTACATAGAAGAGATCCTGGTACCTGCAAACAACTCTTTTATTGGTCAATTTCACTTCCAAAGATACTGAGCCACTTCGGTTAGAATAACTCCAGGCAACCATTATTGGTTACTGCAAAAACTTATATGGACACATTTAGGTTGAAATGTCTCTCCTTAGCATGATATTCATGTTTCTCCTTTGGCTTTTCCTGTTTCCTTCCCACTCTCGCTTTGACATCTCGCTTTGACATAGGAACATAGGAAATAGAAGCAGGAGTTGGCCATTCAGCCTTTTCAGGCCTGCTCCACCATTCATTTTGATTATGGCTGATCATCAAATTTAATAGCCTGATCCCGCCTTCCCCTTCCTGATCCCACCTTCCCTTCAAGTGAGACTTTGGCTTCCTATCCATCAGTGGTTCAGCAGGTGAGAGTCCTGTTGTTGCTTGTGGTATGTTACAATACTGGAACTGTGAGAGCTTGGTTCCCAAATTATCACCTGCTATTCTCCTCAATCCTTCTTTGATCTCTGCTATACCATTTGAAGCTGGATGAAAAGGCACAGCAAGCCTTCAAACAAATCACTCGTGAACATTGTACCATTATCAGAAATAAGAGAATGCATTAAACCATGAGTTCCAAAAACTTGGTGTAGCTTTTCTGTCGTAATGGGAGCTGTAATGTTGCTCATGATGCGAACTTCTAACCACTTGGAACATGCATTCACAATGAAACATATGACCCATGAAAGGCCTTGCAAAGTCCACATAAAGTCTAGACCATGGACAATCAGACCACTCCCGTAGAGAATTGGTGCTGGTGGCGCCAATCTCTGGATGATCTGGCACACAAAACAGGATTTCACCTTGTTTTCCAAGTCCTGATACACATTAGGTCACCAAACATACGACCTGGCTGAACTTTGCATTTCGGCGGCACCCAGATGAGCCTCATGAACTTCATCCAAAACTTGTGGTCAACAAGGGGGCTGGACAAATGCTCTGGACTCCCAAAGAATTTAGGCATTCTGCACACTCAGCTCATCTTTCCACTTTACATATGGTCTTAATTCATCATTGTCTATATCCGTAGGCTATCCCTGCATACCGTGGGCGGCACGGTAGCACAGTGGTTAGCACTGCTGCTTCGCAGCTCCAGGGTCCCGGGTTCGATTCCCGGCTCGGGTCACTGTCTGTGTGGAGTTTGCACATTCTCCTCGTGTCTGCGTGGGTTTCCTCCGGGTGCTCCGGTTTCCTCCCACAGTCCAAAGATGTGCGGGTTAGGTTGATTGGCCAGGTTTAAAAAAATTGCCCCTTAGAGTCCTGGGATGCGTAGGTTAGAGGGATTAGTGGGTAAAATATGTGGGGGTAGGGCCTGGGTGGGATTGTGGTCGGTGCAGACTCGATGGGCCGAATGGCCTCCTTCTGCACTGTAGGGTTTCTATGATTTCTATGATAAAGAATCTCTCATCCACTGCTTAATCTGCTTAGCATTCACTGGAGAATGTAAAAGTCTCTCAAGCAAAAAAATTCTCTGAAGGGAAAACTTGTCTGGTAAAGGAAGGCGATTCAATGCGTCCATATTTACATCATCTTTCCCTGCCCTGTACACAGTGTTATACTGACAATGTAAGAGCCCAGCACAGTATTCTCGCCAAGACCATGGGAGGAATGCACTTGGATTCACTAAAAAAACTCATCAATAGCTTGTGGTCGGTACATTTGGTGAATGAACAACCATAAAAGTACTGATGAAACCATTTCACAGCAAAGACAATGGCTAGACCTTCCTGTCTAACTGTGAAATATCCCTTCTCAACGGTTGTCAGTGTATGTGATGCAAAACCAATGGGCTTTTCTGACTCATCCTCCATCAGATGAGAGAGTACTGCCCCAACGCCATAGGGCGAGAAATCGCATGAGATAATGGGCAGAATTTTATGGCCTCGCTCGAGTGAGACCGGAAATTCCTGTCCGAAGTCAACGGACATTTCCGTTGTCCGCCCCTTGCCAGCTCTGATTCCATGGTCGGCAGGGTGGTAGAATTCTGCTGAATAAGTTCTCTGTCTTGATCAAAATATTTTCATCGTCCTTGAAAGCTTTCTTTTGTTCTGGCCCCCTTTTCTATTTGTTTCTTTGTGAAGTATTAGATATAGTGGCACCAACACTGTTGAGAAGTCTGGCAGAAACATTCCCTGGTAATTTACCATGCCCAGAAATGACCCGAACTCAGACGCACTTCTGGTGTTTGGATCTTCCTTGATAACTCTGACTTTGTCTTCCACAGGGGAAGATAATCACAGGCACTGTGATTTTGTGACCCAAATATTCCACACTCTGTGCCTAAAAGATGCACTTGCAACACTTCAGGCGCAGCACTGCCTCTGAGAATCTCTTTAACATTTGATCCAAGTTGATTTGATGCTCCTCCTCAGTTTTTCCTGTGGATAAGATGTTGTTCAAGTGAACTGCTACATGAGGAATCCCCATAACAGATTGTTCATTGTCCTTTGAAAAATTATCAGACTGGAGGACACCCCGAAAAGCAGACAACTGTATTTAAACAAACCCTTGTGAGTGTTTATTGTGACATACTGTTTCGAGTCCTCCTCTAACAAATGCTGCTGGTAGACAAAGCTCATGCCAAGTTTGGGGAATGTTTTGCCTCCTGCAAGGGTTGAAAACACATCTTCCACCGTGGCAAAGGGTAAGCGTTCAGCTTGGAGTCCTGATTCATGGTAAGTTTGTAATCCTCACATATGCACACAATATCATCACTTTTAAGAACAGGAAAAGTTGGAGGTGCCCAATGTGAAATGTATCCAGTTCATCTTTGAAAACTTCAGAATATTTCTGAATGACATCCTCTGTCACTTGTGTGTGGTTTATCTCACCCCAGTTCAATTGAATTTTACTGAGCCAGTTATGCCCTAGTAGATCAGGCCCTTTCCCTTTTCCCACCAGGAACCTTGCTCTTGCTTCTTGGCTGTTGTATGTAATGTCCACCTCTAACTCCCTAAGCAATGGTATAGTTTCTCCTGAACTTGGATCTCTGCCTGAGTAGGGCCTGGCATCTGCCTAGAGTCCAAGTCTTCCTGTAGGTCTCCTCAGTAATTATAGATGCAGAGTTCACCTCCACCTTGATTTGTTTTCCATCGACTTCCACTGTAGCATGGGTAGGCTCCATGTGCCCCTCACTCCCATTAAACATATTGTAAGTGTTCCTATGCCTGCTCTGAGCTTTCCACGTGATGCATAGCTGACTGAGGCTTTTCAAATTTGAATTTCTCTGCTCAGCTTTCGATTGGCTCTTAGCACCCCTGCATATCTTAGCTAAATTACCCTTTTTGTTGAAATGGAGATAAACATTAACTTGCAATGATTTGCATAGTCTGTCCCTCTACACCTGAAACATTCCACTGCTTTCAGCTTCTTGCTTGCAACCTCTTTCTTTACATGATGCACTATACCCGCCTGTGCACTGCCATTGGCCTTTTGAATATATATTGCACTGCTGGCAGCCATTTCCATTCCCTGAGAAATTTCTAGAGCCTTCTTGAATGTCATTGTGGCTTCTTCTACCAACAAGCAATGCTAAATGCTGTCCTCATTAATGCCACAGACTAGTCTGTCTTGGAGCATGTCCTCCAAAACTGCTCCAAACTCAGTGTTCAGAGAGCTGTCTTAATTCAGCATAAAAGTTAGCTACAGACTGTCCTGTCTTCCGAAAATGACTGTGGAACTTGATCTGCTGGACAATCATTGAGGGTTTGGGATTGTGGTGATTCTGAATGAGTGCAAACAAATCGACAAATGAAATGTCCTCCCGGTTTCCATGGTGTTGCTAAATTCCTCACCAGCTTGCAAGTCTTTGCTGCACACACTCAGGAGAATTGAGCATGTTTTAGCCTCATCTACAATTCCATTTGCCAAGGAAAAGTGTTCCAACCTTTCTACATATACAGTTCAGATCTGTTTTCTTCCACAAACTCACCGATAGTCTCAAACATAGTCAAAGTGCTGCTAACCTGTTTTTCATTCGGCTTGGGTCACTATCTATGTGGAGTCTGCACGTTTTCCCTGTATCTGCGTGGGTTTCCTCCGGTTTCCTCCCACAATCTGAAAGATGTGCTGGTTAGGTGCATTGACCCGAACAGGCGCCGTAATATGGCGACTAGGGGAATTTCACAGTAACTTCATTACAGTATTAACGTAGCCTTACTTGTGACTAATAAATAAATAAATAAAACGTCATTGGTAAACTCATAAACCCGTTGATCAGATTCCTCGACTGCCGCTCATGTTACAAACTAGTTACCCACTGTGCAAATCTTTGTAGTACCATGCTAAACCTTAAATTTTTCTTTTCCTTTATTTTGTAATTTTTTCCTTGTCACCAAGAAGATGTGGTAATTTGAACACAAAAAGGTAGTTGGATGTGTTGTGATATTCAATCTTCTTTACTGATAGAAATATTGAAATACAGTACAGCATGTACTCAGAACAGGAGGCAACTAGTTACATAGGTTCCTTGTGGTAAGATTAGACCTGCGAAAGCTCGCACATGCTCACATCTGGAAAAGACATCAGTACATATGTTCAAATGAGAAGATGCTTGCTATAACATTTTATAACAGTCCTCTAGAGAGTCGGCTGGGAATTAATATTTTGTGTCTGTCTTCACTGTAGAGGATACAAATAACATCACAATAATAATTGTGAACCAGGAGGTGAAAGGACTTTTTAAAGTTTAAAGTTTTTTTTATTAATGTCACAAGTAGGCTTACATTCACACTGCAATGAAGTAACTCTGAAAATCCTCTAGTCGCCACACTCTGGCACCTGTCTGGGTGCACTGAGGGAGAATTTAGCATGGCCAATGCACCTAACCAGCAAATCTTTCAGACTGGGAGGAAACCGGAGCACCCAGAAGAAACCCATGTAGACACAGGGAGAACGTGCAAACTCCACACAGTGACCCAAGCCAGGAATCGAACCCGGGTCCTTGGCTTTGTGATGCAACAGTGCTAACCACTGTGTCACTGTTCCGAGGGAGGAACTTAAAACAATGACAAACACCAAGGAAAAGGTATTAAGTAAATTATTAGAACTAAAAAGTTGACAAGTCCCCAGACTAATGGACATCATCCTGGAGTCCTTAAAGAAATTACTGCTGAAATAATAGATGCAGTGATTTTAATATTCCAAAATTCCCTAGATTCTGAAATAGTTCCATCAGATTGGAAAATACCGAATGTGACTCCTCTATTCAAGAAAGGTAGGAGATAGAAAGTAGGAAACTACAGAGCAATTAGCTTAACATCTGTCACTAGGAATTTGCTGGAATCTATTATTATAGAGGTTATAATGGTACACTTAGAAAATCTCAATGCAATCAGACAGAGTCAACTTGGTTTTGTGAAAGGGAAACCATGCTTGACTATCTTATTGGAGATTGGAGTTCTTTCAGGAAGTAACAAGCAATGTGCAAAAAGGGGAGTCAGTGGATATGTATTTGGATTTCAATATTTCATTTGATGAAGTGCTGTATCAAAGGTTACTACACAAAATAAGACCTCATGGTGTCATGGAGTGATATATAAAAATGGATAGAGCGTTAGTTAACTAACAGGAAACAGAAAGTAGGCACAAATGGGACATTGTCAAGTTGGCAAGATGTGACACATGGACTGCCACAAGGCTCAATGCTGGGGCCTCAACTGTTTACAATTTACATCAATTCCTTGGATGGAGGGACTGAATGTATGGTTACTATATTTGCTGATGATACAAAGATAGGTAAGAAAGTAAGTTGTGAAGAGGCCACAATGAGCCTGCAAAGAGTAATAAATAGGTCAAATGAATGGGCAAAAATTTGGCTGATAGAGTATAACGTTGGAAAATGTGACCTGGTCCACTTTGGCAGGAAGAACTGAAAAGAAGCAAATTATTTAAATAGAGGCAGATTGCAGAATTCTGATGTACAGAGGGATCAGTGTGTCCTGGTATATGAATCACAAGAAATGATTAGGAAGACAAATGAATGTTGTCATTTATTGCAAGGGGAATGGAATATAAAAGTAGAAATATTTTGCTACAGTTGTAACAGGGTGTTGGTGAGACCACATCTCCTGTATCCATTGGAGTTTAAAGGAAGAAGAGGTGATCTTATTGAAACATGTGAGATCCTGAAGGGACTTGACAGGGTGGATGCTAAAAGAAGGTTTCTCGTTGTGGGAGAGACTAGAACAAGGGGACACAGTTTAAAAATAAGGTGTCTCACATTTAAGACAGAAATGAGAAGAATTTTTTTCTCTTAGTGTTGTGAATGTTTGCAACCCTCTTTCCTGGGGAGTGGTGGAGGCAAGGTCATTGAATATTTTTAAGGCAGAGATAAATAAGTTCTTAATTAACAAGGGAGTCAAAAGTTATCATGGAGGGTGGAATGTGGAATTAAGGTCAC
This sequence comes from Mustelus asterias, assembly GCF_964213995.1. Taxonomy (NCBI): domain Eukaryota; kingdom Metazoa; phylum Chordata; class Chondrichthyes; order Carcharhiniformes; family Triakidae; genus Mustelus; species Mustelus asterias. The sequence continues at coordinate 31,742,121 of NC_135822.1, forward strand.
TATCAGATCATGCATGATCTTATTGATTGGTGGAGCAGGCTCAAGGAGCCAAGTGGCCTTTCCCTGCTCATAATTTGTCTGTTTGTGTCTTTGTACTGTATTGCGTACAGGGAAAATGAAATACGTGCCCTCCATTGGCCGGAATGTAATGGGTACAATTTAACATTAGTAAGGGTTGGAAGGACAAAGGTTCTAAATTGACCGCCCAAGAATGTTTTTCCATTTAGTTTTACAATGGCTGCAGTTATTCCATAAACATTCTGCAAGAGCTATCTCTGCCTGCCTTCTTGATTCCTAAAATTTTACACCTTAATTAGAAAGAAAAGTGACTTAAACAGCACCTTTCAGGACCTCAGGGTGTCCCTTGGCGTTTTACAGCCTGTGAAGTACCTTTGAAGGGTAGTTATGGGGTAATGTAGGAAAAGCAGCAAACAATTTGTATACAGCAAACTCCCAGAAACAATACAAGCTACTTAACCCAATAATCTGTTTTTGCGATGTTGGTTGAGCGATAAATATTGACCAGTACACCATGAAGAATAGCCCAACTCTTCTTCTAACTATTACAGGAACCTTTGAGTCCATCTGAGAGGTCAGAGGGGACTTTGGTTTAACGTCTCACCTGAGAGATGGCACCTCCTATAATGCAGCACTACCTCAGTGTGGCACTAGAGTGCCAGCCTGGATTTTGTGCTTAGGTCCAGAGTGGGACAACTTTCTGACTCAGAAGAGTGACTGCTATCAACTGAGCCACAAATGACAATTGAACAGCACAGTTTATATTTATAGAAAAGAGAAACCACTTTATGATGATGCAAAATGTGCACTATGACCGGCTTATTCCTGGGGAAAGTTAACAGTCTTTAATTCACAAATTAAACAGTCATTGATTCAGTTATCTTCTTTAAAGCTTTATAAGCCTCATTGAAACTTACACATCTTACAAAAGGTCTGGCAAATCATTTTATCCATTGAAATAAAGACAATAAACAATAAAGGGAACAAATTCTGCACTCCAAGTCGACCGCACCCACAAGAGATTCATTGAAAAGGATCAAACTGTCACCTAATGATCCAGACTGACCTTCTCCCTGCTCCTAAAGGAAGCCAGCGTCGAGTGGGATTGAGATGATGAAGTGGAAAATGGTAGTAATATGTTTCTAAAATAATATCTTCTAGTAAAAAAGTATATGATATCTGATATATATCTCTAAGGGTCATGTCCATTTTAAAAAACAATATAAAATATGTCAAAAAGGAAGTTTGGAAATAGCTGAGTTTGTCGATATAGAAATTATTACAATAATCTAACAAGCTCCACATTTCACTTTCTTTGACACTGTCCAATTTTGTGGATTTCATTTTATAAAAGGTCTGCTGTCAGTATATCATGGCAGCGTGGAGGCTTAACTCATCACCAAAAACACAGCCTTTTATTCTCAATCTCACCCAAGCTCACAACTGTCAAAAAGTGCGCACACATGCCAGGCCTCTCTTTTATAGACACAGAAGTCTCACAAGAGCAGAAACAAGTTGCATCATTGACAGCTAACGCATTGACACAGCAGGAAAATTAAAAAGAAAGCCTTCTAAATAAAATCCTAAATGGTTACAGTAAAGGTTCAGTTCATTTTCTGTGATTGAATTCAAATTAACAATGGCAAGTACGATACAATTGCTTTTATGTTGTTTTTGAGCTGTTCAGTCATTTTCACTGAGATACAGTTGGGTGTCACGTGATTCTGGTGCTTCACCCCAAAGGGATATTTATCCTGTGTATGTTGAACTTTTAGACTATGGGAGCATTACAATAATGTTACAGTGAAAAGGAAATGCTTCCAGTGAACCTTATCTCCATTTCCTGGTATCTTGGTATATATAAAAGGCTCAATACTTCATAAGAAGTTTTTGACAGGAGTGTGTTTCATACGAAGATTATAGATCGAGTGGTCATGTGATGCCATGATGAGCAGTCTTAAGCTGTCATGTGTTGGGAGCATGGGAGTTCTCCCCAGAGCACGGGCAGAGTTACAGCATGTATGAGCTGCTCAGAGTATTTAATAAACTGATGTTGTCATAAGCCCTTAAGTCGCTAGTTATTGGAACACAGCCCTTCTACATGGTGTCAGGAGCTGGCAGAATGACACAGGGACTTTGCCACATCAATTTGCTCGTGTTCAATGAAAGCATTGCAGGCGACTGAACCAAGTTTGAAAAAGAGTGGCGCATCTAAATAGGACTAATCCAAAAAAGTACTAAATTACACTTTACTAAATCTGGAGGATCTTGAGGCCATTGACAAGTTTGAATCTTTTGTTTTCCATAAGGAGGAGGAAAAAGAGGATCCTGAGATACTTCTAAAAAGTTCGACAACATTTTCTTGCTAGGAAGAACATCATATTCAATAGGCACCAGTTTAACAGTGCCAACCAAAGATTTGCCAAGTTGATACAGTCGGTTGGCTCAGTTGACTAGATGTCTGATTCATGATGCAGAGCAATGCCAACAGTATAGGTTCAATTCCTGTAGCAGCTGAAATTATTCATGAAGGCCTGCCTTTTCAACCTTGCCCCTCACCAGAGAGGTGGTGATCCTCAAGTTAAATCACCATCAGTTAGCTCCACCTCCCTCCCCCCACCACCCCCCCACCACCCCCTCAATGGGGAGAGCAGCCTATGGTACCTGCTTTGCATCAACCCAGTCGTTGTTCAGACCTCATCACCTTATGAAGTCAAGAGGTGGCACGGTGGCACAGTGGTTAGCACTGCTGTCTCACAGCACCAGGGGCCCGGGTTTGATTCCCGGCTTGGGTCACTGTTTGTGTGGAGTTTGCATGTTCTCCCCGCGTCTGCGTGGGTTTCCTCCTATAGTCCAAAGATGTGTGGATTAGGTTGATTGGCCATGCTAAATTAACCCTAGTTTCGAGGGGATTATAAATGTGTGGGGCTACAGGGATAGGGTGGGATTGTTGTCCGTGCAGGCTCGATGGGCCAAATGGTCTCCTTCTGTACTGTAGGGATTCTATGATTCTAATTGAACAACAGATAGCTGACATGTCCAATGCCAACGTTTTCAGCATCTTGGATGAAAATCTGGACCATGATGCCTAGTTCTTGACACAGCACCTCAATAAGAATATATTGGCTTTTGAGGGAGTGCAGTACTAAATCACCATAATTATTTGGCATTAAAAGGGTTATATTATGAAAATAGTTGCATCCCCTTTGGCAGGCAAGTCCAGAACAAGGGACAATATTTATTTATTTTTTATCCACGGATTTGATTTTGGCTTCAGGTGACCACCTGGGTGGAATTTGCACATTCTTCCCGAGTCTGAGGGAGTTTCCTCTGGGTGCTTCGGTCGCCTCCAACACAGAGGTGCAGATGTGCAGATAACGTAGATTGCCTTGATACTAATTGCCCCTTAGTGTCCAAAGATGTGCAGGTTAGGTGGATTTGCCATGAGCGATGCACAGGATTACAGGGATATGATGAGGAAGTGTACCTAGGTAGAGTGTTCTTTTGGAGGATCAATGCAGACTTGATGGGTCAAATGACCTCCTTTTGCACTGTAGGGATTCTGTAGATTCTAAGTGCTATTATGGAGACAGTTCCAAGGTTTTGACCCAGTGACAGTGAAGGAATGGCAATATAGTTCCAAGTCAAGGTGGTGTACACCTTGAAGGGAAACTTATAGATGATAGTGTTTCATGCATCTTATTGTTCTTGTCATTCTTGGTGGTTGAGGTTGTGGGTTTGGAAGGCGCTGTTAAAGGAGACTTGATAAGTTTCTGCAGTGTATCTTGTAGATGGTATACATTGCTGCTACTGTGCGCTGGTATTGGAGGAAGTGAATGTTTTAGGTTGTGGATGGCAAGCTTTGCCCAGAATCATGTCTGGTTTCCTGGGTGTTGTTAGGGATGCAGACAAGTGGAGTGTGTTCCATCACACTCCTTACTTATGCCTTATAGATGGTGGACAGGCTTTGGTGACTCAGAGATGGTTTACCTGTGCCAGAATTTCTAGCCCTTGACCTGCCCTTGTAGCCACGGTACTTAAATGTTCAACAGTTCAACAGTTTAATTTCTGGTCAATGGTAACCGCCAGGATGCTGATAGTTGGTGATTGAGTGATAATGCCATTGAATGTCAAGGACAATGGGTAGATTCCTTTTTGTTGGATGTGGTTATTGCCTGGCACTTATGTAGCATGAACGTTACATGCCATTTATCAGCCCAATCTTGAATGTTGTCCAGGATTTGTTGCAGAGGACATGGCCTGTTTCATTATCTGAAGAGTTGTGAATGGTGTTGAATATTGTGAAATCATCAGTGAACATCCTTACTTCTGACCTTATGATGAAAGGAAGGCCATTGATGAAACAGATGGTTGGGGTTAGAACACTATCCTGTGGAACTACTGTAGCAATGTTCTGGGACTGAGATGATTGACCTCACACAACCATAATCCTCTTCCTTTGTTGTAGATATGACTCCAATCAATGGAGGATTTTCTCCATGATTCCCTTTGATTTCAATTTTGAAATTCTTGAAACTCGGTCAAATGCTGCCTTGCTGTCAAGGACAGTCACTCTCCACACCCCTCTGAAATTTAGCAGTTTTGTTAATGTTTGAACCAAGACTGTAATGAGGTCAGGAGCTGAGTGGCCCTGGCAGAACCCAGAGGGCCAATGAACTGGTTATTGCTGAGTGCCACTTGATAACACTGTCAATGACACCTGTGATCAAGATTTGACATTGCACATAGCTGGGTAGATGCCAGTATTGCAGCTGTACTGGAACAGCTTGGCTAAGTGTGCAAATACTTCAGGATCTCAAGTCTTCAGTACTTTTGCTGGAATGTTGTCAGGGCCCATAGACTTTGTCGTATCCAGTGCCTTCACCCATTTCGTGCTATCATATGGAGCGAATCGAATTGGCTGAAGGTTGACATCTGGGGACCTTAGGTGACTGCCGAGATAAAACATCCATTCGACACTTCTGGCTAGAGATGATTGCAAATGCCTTTATTTTGCACTGATGTGCTGTGCTCCCTCATCATTGAGGATGAAGATACTTGTGGAGTCTCTTCCTCCAGTTAGTTATTTAATTGTCTACCACAATTCATGACTGAATGTGGTAGTGCTAACCACTGTGCCACCATGCCACTATCCTTTTGGAGAATTTTCAATTGCCTTTAGCTTATATTTTTTACCATCTGCTTATCACCTTCTGTTGTGAACAGAGTTCTGATGGCAAATGATGGAGCTATCCTTGAGGGTTACTGTTTGTGGCAGTATGAGATGATTAAATAATTGGACACAGTTACTCTCATGTTTGCTGAGGCACTTCCAAATTAATGGCTATCACCAATTTAAGCACTGAACTAAGTAGTCCATTCTACTTGGAGGAAAGGTAGCTTGACTACAAAGAGAGTGAATCAAGCCCATCTAAATCCAACAAGACTTAGATTTTCCTTTGGATTGTCCAACAAGGTTTAGTGCTTACATTAGACAAATTATATTAACTGCATATAAGAACTGAAAATGCTGGAAAAACTCAGCAGGTCTGGCAGCATCTGTGGAGATAAGTTGAAGTTTTGAGACTGTATGTCTCGCCCTCACAACCATTTGTATTCTTCCACATTTGGGACTTTCAATTGCAGCACAGGGTGATGTTATCCCGGTACGTACATAGTGGATGGTGTATCTTCTTTAATAGCACCTCCCAAATTCAGAACATCTGTCACCTAAAAGGAAAAGGACATGGGAACAGTACCACCCCCAATTTCCTCTTCAAATTACAAATCTTCCTGATTTGGAAATATATCTTTGTTCCTTCATCATCACAGGGCAAAATCTCAGAACTCTGTAACAGAACTGTGGGAATAGCATCACCGAAGAAGTTCAAGAGGCTAGCTCATCATCACCTTCTCAAAGAAAGGTAGAATTGGCAAGTTAGTGCTGAAATTGCCGGCGATGCCATTATCCCAAGAAACATATTTTTTAAATTCCGGAAACACCACAGAGGTGGGCATCATATATACAAACATAACTCATTTATGTCCCACCTCTCTGGCTGCAAATTAAAAAGTGTGAAGTTCAGGTTGGTATGTGTTCTGAAGCTGCTTTTCACATAAAATCAGAAAATCAACTGGTTTTACTAACTGACGAACCTTGCACCAACTTATGTTTTTTTCCAGTAGGATTATTCAATACTGAAACATTTAAATTGATGTGGGAATAGAAGACATTTTAATCATTTGTGTATTCCTGTTTTGCTTTTTTAATTTGTCTTATATTTCTGTTGTGAGTAAAATGTTACCAGGTGTGGTGTGGACCAGCATGTTGAACATGGCGTGAGGAGGACATTGGGACAACAGAAGAAATCTGACCAAAGTTATCATCGCTGAGGCTCATATTGAACCTTTTAATAATGTGGACAGTTTCAAATAAGTAGGGACACACAAACACATACACACATGCGTGGGCAGGCCAGCACATGTCACTGGAGTGGTGGATCATCACCAGGCATCCTATCTACAACAGCTCTCTTAGATAATGGCCTTTCTGGATATGTATGAACGACTTTCTTCATCCCTTATCAAGATGCAGATATTACATCCATCACCACTCTGCACCTGAAGACACTGCTGACAGCAGGGGATGACATTATGCAGGTGGTCTTGCATAGCTGCTGTGGGATTGATAAGGCACTGATCAATCAGATGACCCAATTTGAGTTACTACTTAAATATCAAGGGGCCAAGGTTACAAAGGGGTATAAAGCCAGAGTCCACAAGGAAATTGTTGCTGCAGCCAGGAAGTATGACTCGGAAAGTTGTGCAGAAGAATTTGTTCAGCAGACTGACCACCTGGGAATGAGCACCTGTATGTGAGTCTTACTAAGCATCTGGCTTTGTGAGTATCAACTATTGCTTAGTGGGTTAATAAAGATTTTCCACATAAAGCGGAAATTGCATCCCAAGTTGTTTCATATCACAGTGACACAGAATTAGCACTGCTGCCTCACAGCACCAGGAACCCTGGTATTTTCTCATGGTTAGGTGTTCTTTGCAAATACTGAGTAAACATGGTAAATAATAGGAAATGCACTTTTGTTAAAAAAAACCTGACAATTCTGCAAGTTCTGCTTGGAAGAAACAACAGCCTTTGTTTACTGAGATGCTTGGAGGTACAAGGGCAGAAATAATGATCTGAAGCCTTGCACAATAACTGACAGCCAGTACATTGCTGTTAATGGTAGCTGTTGCATGTTTCCCCACTCACGGATTGTTTGTCATATTGCAAACTTCAAATTTTTGTATTTGGAGACTCAAAAGTCCAATTTACTTTTAAACTATAGGTTCTGTAAATACTAAATAATGCCCTTTATTTAAAAGATGAGTTGGAATTGCTAGTATTATTAATGGCAAAATATATTAAAGGATTCATACAAAATATTTCTACAGTCCATTTCATGTATTTGTCAATAATATTGCATCATAAAATGTATAATTTATTTCATAAGAATGCTTAGTAGTTTAATATATACTTTAAATTAATTGCATTCTTGGACCTTTCATTAACACTCCAGATTTAATTTTAAAATGTTAATTAGTTTGTTATGAACTACAAACTGTTGATATTCAACTGGAAAACTGTTTGAGTTCATAGTTCATGTAAGATGGAGCTTGATCATCAATGTACCTCATACCTAATCTCATAAAAGCATCATTTATCACACAACAACTTGCATTTACATAGCACCTTTGGTGTAGGAAAATATGCCAAGGTGTTTTATAGGAGCACAAAATGCTTAAGGGCATCTATTAGGAGAGGTAAATAAATCCTTCATTAATGAGGTAGGTTTTAAAGAGCATTCTAAAGCAGGAAATGGACTAAGGTATTTATGACTGAGCTCCAGAGCTTGGACATTAGATAGCTGGAGGCATGGCCACCAATGGTGGGGAAAAGAGAAGGGGGAATACACAGGAGTCAAGAGTTAAAGGAATCTTGGAAGCCGACCTGCATGTGACATTAAAACACAAATAACCTTTCAGACATTTCATTCAGAAGGCCGTGAAATGCAACATTCCTTTCCTGCGGATTAATAGTTGCCATTATTCAAATAGTTACAGAAACTCATTCACAATGGACTTGCAGAATTGCAGGATAATGGAAACAGAGACAATGATCAAATGACAGAAACCGGGTTTCTGATAAAGAACCTTAATAAGACATTTTTGGGGGCAGCAAACAGAGAGGAGGAAGAAGTGTTCCAGACCAGCAAAGGAACAGGACCCTACCTAAAATTCATCGGGGAGCAGGGAGCATTTGCTTGCCTTTACCACTTAATTGAGGAACCAAACAAGATTTTTGCAGCAGGGGTTTGATTATACTTTGAGAGGTTTGAGACGGAGAAACTGCCCGGTGTTTGAGGATGATGTGGAGGACAGCAATGGACAAACTCAAAGAGAGAACACAACTGTTGACCAAGTTAGCAATTCAGGAGAAGTGTTTAATAAAAATAACAAAAAGAAGGTAGAAATATTGAACGTGGAGGTAAAGTTTGTTGCAATGACAACAAAAGAATATCGCAAATCTCAGCAAACATGCAGAGCATGAGTTGGGAGGTATCGTTATCTAATATTGTCAGAAGAGACTGTTGAGTTCACTCCTTAGAAGAAACTCAGAAATGGATAAACTGAATGGATTGCAAAAGCAGAGCAATGGGGCTAAGAGTAAAACTAGCACAAATTGAGCATGAGAATCTGAAATCAAACAGAACAGCCAAATCATTGGAAGGAACCAAATCATGCGTGAGGGATTGAGGAAGCAACAGTTGGGAAATAAAGCTGAGTTTGGAACAAAATCGGAAACAGGGCTGAACACTGATCGTTGCAGAGAACTCTTTTAACAAAGATGAGTAACTTAATGTTCATCTAAAGGGACTTCAGATGAATATCAAGGTTAAGGAAAAGCCAACTGCGGGAGATAGAACTGGAACTGGTTCAGACCAAACTGCAACAGGTAGAGGCTGAGTGCAACGATACAGGTCAAGGAGATGCAGAAGATGGGTTGATGCAGGAGATGAAAAAAAGAGAATGGAAAATGAAGCCACCCAGTTGTGGAAGTTGGGCCAGAGAGAGTTAGACAAAGCAGCAATTCAGGCAGAGAAGGAAACTGAGATTACACTCCCCATCACCCCCAGAGATGGAGACCCAAGCTCTATAGGACCCACATGTCCTTTAATGAGCTGCTGGATGCCGTGTGCTGCTGCAGACTGCGTCTCAGCAGGGAAGAAGTGCGGCACCTGTGCCGGGTCCTCGCAAATCTGGCACTTCATGGAGCAGGAGGACACTCACTTGCAGTGGTCATGAAGGTCACGGCAGCCGTCAACTTCTACAGCATCTCTGCGACGTCTACCAGTCCTCTGCACACAAATGTATCCATGAGATGACAGATGACCTGTACACCCAGGCAGGTAACTACATTCACTTTGACATGGACATGGCGCAACAGCAGGTTTGGGCTGCAGGCTTTGCCATCATTGCCAAGACGCCCATGTGCAGGGGGCTATCAACGGAACGCACGTCACCCTGCAGGCTCCAAACGATCAAGGGATGCCCTTTATTAACCGAATGGGGTTTCACTCCCTGAACGTGCAGACAGTCTGTGACCACCTGGCAACATCATGCACATATGTGTACAGCACCCAGTGAGCATTCACGATTGCTACATCCTGTGGAGTTTGGACATCCCCACGCTGCCGGGATGACTCGTGGGGGACAAAGACTACTTGCTGAGAACTTGGCTGATGATACCAGCACAGAGGCCTGAGAGTGATGCAGAGACCCGCTATAATGAGGTCCACACTGCCACCCAGTCCATTATTCAGCAGTGCATTGGACTCTTGAGGATGCAGTTCCTCTGCTCTGGCCGGAAGATGGTGGACAGGTGGCAGCAAGTATCTGGCAGGTCAGGATGGCAAGGGAGGCCCTCATCATCACAAGGTTTTCCCACTATGAGATCTGGTGTCCAGCAACTTCAACAACCTGCACTCCAGCCCAACAAGCCTTGTTCATGCTCCCTACCATGGGTCCCACTTACATCACACCAGGGTGATGGATCCTGGGTTGGCTGTGTTAGCAAGTTCCCTGTTCAGGTAGAACGGAGATGATGGCTCACTATGCAGCACACTGTGATGCTGTCTTAGCACAAGACAAGTCTGACTCCTACCTGTTCTCTGATTGCATACTGGCACTCAGGCCCACGTCTGAGTGAGGATCAGGGGCACCACCATGTGGCACAATGCCCCAGGAGTGGGAAGGTGGTGCTGGGAGGGCCGATCCTAGGGTTTGGTGGGTGCTGGGACTACCATCTAACACTGTCTACCACTGTGCCCTACATCACCCCCACTGCTGGGACTGCTCGGGTGGCCAGCGGGGACTGGAGGGACCCCTCAGCAGTGGAGGCTGGTGACCTTGTGACCCTAATTTATTTTGGGATGAGCACTTGGAGTACCATGGCAATCAGGAATCTAGTGCAGGAGTTCAGAATTGCCAGAATCAGTGGGCCGAAGGGCCTCAATCATGCAGAATGATGCTCTGAACCTCTATGGATATGGTTTGGGTATGAGACAGATGAGTCATGGTTGTGGGGTGCAATAACATTAATTAATGATTATGTAAATTGCCAATTATCCAAACCCTAATTAGTGCCTGTCTTTGCCTGTGCCCTCTTAATTACACTAACATTTCTTAACGTTACGTGGCCTACTGCTATGTCTAGATGTCCTCGCAGGATGCACACCAGAAGTGGAGATGGTCAGCTGTGTTCCCCATCCCCGTGGCCTCTGATGCCCTAGGTGGATGTTCCCTGAGTGGCTGGGAGCTGGAGGGCCACCGTCAACTTTTGGGTGTCGCGGGTGTAGCCATGCCATCCTGTTCATCCCGCTGCCAGTGAGATGCATCACTATCAGGAAGGGAGGATTCAGAAGGGTAGGGGATGGCCTGGGTCTCCTGAGTGGAAGACCCCAGCATTGGCTCCAGTGCTTCCTCCTCCCTCGGGGTGCCTGTGGCCCCCGGGACACTCCATGCGATGACCGGGCAGGTGGCTTGAGCTCCAGAAGCCTTTGTGTCGCTTGGCTATGCCAGTCCTGGAGGCCCAACTGCGTCTGCACCATGCTCACGTGTGAGCCCTCAGCAATGGCCATCTGAGTCTGCTTCAAACTCTGGGATCCCTCAGTGATAGCCCGCTGAGACTAGGCCAAGCTCTTGAGGCCCATAGCCATGGCCCGCTGTGACTGGGCAATGCTCTCGAAGCCCACAGCCATGGCTCTCTGTGTCTCCAGCATGCTTCCGAGATCCTAAGCCACGGTCCTCTGAGATTCGGCCATATCTTGGACCCCGCCACCCATGGCAACTATTTCCTGCCCCAGGCTTTCCACTGTGGACGCCACCTTTGCAGTGTTGGTCTGGGTGCCATGCAATGCCGGCACCATCTCCTTTACCGGAAGGCTGGGGGATGCCTTCAAACATCCTTGCAATTGCTGGAATTTCACTGACACTCCCTCCTGCAATCCCTGACTCTGGCTCTGCATCTCTAGCAGCTTCAGGATAACCGATCACAACAGCTCAGCAACTGGCTGGGGGCCAGCTGTTTCCTTGGCTCCGACAGACCTCCAACTGCCCGATCCCTCAGATGTCTGTATAGCGCACAAGAAACAATACATTTCACTGTATGTTAATACAGTAATGTTGTGAGACTTCTTACTGTGCTTACCCCAGTCCAACGCCGGCATCTCCACATCATGTTAATACATGTGACAATAATAAATCAAATCAAATCAAATCAAAATCAAATGTTCCTGCCTCCACCTGATTTGCATGTACGGATGTGTGTTGTGCACCAAAAAGTGTCCCAGAAGCCTTGCCGCGAACATGTCCCACTGAGGTAACTGTATCTGCACTGATGGATGGTGCACGTGATGCCTGGGGTGACTGCTCGGTGCTTTCCTCAGAAGTTTCTTCGGACCTTTCCTCTGAGGTGTTAACTGGGCCACAGTGGGGACCATGGGGGGGCAGGGGCACAACATACGGGACTGATGTCAGGATGTTCGAATGTTGTTCATTTTCATTCGGCACTGGCCGCCTGTCCTCTGTGTCAGTGCACGAGCACTGCCTCCACTTCCCAGAACACGTTATTGGCCCAATCCCTGGGTAGTCGACCTTCTCTAGGGAAGAAGATGGTTCTCCTCTCCTTCACGGCATCTAGCAGCCATCCCAGCTCTCCCTCTGTGAATTGTGGAGCTGTTCTATGCAGTACCATCTTCCTGGCATGACTGTGGGTGCATCATTCGTGTTTAAATGCTGCTCCCCTTTGTTAATGATGTGCAGCTGTGACCACTTTGAGCGAGTCACATGCCTGGAGCCTCCATGATGGTGTGATTCACATGGAGGCCCTTTCATTTCACTGAATGTTGAAAGATTGTGATCTGGAGCCTGAGATGACCAGCGCAGAATATTCTTGTTTTCTTGCCACCACAGCACTTGGAAATATTTTGGGAAAATTACGCTTGTCGTGTTTCTTGTGAGGGGTATATTTAAAATTCAGCTCTGTTTTACATGATGCAGATTTATCTGGGCACCAGGCACCTCACATGCTTAGCATATAGGATAATGATTAATTTTAGCCAAGGTTGTGTTTGTTTTAATCTGAGTTAATGCATTTTTGTTTATTTGGTTTTCCCCTGGGGTTTCAGAGTCGGGTTTTGATTAGGTTGATTGACAGAATCATATACTTAAACGGAGGAACTAAGCTTACAGGGAAAAGCAAGCAGTGACTACCAAGTTCTGAAAGAAGCAAGAGCTCTCTCTCTCTCTCTGAAGACTGCTGTTTGGCACCTGCTAGAAGAAATACGTTTCTCTCTCTCTCGAGGTGTTCTGTTGGCTTGAGGACTGGCAGCCAAAGTACAAGCACATAAGCCTTTGTGTTGCTAACAGATTTTGAAGTGGAGATTCAGTCAATAAGAGGAATATTGCTTGAATTGGAACGAATAGGGATAAGTTAGCAGTTAAGAATTGTATTATCTCACGTTTAAGTATTTCAATTGATAAAAGTTAAGCTAATTAATTTATTCTAGTTACACTGTATTGTTAAATAAAGTTTATTTTTATAAAAGCTTCCCAGTATGTGAATAAAATCACACCCGGAGCAAAACACTTTGTCCTCACACTAATGCCAAAATAGAAAAACTGTTGGGGTCTAGTTGGGCTTCATAACATCCTTTAGGTTTCTGCTCCATTCCTTAACACGGTACAATCTGCACATGAGTGAATGGGACCAGAGATTTGCCCCCATAAGTTAGCAATTACTCATTTGAATGTAGGCTCCAGCCAAATGCATTTGAACGTGTGCAGAGAATGCTTATCTACTTCCATGACATAAAGAACAAAGAACAGTACAGCACAGAAAACAGGCCCTTCGGCCCTCCAAGCCTGTGCTGCTCCTTGGTCCAACTAGACCAATCGTTTGTATCCCTCCATTCCCAGGCTGCTCATGTGACTATCCAGGTAAGTCTTAAACGATGTCAGCGTGCCTGCCTCCACCACCCTACTTGGCAGCGAATTCCAGGCCCCCACTACCCTCTGTGTAAAAAACGTCCCTCTGATATCTGAGTTATACTTCGCCCCTCTCACCTTGAGCCCGTGACCCCTCGTGATCGTCACCTCCGACCTGGGAAAAAGCTTCCCACTATTCACCCTATCTATACCCTTCATAATCTTGTACACCTCTATTAGATCTCCCCTCATTCTCCGTCTTTCCAGGGAGAACAACCCCAGTCTACCCAATCTCTCCTCATAGCTAAGACAAGGCAACATCCTGGTAAACCTTCTCTGCACTCTCTCTAACGCCTCCACGTCCTTCTGGTAGTGCGACGACCAGAACTGGATGCAGTACTCCAAATGTGGCCTAACCAGCGTTCTATACAGCTGCATCATCAGACTCCAGCTTTTATACTCTATACCCCGTCCTATAAAGGCAAGCATACCATATGCCTTCTTCACCACCTTCTCCACCTGTGTTGCCACCTTCAAGGATTTGTGGACTTGCACACCTAGGTCCCTCTGTGTTTCTATACTCTTGATGACTCTGCCATTTATTGTATAACTCCTCCCTACATTATTTCTTCCAAAATGCATCACTTCGCATTTATCCGGATTAAACTCCATCTGCCACCTCTCCGCCCAATTTTCCAGCCTATCTATATCCTGCTGTATTGCCCGACAATGCTCTTCGCTATCCGCAAGTCCAGCCATCTTCGTGTCATCCGCAAACTTGCTGATTACACCAGTTACACCTCCTTCCAAATCACTTATATATATCACAAATGGGTGTCACTTTGCCAGTGATGTCCATATCATGTAAATAAATAAAAATTCCTTACCAGCCAACATTTGTTCCCATCCCTATTGGCCCTTGAGAAGGTTGTGGTGTGCCACTTTGAGCTGCTACAGTCTGTGTGGATTTTGTACCAGTTTTTTGATAAAACTAAGTGACTTGCTGGGCCATTTCAACGGACAGTTAAGAGTGAACCACATTTCTGTGGGGAGGCCAGATCGGGTAAGGATGGCAGACTTTCCTCCCTAAAGGAAGAAAGATGGATTTTTATGAAAATCCTGTCGTTTCACAGTCACCACTGCTGATTCGAGCTTTTTATTCCAGATTTATTTAACTGAATTAAATGTTTTACCATTTAATTAAATGGTAAAAAAATTGCAGCATGCTGCTGTGCAGAGGGACCTGGGTGTCATTGTGTAAGAATCACAAGGAGTTGGTTTGCAGGTGCAGCAGGTAATTCAGAAGGCAATTGGAATTTTGTCCTTCATTGCTAGAGGGATGGAGTTTAAAAACAGCGAAGTTATGTTGCAGCTGTATAAGGTGATGGTGAGGCCACACCTTGAGTATTGTGTACAGTTTTGTTTTGGTCTCCTTACTTGAGAAAGGATATACTGGCACTGGAGGGGGTGCAGAGGAGATTCACCAGGTTGATTCCGGAGTTGAGAGGGTTGGCTTATGAGGAGAGACTGAGTAGACTGGGGCTATACTCATTGGAATTCAGAAGAATGAGGGGAGATCTTATAGAAACATATAAGATTATGAAGGGAATAGATAAGATAGAAGCAGGGAAGTTGTTTCCACTGGCAGGTGAAATTAAAACTAGGTTTACAGCATGGAAACAGGCCCTTCGGCCCAACTTGTCCATGCCGCCCATTTTTTTTAAACCCCTAAACTAATCCCAATTACCCGCATTTGGCCCATATCCCTCTATACCCATCGTACCCATGTAACTATCTAAATGCTTTTTAAAAGATAAAATTGTACCCGCCTCTACTACTACTTCTGGCAGCTTGTTCCAGACACTCACCACCCTCTGTGTGAAAAAATTGCCCCTCTGGATACTTTTGTATCTCTCCCCTCTCACCTTAAACCTATGCCCTCTAGTTTTAGACTCCCCTACCTTTGGGAAAAGATATTGACTATCTACCTTGTCTATGCCCCTCATTATTTTATAGACATCTATAAGGTCACCCCTCAGCCTCCTACGCTCCAGAGAAAAAAATCCCAGTCTATTTAGCCTCTCCTTATAACTCAATCCATCAAGTCCCGATAGCATCCTAGTAAATCTTTTCTGCACTCTTTCTAGTTTAATAATATCCTTTCTATATTAGGGTGACCAGAATTGCACACAGTATTCCAAGTGTGGCCTTACCAATGTCTTGTACAACTTTAACAAGACGTCCCAACTCCTGTATTCAATGTTCTGACCGATGAAACCAAGCATGCCGAATGCCTTCTTCACCACTCTGTCCACCTGTGACTCCACTTTCAAGGAGCTATGAACATGTACCCTTCGATCTCTTTGTTCTTTAACTCTCCCCAACGCCCTACCATTAACTGAGTAAGTCCTGCCCTGGTTCAATCTACCAAAATGCATAACCTCGCATTTGTCTAAATTAAACTCCATCTGCCATTCGTCAGCCCACTAGCCCAATTGATCAAGATCCCGTTGCAATTGAAGATAACTTTCTTCACTGTTCACTATGCCAACAATCTTGGTGTCATCTGCAAATTTACTAACCATGTCCCCTATATTCTCATCCAAATCATTAATATAAATGACAAATAACAGTGGGCCCAGCACTGATCCCTGAGGCACACCGCTGGTCACAGGCCTCCAGTGTGAAAAACAACTCTCTCCAACCACCCTCTGGCTAGCCAATTTTGTATCCATTTAGATACCTCACCCTGGATCCCGTGAGATTTAACTTTATGCAACAACCTACCATGCGGTACCTTGTCAAAGGCCTTGCTAAAGTCCATGTAGACAACATCAACTGCACTGCCCTCATCTACCTTCTTGGTTACCCCTTCAAAAAACTCAATTTTCCACTCACAAAGCCATGCTGACTGTCCCTAATCAGTACTTGCATCTCTAAATGCCTGTGGATCCTGTCTCTCAAAATACCTTCCAACAATTTACCCACCACAGATGTGAGGCTCACTGGCCTGTAGTTCCCAGGCTTTTCCCTGCAACCCTTTTTAAACAAAGGCACAACATTTGCCACTCTCCAATCTTCAGGCACCTCACCCGTGACTATCGATGATTCAAATATCTCGGCTCAGGGACCCGCAATTTGCTCCCTAGCCTCCCACAACGTTCTGGGATACACCTCATCAGGTCCCGCAGGTTTATCTACCTTGATGCACTTTAAGACTTCTAGCACCTCCTTCTCTGTAATATGTACACTCCTCAAGACATCACTATTTATTTCCCCATGTTCCCTAACATCCATGCTTTTCTCAACAGTAAATACTGATGAGAAAATATTCATTTAGGATCTCACCCATCTCTTGTGGATCCACACATAGATGACCTTTTTGATCCTTAAGAGGCCCTACTCTCTCCCTTGTTACTCTTTTGCCCTTTATGTATTTGTAGAAGCTCTTTGGATTCTCCTTTGCCTTATCTGCCAAAACAATTTTGTGTCCCCTTTTTGCCCTCCTGATTTCTCTCTTAACTCTACTCCTACACCCTCTATACTCTTCAAGAGATTCATTTGATCCCAGCTGCCTATGCACGTCATGTGCCTCTTGCTTCTTCTTGACCAGGGCCTCAATATCCCGAGTCATCCAGGGTTCCCGACTTCTGCCAGCCTTGCTCTTCACTCTAAGAGGAATGTGTTTACCCTGAACCCTGGTTAATACACTTTTGAAAGCATACCACTTACCAGACATCCCTTTTCCTTCCCACAGACTCCCCCAGTTAACTTTTGAAAGTTCCTGCCTGATACCATCAAAATTGGCCTTGCCCCAATTTAGATTTTAACTTTTGGGACAGACCTATCTTTCTCCATAGCTATCTTAAAACTAATAGAATTATGGTCACTGGTCCCAAAGTGATCCCTCACTAACACTTCTGTCACCTGCCCTTCCTTATTTCCCAAGAGGAAGTCAAGTTTTGCCCCCTCTCTAGTCTTGCCATCCACATACTGAATGAGAAATTCCTCCTGAATACACTCAACAAATTTCTCTCCATCCAACCCTCTAATACTATGGCTGTCCCAGTCAATGTTGGGAAAATTAAAATCTCTGACTATTACCACCCTATTTTTCTTGGAGCTATCTGTAATCTCCTTATATATTTGCTCCTCAATTTCCTGCTGACGATTTGGGGGCCTATAGTACAACCCTATCAAAGTGATTTCCCCTTCTTATTTCTCAGTGGCCGAACCCTCGGATATATCCCTTCTCAGTACGGCCGTGATGCCTTCCCTAATCAAAAGTGTAACTCCCTCTCCTCTTACCTTCTGTTCTATCTTTCCTATAGCATCTGTACCCTGGAACATTAAGCTGCCAGTCCTGTCCCTCCCTCAGCCATGTTTCAGTAATTGCTATATTATCCCAGTCCCATGTACCCATCAATGCCCTGAGTCTGTCTGCCCGTAAGGCAAGGGGGCATGGCCTCAAAATAAGGGGAAGCAGATTTAGGACTAAGTTGAGGAGGACCTTCTTCACACAAAGGGTTGTGAATCTGTGGAATTCCTGCCCAGTGAAGCAGTTGAGGCTACCTCATTGAAAGTTTTTAAGGCAAGGATAGATAAATTTTTGAACAGTAAAGGAATTAAGGGTTATGGTGAGCGGGCGGGTAAGTGGAGCTGAGTCCACGAAAAGATCAGCCATGATCTTATTGAATGGCGGAGCAGGTTCGAGGGGCCAGATGGCCTACTCCTGCTCCTAGTTCTTACGTTCTTATGTCCTTGTGAATTTGAATTTCCCAGCTACCATGGTGGAATTTGAACTAATGTCTCAAGTTCATTAGTCCAGTAACATGGGCACATGTTAAAAGGGCCTCATCATTCCAGGTTGTGACAATGTTCAGGAGAAAGCAAGCAAGCACGAGTGTGGTGGATTTTCTGCTCCTATTTTCAGGGGGGCGAGAATGGCGGACTGGCAGGGAATCAAGCAGGGTCCCAAAACGGCTTTTACGCTGGTGGAATTTGCCCACTCGGTTGTCCCTGCCCCCTGCCAATGACGTTAACAAGAATCCTGACTTTCAAAGTCAGGATCTCCACTTGCATCTATTTAACTTATGCATATTTACACCTGATAATCCCCAGTCCCGTCACGTTAAATTGTCCATTCACCTTGGTGTGTCCTCAGCCAATGTAAATTACAACCAGTCTCCCACAATGTGCATCTGACAATCAGAACCCACCAGAAGCACACAGGTGAGTACAGCCCTCAAGGGCGCAAGGGTCAGGCCTGGGCAGTACCCTGCCAGGGTGCAATGTCGATGGGGGTGGAAATTCCATGAGATTTTTGGTGGGAGAATGGGGGCGAAATTTTGTGTGGGGTGGGAGGGGGTAGTTCCATATTGCTGGCAGTGTGGGCTCTGTGTTGGCATGGGACCTGCCTCTTACAATTTCTTTGAGAAATGTCAAATCGCATAAAAGAGTCCTCCGTTAGACCACTGTGAATTTTTGTGCTTCCCTAGTCAGTCACATTTTTGGCCACTCTTGAGTGCAATTTCACATTGTCATGTCAATTCTTGGTCACTTGTATAATGTGGGCCTGTATCCACTGTGCATCCTGGACTGCACAATCTTGGTTTATACAGGATCTTAGCAGCCAGTAGTTTCTGTCTCTGTTGAACAAATTTTGAAATTAAAGATCTCTGTATTTTCTAACAGCTCATTTAAGAGCCTGTGACCTTCAAGTTAGCCCTTCCTGATATTTTGGATTATGTTGCATTGAAATGAACTCTAACACTGAAGGTGCCATTGCTAAATTGTTAATAAGCCTCCATTATTTTGTTTATTTACTTGTCAGCATCTAATCCACTCAGTGAACTGGTCTTCAAACACAAATCTCTGCCACTTATTTCTCTGCAAACAGCCTTGCTTCAATTCCTTCACTAAGAAACACAAGCTCTCCTCCACCCTCATCAATCTTCATGCCTTAAACATTTAAAGCACACAAATAAAACATTTATTTATTTTTGCAAGAGCGTAAAAGCAACTTTGAACAAACTATAAATATTTCAGGAGACAGAATCCACTGATCAGCTACATATAGTGCAGAAAAATAGTAATGGGAGGCAGGGATATGCAAAGTGATTGGATGGTTTAAATCTCTGGGGCCTGCATTCACTTGTGGCACAGACTGCTGGGATGAACGTCTCCACAATCCGTGCCTGTATGAATCCCATTGGCAACAGATTTGGATTCAAAGAAACAGATGATTTCTTCATTATCACATTCTTGTTTGTGGGAGTTTGCTCAAATTGACTGTCACGATTCCCTACGTTACACAGTGGCTACATTTCATTAGCTGTACAGTACTGTAGGGCATCCTGAAATCATGAAAGGTGCTACATAAATGCTTGCCCTTTTTTCAACACAGTTATGAGTTAGATCAGTTGGAATAGTGCAGCATGAAAGAAGGTCATTCAGTCCATTGAAATTGCATTGGGTCTTTTAAAGACCATTCCAGTTCGTACCATTTTTGCACTATTTCCTTACAAATCTGCTTCTTTCTTCCTTCAAGTAATTGTTGCATAAAAGGTATTTCCCCATGTTGCCTCTGGTTCTTTTGCCAATCACCTTACAACTGTGCACTCTGGTTACTGACCCTTCAGCAATGGCCTACCTTCAGAATTCCACAGCATCACCCTGATTCATTCACAGTACATTGGCGACCTTGCTCAAAAAGAACTTAAACATCTATCTTGAGGTGTTCAAGATTACAAGGGTGGACAGGGTGCATAGGGAGAAGCTGTTTCCTTTAGTTGAAGGGTCAGTTATGAGGGGACACGAGTTAAAAGTGAGAGGTGGGAGGATTTGAGGAAAAGCTCTTTTACCCAGAGGGTGGTGACAGTCTGGAATGCACTGCCTGGGAGGGTGGTGGAGGCGGGTTGCCTCACATTCTTTAAAAAGAACCTGGATGAGTACTTGGCACGCCATAGCATTCAAGGTTGTGGGCCAAGTGCTGGCAAGTGGGATTAGGTGGACAGGTCAGGATCTTTCATGCATCAGTGCAGACTCGATGAGCCGAAGGGCCTCTTCTGCAATGTAGTATTCTGTGATCTATTGCCCTATTGCCCATGCACACTTTGGCAAATCAGACGACAAGACTGTGCTCCTGCTCCCGGCTCACAAGCAAAAACTGAAATGGGAGAATCCGTTAAAGAAAGTTGTGCAATGTTGGTCTGAGGAATTGGATGATCTCCTTTGGGACTGTTTCAAGTCAGTAGACTAGTCAATATTTAAAAACTCAGAGACCAACCTTACCGAGTACACTACTACAGTAACTGACTTCATTAGTAACTGTGTAGAAGACTGCGTGCCAAAGAAGAAAATCCATGTGTTCCCCAAGTGGAAACCATGGATGAACAGGGATACGCACTGGTTGCTGAAGTCCAGGTCTGAGGCGCTCAATTCAGGCGACCCTGACCCATACAAGAAGTGGAGATGCCGGCGTTGGACTGGGGTAAACACAGTAAGAAGTTTAACAACACCAGGTTAAAGTCCAACAGGTTTATTTGGTAGCAAAAGCCACACAAGCTTTCGAGGCTCTAAGCCCCTTCTTCAGGTGAGTGGGAATTCTGTTCACAAACAGAACTTATAAAGACACAGACTCAATTTACATGAATAATGGTTGGAATGCGAATACTTACAACTAATCCAGTCTTTAAGAAACAAAACAATGGGAGTGGAGAGAGCATCAAGACAGGCTAAAAAGATGTGTATTGTCTCCAGACAAGACAGCCAGTGAAACTTTGCAGGTCCACGCAACTGTGGGGGTTACAGATAGTGTGACATGAACCCAATATCCCGGTTGAGGCCGTCCTCGTGTGTGCGGAACTTGGCTATCAGTTTCTGCTCATGGACTCATGGTGAACAATCACTGAAACAACTCTATGATGACATCAACAAGTTCCATCCCACCATCAGGCTCACCATAGACTACTCTCCGGAATCGGTTGCATTCTTGGACACGCGCATCTCCATTAAGGACGGTCACCTCAGCACCTCACTGTACCGCAAGCCCACGGATAACCTCACGATGCTCCACTTCTCCAGCTTCCACCCTAAACACGTTAAAGAAGCCATCCCCTATGGACAAGCCCTCCGTATACACAGGATCTGCTCGGATGAGGAGGATCGCAACAGACACCTCCAGACGCTGAAAGATGCCCTCATAAGAACAGGATATGGCGCTAGACTCATTGATCAACAGTTCCAACGCGCCACAGCGAAAAACCGCACCGACCTCCTCAGAAGACAAACACGGGACACAGTGGACAGAGTACCCTTCGTTGTCCAGTACTTCCCCGGAGCGGAGAAGCTACGGCATCTCCTCCGGAGCCTTCAACATGTCATTGATGAAGACGAACATCTCGCCAAGGCCATCCCCACACCCCCACTTCTTGCCTTCAAACAACCGCACAACCTCAAACAGACCATTGTCCGCAGCAAACTACCCAGCCTTCAGGAGAACAGTGACCAAGACACCACACAACCCTGCCACAGCAACCTCTGCAAGACGTGCCGGATCATCGACACAGATGCCATCATCTCACGTGAGAACACCATCCACCAGGTACACGGTACATACTCTTGCAACTCGGCCAACGTTGTCTACCTGATACGCTGCAGGAAAGGATGTCCCGAGGCATGATACATTGGGGAAACCATGCTGACGCTGCGACAACGGATGAATGAACACCGCTCGACAATCACCAGGCAAGACTGTTCTCTTCCTGTTGGGGAGCACTTCAGCGGTCACGGGCATTCGGCCTCTGATATTCGGGTAAGCGTTCTCCAAGGCGGCCTTCGCGACACATGACAGCGCAGAGTCGCTGAGCAGAAACTGATAGCCAAGTTCCGCACACACGAGGACGGCCTCAACCGGGATATTGGGTTCATGTCACACTATCTGTAACCCCCACAGTTGCGTGGACCTGCAGAGTTTCACTGGCTGTCTTGTCTGGAGACAATACACATCTTTTTAGCCTGTCTTGATGCTCTCTCCACTCCCATTGTTTTGTTTCTTAAAGACTGGATTAGTTGTAAGTATTCGCATTCCAACCATTATTCATGTAAATTGAGTCTGTGTCTTTATAAGTTCTGTTTGTGAACAGAATTCCCACTCACCTGAAGAAGGGGCTTAGAGCCTCGAAAGCTTGTGTGGCTTTTGCTACCAAATAAACCTGTTGGACTTTAACCTGGTGTTGTTAAACTTCTTACTGTGTTTACCCCAGTCCAATGCCGGCATCTCCACATCATGACTACCATCGACACCGCAAACAGCCGGCTCCAAGTGGAGAGGATCGCCAAGAAGATCGCGCATATCGACACAGACATCAAGTTTCTACAAAGATGCAAGAAAGCAGACAAGATACCGAAAGGACTACAGATCACGAACCCACTCAGGTCAACCTATAACACAGACTACGCTGAGAGACTTTGCCGTCGCACCTCTCTCACCCTCCTCAACCACCTCATACACCAACTCTACAGCAAACGCCGCAGCCTGGAAACCAAGATCGAATCCATATTCTCAACTTGCGCTCAGGACGCAGACCAGCTGCGAAACTCTGCCAAGCAGACCAGACAAAGGAACTTCACCATCTACATGCACACCAAGAACAGGAAACTTGAGAAACTCGGCATCACCACCAGCCGCAACCAAGCCTCCCCCGGTACCACAGTAGAAAACAGTACCACTGCAGGGAAGTCCATTGTCAACTTGTCCGACTACACACTTCAACCAGCTGAAATCGAAGTTCTCAGCCGAGGGCTTAAATTTTGCCCCACCACCAAAATAGACCCCATTAGTCTCGCAGCAGACACAGAGGAATTCATCAGGCGAATGAGGCTGCGGGAGTTCTTCCACAAACCCCAAGAGGCCAACAACGAACACAATGAGACAGCCAATGAACCGGAACAGCCGACAGAGAGATCCGCAGTGCATCCGAAGAGGAAAGAGTCGAATTGGACTCCTCCGGAAGGCCGCTGCCCTCAACTTGACATGTATGCCCAAGCCGTCAGGAGGTGCGTCAACACCAAATTCATCAGCCGCACTCACAAGACAGCCCCGAACATCACCCAAGCACAACGCAACGCCATCCACGCTCTCAAGACCAACCGCAACATTGTCATCAAGCCAGCAGACAAAGGAGGGGCCATCGTCATACTGAACAGAACGGATTACTGCAAAGAAGTGTACCGACAACTCAACAACGAGGAACACTACAGACAGTTACCTGCAGATCCGACCAAAGAACACACCCGTCAACTCAACACTCTGATCAAGACCTTTGATCCGGACCTTCAGAACACCCTCCGTGCTCTCATCCCACGTACTCCCCGCGTTGGAGATCTCTACTGCCTCCCGAAGATACACAAGGCAAACACACCCGGCCGTCCCATCGTATCGGGCAATGGGACCCTGTGCGAGAACCTCTCCGGCTATGTCGAGGGCATCCTGAAACCCATTGTACAAAGAACCCCCAGCTTTTGTCGCGACACGACGGACTTCCTACAGAAACTCGGCACACATGGAGCAGTTGAACCAGGAGCGCTCCTCGTCACAATGGATGTCTCGGCACTCTACACCAGCATCCCCCACGATGATGGCATTGCTGCAACGGCCTCAGTGCTCAGCGCCAACAACTGCCAGTTTCCAGATGCAATTTTACAACTCATCTGCTTCATCCTGGACCACAATATCTTCACCTTCAACAACCAGTTCTTCATCCAGACACACGGAACAGCCATGGGGACCAAATTCGCACCTCAATATGCCAACATCTTCATGCACAGGTTCGAAGAAGACTTCTTCACCGCACGGGACCTTCAACCGATGCTATACACTAGATACATCGATGACATTTTCTTCCTTTGGACTCATGGTGAACAATCACTGAAACAACTCTATGATGACATCAACAAGTTCCATCCCACCATCAGGCTCACCATAGACTACTCTCCGGAATCGGTTGCATTCTTGGACACGCGCATCTCCATTAAGGACGGTCACCTCAGCACCTCACTGTACCGCAAGCCCACGGATAACCTCACGATGCTCCACTTCTCCAGCTTCCACCCTAAACACGTTAAAGAAGCCATCCCCTATGGACAAGCCCTCCGTATACACAGGATCTGCTCGGATGAGGAGGATCGCAACAGACACCTCCAGACGCTGAAAGATGCCCTCATAAGAACAGGATATGGCGCTAGACTCATTGATCAACAGTTCCAACGCGCCACAGCGAAAAACCGCACCGACCTCCTCAGAAGACAAACACGGGACACAGTGGACAGAGTACCCTTCGTTGTCCAGTACTTCCCCGGAGCGGAGAAGCTACGGCATCTCCTCCGGAGCCTTCAACATGTCATTGATGAAGACGAACATCTCGCCAAGGCCATCCCCACACCCCCACTTCTTGCCTTCAAACAACCGCACAACCTCAAACAGACCATTGTCCGCAGCAAACTACCCAGCCTTCAGGAGAACAGTGACCAAGACACCACACAACCCTGCCACTGCAACCTCTGCAAGACGTGCCGGATCATCGACACAGATGCCATCATCTCACGTGAGAACACCATCCACCAGGTACACGGTACATACTCTTGCAACTCGGCCAACGTTGTCTACCTGATACGCTGCAGGAAAGGATGTCCCGAGGCATGATACATTGGGGAAACCATGCTGACGCTGCGACAACGGATGAATGAACACCGCTCGACAATCACCAGGCAAGACTGTTCTCTTCCTGTTGGGGAGCACTTCAGCGGTCACGGGCATTCGGCCTCTGATATTCGGGTAAGCGTTCTCCAAGGCGGCCTTCGCGACACATGACAGCGCAGAGTCGCTGAGCAGAAACTGATAGCCAAGTTCCGCACACACGAGGACGGCCTCAACCGGGATATTGGGTTCATGTCACACTATCTGTAACCCCCACAGTTGCGTGGACCTGCAGAGTTTCACTGGCTGTCTTGTCTGGAGACAATACACATCTTTTTAGCCTGTCTTGATGCTCTCTCCACTCCCATTGTTTTGTTTCTTAAAGACTGGATTAGTTGTAAGTATTCGCATTCCAACCATTATTCATGTAAATTGAGTCTGTGTCTTTATAAGTTCTGTTTGTGAACAGAATTCCCACTCACCTGAAGAAGGGGCTTAGAGCCTCGAAAGCTTGTGTGGCTTTTGCTACCAAATAAACCTGTTGGACTTTAACCTGGTGTTGTTAAACTTCTTACTGTCCATACAAGAAGGCCAGATATGATCTACAGAGATCCATCAAAGATGCCTGGACCAAGCTAGAGCCCCAGCCTAACCACACGGACATCCGATGACTATGTTAAGGGCTGCTATAAATAACAGGATACAAGATGAAGACATGTAAAATCACCAGCACCAATGCACCTCTTCCCGATGAGCTCAATGCATTCTATACCCGCTTTGAGTAAGAGGTCAGCAAGACCACACCCTTCACCCCAGAAGCCTCAGCCAAACCCATATTCAAGGTCACCATCGTGGACTTCAGAGCAGCCTTCTCGAAAGTCAACCCACAGAAAGCGACTAGCCCGGATAGGGTACGCGGACACGCACTCAGACCCTGCATGGACCAGCTGGCAGGGGTATTCGCAGACATCTTTAACTTCTATTTACACTAATCTGAGGTTCCTATCTGCTTCAAGAGGACAACCATCATTCCGGAATCAAAGAAAAGCCAGGCAGCGTGCCTTATTACTATCATCCGGTGGCTCTGACATCCATTATTATAAAGTGCTTCGAAAGGTTAGTCATGGCACAAATCAATTCCGGCTTCCCAGATGCCTGGATCCACTACAGTTCACTTATCGCCATAACAGATCCACAGCAGACATCATCTCCCTGGCCCTACACTCAACCCTGGAACACCTGGATAACAAAGACACCTATGTCAGACTCCTATTTATTGACTACAGCTCAGCCCTCAATACCATTATCCCGACAAAACTCATCGCCAAAATCCGTAGCATGGGGCTCAGCTCTTCCCTCTGCGACTGGGTCCCAGACTTCCAAACCCATAGATTGCAATCAGTAAGGATAGGCAACAAAGCCTCCTCCACGATCATCCTCAACACCAGTTCCCCACAAGGCTGTGTCCTCAGTCCCTTATTATGCTCCTTATGCACCTATGACTGTGGCCAAATTCCCCTCCAATTCAATTTTCAAGTTTGCTGATGACACCACTGTAGTGGGTCGGATCCCAAGCAATGGTGAGAAAAAGTATAGGAAAGAGATAGAGGATCTGGTGAACTGGTGTGGCAACAATAATCTCTTCCTCAGTGTCAACAAAACGAAGGAGATAGTCATTGACTTCAGGAAGTGTAATGGATGACATGCTCCTGTCTACATCAATGGGGATTAAGTGAAAATGGTTGAGAGCTTCAAATTTCTTGGTGCCCAGATCACCAACAACCTGTCCTGGATCCTCCAAACTGATGCTACAGTTAAGAAAGTCCACCAAGCCTCTACTTTCTCAGGCTAAGGAAATTTGGCATGTCAGCTACGACTTTCACCACCTTTATAGATGCACCATAGAAAGCAACCTTCCTGGTTGTACCACAGATTGGTATGCCTCCTGCTCTGTCCAAGACTGCAATAAACTACGAAGGGTTGTGAACGAAGCTCAGTCCATCGCACAAACCAGCCTTCCATCTATTGACACTGTCAACACTTCCCGCTGCTTAGGAAAAGCAGCCAGCATAATCAAGGAGGAATGTACTTTTCAAGCCACTGAGATAACCTACCTGGGGTACCATGTAGATGCACAAGGATTACACTCCATGGAAGATAAGGTCAAATCCGTAAAAGAGGCACTGGCCCCCAAAAACACATCTGAACACAAGTCATTTTTGAGAATAGCAAATTACTGTGGGTATTTTTACCAAACTTGTCAACATTATTGCCGCTCTTGCATTTTCTGCTAAAGAAATATTAGCAGTGGTCTAGGAAGACTCCCCAGAAAGGAGCTTTCAACAGAGTAAAACAATTGTTGCATTCTTCAAATTTATTAGTACATTTTGATTCATCCAAGGAACTGACCTGCGACACCTCTCCATCTGATGTTGGTGTGGTGTTGCCCCATAACACGGACAACGGATCCGAAAAGCCATAGACTATGGGCCTGATTTTGCCATTTTCATTCTAAGTGCTGAATCTGGGCGTAATTCAGATCCGACTTGGAAATCTACTTTCAGGCGCCCCGATATGCACTCAGCCTGAAAAAGCAATTGCGGGTCCCATTCGCGCTGTGGACGGGCTTAGCGCGGCCGAAACGATTGGAGCTCTGAACTGCGCATGCACAGTTGGAAAAAAAATTGAAAAAGCGCGCTCCTGGGCCGCAGAAAGCGGAGAAAGTGGCCCGGGAGCGAAAAGCGGGAGCGATGGCCCCCACAAACATCACTGTCCCCCCTTATCCACCCACCCGCCCGCTACCCAGACCAATCGCGACCCCTGCTCCCTTCCCCCCACCGATCGCCCACAGAGTGGCAGCGGACCCTCCTGCCCCTCCCTCCCCCACTACCAGAGATTCATCTGACCCCCCCAACAGTGAGCAATCGGGCATCCCCCCCACCAGAGATACATCTTACCTGCCTCCTCCCCCCCCCCCTCCCCAGACAACGATCTGGCCTCACTCATCCCCCCCAGAGAATGGTCTGGCCTCACTCACCCCCCCCCCGCCCCCTGAGGAATATCTGACCCGCCACCTCTTCCCTCCCCACCAGATAACGATTGCCCCCCCCCCCACCAGACAATGATCAGCCCTCACCCCCCCACCACCAGGCAACGATCAGCCCTCCCCCCCGCCCACCACCAGACAACGATCGGCCCTCCCCACCCTCCCACCACCAGACAACAATCGGCCCTCCCCCCACCCAGACAACGATCGGCCCTCCCCCCCGCCACCAGAGATACATCTGACCCGCCTCCTCCTCCTCCCCCACACCCAACCAGGCAACGATCTGGCCTCACTTCCCTCCCCCCCAACCAGAGAATGATCTGGCCCGCCTCCCTCCCCCCCCCACCACCGATCTGATTCAGAGAGCTGTTGAAAGCTCTGAATTCGCTCTTCAGTAGCTGGAGCACCCGATTCAGACTTTTATTCAGCAGGTTCATTTTGGCGCAATTCCGTTTCGGCGAACGCGGTGGTAAAAGGGGAAATGCTAATAAAGTTGGGCGGGCAGTTCATTAATTCAATTGAAATGCATGCAAATGCATTTAAATCGCCATTGCGCCCGTTTCAGTCGCGAATCGGATTGCTGCCATTCCCGGGTTTCGGTAAAGTGGCCATCTGCGCGGACGCGGATTGCGTTAATGGCCTCACACCCAACTTTACCACATTTTTGCGCCCAAAAACGGGCTCGACACAATGGTAAAATAGGACCCTATGTCTCAAGAACCCTATCAGGGCCAAAAAAGGCATTCACAAATTGAGAAAAAAACATTATCCATAGTTTTGGTGTCATGAAATTCCACTAGTAGGCACTTTATCATTGTTTCTGACCACAAGCCATTATTGGGTCTTTTTTAAAGAAGACAAGTCTATTCCACCAATCAGATCAGCAAGAATTCAACGTTGGGCACTAATTTCTCTGCTGACAAATGTACGTTCAATCACCGATCTGGAACACACATAGGGAATGTAGATACACTGAGGCACCTACCTTTTCAAGAAAATGTTATAGCTGCTCCAGTACCACAGGAAATTGGCAAGGCATTGAATTTTTTGGACATGTTGCCTGTCTTGACTAATTAAATCAGGTATTGGACCAGTCAGTATCTACTTCTGTCCAAAGTGAGACACAAGATATTTGCAAGTTGGGCCAATGAGCCAGATTCTGATTAAATGAAACCATTTGTTACCCACAAGGATGAATTGAGTTGCCAGGATGGCATCATATTCTGGGGAGCAAGAGTAGTCATCCCTGTACCAAGCAGAGAGCTGCTTCTAATGAAAATACACAAGGCTCATTCAGGCATCTAAAAGATGAAGATGCTCACCAGAAGTTATATATTAGGGGCGGCACGGTGGCACAGTAGTTAGCACTGCTGCCTCACAGCTCCAGGATTCGATTCTCCGGCTTGTGTCGCTGTCTGTGTAGAGTTTGCACGTTCTCCCCGTGTCTGCGTGGGTTTCCTCCGAGTGCTCCGGTTTCCTCCCACAATGATGTGCGAGTTAGGTGCATTGGCCACGCTAAATTACCCCTTAGTGTCCCGGGATGCGTAGGTTAGAGGGATTAACGGGGTAAATGTGTGGGGTTGTGGGGATAGGGCCTGGATGGGATTGTTGTCGGTGCAGACTTGATGGGCCGGATGGGCTCCTTCTGCACTGTAGGTTTTCTATGATATTCTATGTGGTGGCCTGGCATTAATGCTGACATTGAGTGCCTAGTCAAGCACTGTGAACAGTGCCAATTGCAACAAAGGTTGCCTACTGCAGCCCCACTGCACCCTTGGGCCAACCATGAGTACATGTTTGTATTGATTATGTTGATCCATTAATGGGCACAATGCTCCTGCTCATTGTTGATGCACATTCTAAGTGGATGGATTTTTTCAAGGTCTGCTACATCCCACACCACCACTGAAAAATTATGCCAATGTTTTTCGACCCATGGAGTACCTGAAGTCATCATGTCTGACAATGGAACAGAATTCACAAATGCTGAGTTTCAAAAATTCACCACACTCAATGGTATAAAGCACATTAGAACTGCGCCTTGCCATTGTGGGGAACCACTGTTTTATTTTACTTCTATTTTACTTTTATTTCACTTTTTTATATAACATTTTTATAATATTTTCTACGGTATATTTTTATTAACATTTTCACACGGGATAAACCCTACTGAAGCTTATCATGTTACAATGTTATATGTGCTGCTCTGCCCATCAAATATTCACAGTGTGTGATTTAGCTAACCTTGGCAGAAGACCACTAACTCGGGCACAATGCACAATCAGAGGTCCGGACTAATAAGCGTTGACCCCCTTATGTGATGTGTTTGGTTAACCAATGAATGTAAATGGACATTCTCTGGAGTAATGAATAATAATATTGTGTAAGAACAATAGAAAGGAGAGAGAGACTAGTGACATCTTGTTGAGTGAGGGAAAGAGAGGGTGAGCAAGACTGAAAAGCTGGTGTACATCAGCGTGTAAGAGATATCTTGAATGAACTCAAGATCTACGAGGTGTCAGTGAATTCTTGAATCTAACAATTCTGGTATCACGAACAGGATCACTGATAGGACCTCGACTTGAGGAGCACCCACGGACCCATTGGCGCTGAGAGATAAGAACCCTTCTTATCAAAGGTTCTTCTCCATTACATGACTCTAAGTCAGTCATTCATGTGATTCCATATTCTCTGAACACCTTGTCCAGAGATTTCGACTTGAGGCCCCATACTGAGTGCACTTTTTCAGCTAAAGGCTAGCCCACAGTCGTAATTGACCCCAATCAGCTCGAGATCGGCTCGTTGATACCAGAGATGAGGGGTGTTGATTATGAGGAGAGACTGAGCAGATTGGGTTTGTATTCATTGGAATTTAGAAGGCTGAAGGGGCATCCTATATAGACCTATAAGATAATGAAGGGGCTGGATAGGGTAGAGGTGGAGAGATTCTTTCCACTTAGAAAGGAAACTAGAACTAGAGGGCACAGCCTCAAAATAAAGGGGGGTCGGTTTAGGACAGAGTTGAGGAGGAATTTCTTCTCTCAGAGGGTGGTGAATCTCTGGAATTCTCTGCCCACTGAAGTGTTGGAGGCTACCTCGTTGAATATGTTTAAATCACGGATAGATGGATTCCTGATCGGTAAGGGAATTAGGGGTTATAGGGATCAGGCGGGTAAGTGAAACTGATCCACTTCAGATCAGCCATGATCTTATTGAATGGCGGGGCAGGCTCGAGGGGCTAGATGGCCTACTCCTGCTCCTATTCTTATGTTCTTATGTTCTTATATCCCCATATTCGGAGTTAAAGATGGCAGGAAGGAATAGTGAAAGTCACTTACCTACCACGGAAAAGGGCGGCATGGCCCCTCTGGAGGTCATGATGTGGAGATGCCAGTGTTGGACTGGGGTAAACACAGTAAGAGTTTTAACAACACCAGGTTAAAGTCCAACAGGTTTATTTGGTAGCAAATACCATTAGCTTTTGGAGCGCTGCTCCTTCGTCAGATGGAATGGAAATTTGCTCTCAAACAGGGCATAGAGACACAAAATCAAGTTACAGAATACTGATTAGAATGCGAATCCCTACTGGAGGTAACAGAGCAAGAAATTATGCACCAACTAAAAGAGTTTGTAGAACAGCATTTCGATTTACCAAAAACGTTCGCTAAAATTGAACAGAAGTACGAAACCTCCAAGTGACAGTGGATGATATTACGCGAGCGTGGGGAAAACTAAGAAATTGCCTGGCAAGAACCATGTTTGCTTGTCCCTCACCATGATGACGCAGCAAAACAAAACAATAGGTTGTGCAAAATCGGACCTAAGAGTTAAGGGACTCCAGGATCAATTAGTTGCAGTATGTCCCTCTCTGAAGGAGGAAAAACAAAAGTGCCAGAAATTAGCAGATTGTGATCCTGAAGCTCAGAAAACCTCGTTCAATACCTGTTCCCAGAATGTACCCTGTTCTGGAACGAATAGAATAACAGGTACAGGCAAGACAGCAAAGGGAAATTTATGGGGGAGGTGAGTTTTCTTACTCAGAGGACTCTGAGAATGAAGGAGAGGAGGAAGCACCTAAGAATATTTTTCCCTTGAAATATAAGAGGGTAAAAATTGAGTCTCAAAGAACAACAGATGCAGATGGGGTCACGCATACCAAGAACAGATATGGTAACGTGACAGTTCATGTACCTGTGGACCCAGAAAAACCTGATAAATGGACTAAGGAAATATCTCACCTGAAGAAAAGCGGAGCAAAAATGTGGGATGCTTTGAAACATCTGAAAGGAATTTATGGGCTTCATCCATTGGATGGTGTGCCGATATTATCCTTTATGGTTCCAGACAGAAATAGTGGGACACTACAGACTGATGTAGATGGAGGATTGGATCAAGACAGACAGAACCTAGAGGAAGGATGGAATCAGATTAGATTGCGGTGTATGGCATACGTGCCAAGCAAGACAGACTGGAGTAAAATAACATTGTGCCAGCAGAAATCGAGTGAAGAAATCCCCGATTATGAAGAAAGGTTTAGGACAATATGGCTCAAGCACTCAGGCATTCAGGAAGTAACTGCAGAGAATATAGATGGAAGTGTGTTGATGCCGTTAAAATCAGCATTTGTAGCTGGCCTGAAATTGGAATTATCCAAAATGCTGAGAGTTAACAAACTCGATTGGGAAGAGGAAGGCACTATCAATACCTTTTCCCAGAATGTGTCCTGTTCTGGTACTCAGCTAGTTACATACCTTAGTTGACTAGAATGGGATATGACTCTGAATGTTAGAGCTGCGCAAGTGACAGTGCGTTCAACCAATGACAGATGCCCAGGTCGATGCCATAATTGTGGAAGGGAAGGTCATTGAGCAAAGACATGTTAATTCGGGGATGAAGCAAGGGAAGATCGAATTCTGAAACGAATGCTAAAGACAAACCAGATGAATTAGTTGAGCAATTTAAGCAGCTCACTGCCCGACAGCAAGAAGCAGCTCTGCAAGCAGCAAAAAATGAGTAGACCCTACCCACAGTTTACCGTTGTTGACCCTCTTGCAACAATGAGCCAACAGCCTTTATGTAAATGCAAGGGTAGGTGAAGAATCAGTGGATTGTTATTGGACACCGGAGCAGAATTAACATGTATACCCAGGGATCAGTTACCACAGGTTCCTCTGTCTGGCAATAAAATGTGGTCCGGGGGGGGCAACTGGGAAACAGATGGGAAACAGACAGTTCCTCTGATATTACAGCTGGGACCACACCGAATTGAAACACCTGTCTGGGTAGGACCAGTCACACAGGTGCTACTGGGAATGAACGTGCTCACCCAGGTGGATTTGGCCTTGTGTTTCTCCAAAGAAAAAGTCAGCTGGAATATCAGACTCCTGGAGAAAGACGAACTGCAGGAATACCCAGTTTGGGCTAAAGACAAGAATGATTGTGGACTGTTACCAATGGACCCAGTAACCTTTACCAGGACCTCTACACCCTGTACTAGGCAGTATCCCATTAGCCAGACATCTATAGATGGGTTACTGCCCATCATGAATTAGTTAGAGGAGAGAGGAATATTGGTTAAAGCTCAGAGTATTCAACAGTCCTGTATGGCCGATGAAGAAAACAAATGAAACCTGGAGGTTGACAATAGATTATAGGAATGCTAACCAACAAGTGATAAACTAACCCTCATAGTGGCCGATCCTTTAGCCATCTTTAACGCCCTATCACCGGAGCACAAGTGGTTTTCAGTAATTGACATGGCAAATGGTTTTGGTCCCTTAGCACCTGATATTAAACCTTGGTTTGCTTTTACAATAGACCAACAACAATACACATGGACTAGATTCCCTCAGGAATTCCACAACAGCCCTACAGTTTATCATATGGCATCGCGAAACCACCTCCGAGAAATGCCACCGACTAATTTGGTTATTATCCAATATGTAGATGCTGCTACTAACCAAAGCTGTAGATTCTGTATCCGAACAGGTTGCTGATCCTTAGGAGACACCACCTAAAGGTGGACACAACATTGTTCCAGGTGAGTGGGTGTACGTGAAAAAACCTCAACGTAAATGGTTTGACGCCAAGTGGGAAGGTCCCTACCAAGTTCTGCTTGTTACACATTCCATAGCGAAAGTCAAGGGCAAGAAAACTTGGATCCACACATCACGCATCAAAAGGGCTCTGCCAAAGAGAGACTAAAGTCGAGATACTAATCAAAAATAAAAATATACTTGTGCCACCCACAAATCCCACCCACCAGTCTTCTCTTTTTTTTACTTGAAGTACCTCAGCAGGAATGTCTGTGCATCAGAGTAATTTTAAATAGAACTGCAGCACAGTGTGATTCATAAAAAAGAAAGAACTTTCATTTATACAGTGCAATTCACAACCTCAGGACATCCCAAAGCATTTTACAGCCAATGAAGCTCTTTTGAAGTTCAGTCACTGTTATAATGGAAGAAACACAGCAGCCACCTTACTCACAGCAAGGTCCCACAAACAGCAATCAGATAATGACCAGATAATCTGTTTTTAACGATGTTGGTTGAGAGTGATACAGATGGGTGCTGTAGATTCAGCAACATGCACTCTGATCAGCAACACTTTAAATATTTTTCTTTGAGATGATGTCAAGTCGTGTGGTGAATAACCTTCAGTAAACATGTGCCACATGGACTGACAGAAAATCAGTACTGGAGGTAGTATTTCTTCTGCAATATTGATGTATAGAGAAGATCAATTTTCCCTCTGACTAAATTAACATGAGAGAACCAACATCTATTACTGAGAAAAGATTTACATCTTTATCAACATAAACATGTTTGTGATACAAATCAGAGTCCAGCAGTAGTTTAGCTGATAAATATGGGAGCCTTGGATCTGGGGTTAATTCTCAGTGGCCCAGAACTGGCTTCTAAAATCATAGAATCCCTATAGTGCAGAAAGAGGCCATTCAGCCCATCTAGTCTGCACCAATCATAATCCCACCAAGGCCCTATTCCCATAACCCCACATATTTATCCTGCTAATCCCCTGTCACTAGTGTCAATTTAGCATGGCCAATCAACCTAACCCGCACATTTTTGGACTGTGGGAGAAAACAAAGCACCCAAACAAAACCCACGCAGATAAGGGGAGAATGTGCACACTCCACACAGACACCTGAGGCCGGAATCGAACTCGGGTCCCTGGCACTGTGAGGCAGCACTGCTAACCACTGTGCCACTGTGCCATTCGTTTGATGTC
Organism: Mustelus asterias; assembly: GCF_964213995.1. Taxonomy (NCBI): domain Eukaryota; kingdom Metazoa; phylum Chordata; class Chondrichthyes; order Carcharhiniformes; family Triakidae; genus Mustelus; species Mustelus asterias. The sequence continues at coordinate 31,777,679 of NC_135822.1, forward strand.
AGAAACCAGACATACCCCTTGGATGTTCCAATGCAAGGATCTCAGGAAATGCCCTGAAAGTTTCAACTTCCAATCGTCGATTCCCCTGCTCCACAGGACTCTCCCAAAATGTCTCCAGGCTCTGTGTTAGAGTCAGAGGCCAAGATTTTCCACTCCACTAATAGAGGAAGACTCTGGCCGGATTTTACTAGCACGCCCGCCCCGGAATCAGGGCAGGAAAGGCCTGCAAAATGACATTATCTATTGGCCTTGGCCAGGATCTTATGAGCCTCGGGCGGGCGAGGCTGTAAAATTCCGGCATCTATCACCCTCTCTCCAAGACATGTTCATCTTCCTCCTGTATTCCTTGATTCCCTCATGATTGTGATGGATATCCATTGTTAGCCCCTGAACATTTTAATTTGGATGTACCTCAGCCCTGGGTAGACCTCACCCTTCCCCTTTTCCACTCCCGTTCACGGTGGGTATCATGGGAGATAGGAGGGGAAAATATTGCAAGAAGGCAAAGAATCAGTTTTGCAGCATTGTGAAACCAGTTCGCGATTGTGCGCTGCAGCCTTCAATGGATGCATTGAGAACATCATTTCAATATATTTGCATCACATTGCAACATTACATGGAATCATCTCCAGACGCTGGATCATCAGGGCACATTGGCGTGCAATTCAAATGTTTTACGATGCACCAGACGACCTGCACTTCTTTTGTGACTTCTGGGGGGTAGGGCTGTAGTCGGGTAGAGTCCTCAACACTAGGATGGGGAAAGTGTGTTAAGGAATTACATAAGGCACTTGAGTTAAGAAGTGCTTCAAATTGACATTGTCGATCTTGCAAAGATTATCCTTCCCATAGTCCAGGGAGGGGACGGGCATGTCAGTCCAGTCTCAGTGATGGGCAGCATGTCGTGCATAGGGCATTGTTGTAACTTCATATGTCTCGGTCGGTGAGGTTTCTGGCATCCTACTGGGCCAAAGGCACATTCAATCAGGGGAGGCATTTGCAGCCTAGAGATGGGAGGAGATATTGCGGTGGCATCTGAAGGTGTGGTGAGGGAGTGGTGGTATATGTTTAACTGTACAAGTGTCCTCAAGATGGGGAAGGGTGAGGTCTACCCAAGGCTTAGGCACATCCAAATCAAAATGTTCAGGGGCTAACAATGGATATCTATCACAATCATAAGGGAATCAAGGCATACAGAAGGAGGATGGACATGTCTTAGAGGGAGGGAGATAGATGCTGGAATTTTATCGCCTTGCCCGCCCAAGTCTCGTAAGATCCCACCCAGGGCCAATGGAGGATGTCGTTCTGCAGGCCTCGCCCACCCCGATTTGACGGCAGGCATGCCGGAGGTAAAATTCCTGCCAGAGTCTTCCTCTATTAGCCCATCGCGTCTGCACTGGTCAAAGACAAACCACCTGACTATGCTAATCCTATTTCCCAGCATTTGGCCCATCACCTTGTATGCCTTGACATTGCAAATGCACACCTAAATACTTCCTATATTTTATGATGGTCTCTTCCCCCACCACCCTTTCAGGCAGGTAAGTTCCTGACTCCCACGTTTTCCTCATATCCCCTCTAAACCTTCTGCCCCTTACCTTAAATCTGTGCTCCCAGTTATTGGTCCCTCCAAAGGGAAAAGTTGCTTCCTTCTACTCTATCTATGCCCCTCATAATTTTCTGAATCTCAATCATGTCCCCCTCACTCTCCTCTACTCCAAGGAAAAGTGTTGAAGGCTTGTGCTCCAAAACGAGTGATGTCCTGAGCCAAACTGCTCCAGTACAGTTATAACACCAGCATTTAACTAACAGAGTGTCTTTGAGACATTTTCTTTGTCTTTCCCTAAAATATAGTCAATTTGAGAGTTGAAAGAACTGGGACTGGTGAGGGAAATGGTTTCTAGTCGTCTGAACACAGCAACCAGTCCAATAAATTTGATTTTGCAAGGGTTTTGCCTGAATGATTGTGGATCGGGCTTCAAGCTAGATACTAGCATTTGCTCAACAGCTCTCTTCTGAACACTAAGCTCCTCCAGGATGATAGGTAGGATTTCCACACTTATACTGTAAGGTTCCAAGCTGGTCTGGTAGTGAGTGCTCAAAATCATCATCTTCAAATGTAAAGCCATGCGCAATATAAAATTAGAATGAGGAGAACCTCTGCTAGTGAGGGCTCTGAAGGTAGATTGAATGGAAGCTCCATGTACTGGGGGGCTAATTAAAGGGGCACCCCAACTGAACTATGCATTTCCAAATGAGGAGAGATGCACAGCTAAGACATATTTAGTAACCTTTCAATGGCAATGCAGGGAATCAGGAAAATTAAGCAATGATGCGCATTCATGTGAGGCTAATCCAGAAAAATGGCTCCAATCGATCTCCTTATATTAATCTGGTCTGAAAGCAGCATATCTTAGCATTTGATCCAAGCAATCTTATAGCAGTCAGTGGTGTAAAAGGGGGAGGGCTGGAAGGAGCATCTTCATACTCACTCTGTACTTGACAGGATTTCTGAAATGAATAGTTGTCGACACACGTTCACTGACAAGTCATTGACAGAAATAGCACCTTTAGAGGCTAGAATAGCCTGGATAGATGATTAGTTGGCTAACAGGAAGCAGAGGGTAGGCATAAATGGGCTTTTTTCAGGTTGGTAAGATGTAGCAAGTGGTGTGCCACAGGGGTTAGTACTGGGACTTCAACTGTTTACAATTCATGAAAATGACTTGGATAAAAGGATTAAAGGGATGGTTGTCATATTTGTTGCTGACACAGATAGGTCGGAAAGTAAGTTTTGAAGAAGACATACAGAGTCTACAAAAAGATATAAATAGGTTAAGTGAGTAGAGAAAGATCTGACAAATGGAATACAATGTGGGAAAATGTGAAATTGTCCCTTTTGACAGGAAGAATAAAAATGAAGCATATTATCTAAATGGTGAGAGATTACGGAGTTCTGAAGTGCAGAGGGATCTAACTATCCTAGTTCATGAATCACAAAAGCGAGTATGCAGGTACAGCAAGTAATTGGAAAAGCTAATAGAATATTATCATTTGTTCAAGGAGAATTGAACACAATAGTAGGGAGGTGGTGCTTCAGATGTTCAAGGCACTAATGAGACCACATTTGGAGTACTGTCTACGGTATATGTCACCTTATGCAAGGAGGGATGTAAATCCATCGGAAGCAGTTCAGAGGTTTACTAGGTTGAGACTTGGAACAGGTGGTTTGTTTCATTCAGAATTATTTGACATGTTAGGTATGTTAGAAGAGTAAGAGGTGACTTGATCGAAACATATAGAATCCTGAGGGATCTTGACGGGGTGAATGTGAAGGGGATGTTTCCTCTTGTAGGAGAATCTAAACCTATGAGTCACTGTTTAAAAATAAATGGTTGCACATTTTAAACTGGGATGGGGCAATTTGTTTTTGCTTATTGGATCATGGGTCTTTGGAACTCTCTTCCTGAAAAGGTAGTGGAAGAAGAGTCTTTGAATATTTTTAAGGCAGAGGTGAATAGCTTCCTGATAAGCAAGGGGTGGGCAGAACGCAGATTTGAGGTGATCATCAGATGATCTTATTAAATGGCAGAGAAACCTTGAGGTGCTGAATGGCCTCCTGCTCCTTGTTCATATGTACCTTTGCTAATGATGATTCATGTTTCTTTTAATGCTGCAGAGAGGAGATCGTCAAGCAGATGGAGCCTATATTTATTGCTGCCTGCATAATGAAATATAGGCAGGAGAGAAAAATAATTGTGACAGAAGTGCCTGGCTCGCCAAAGATTTGATTTGACTTATTATTGTTACACGTATTAGTATACAGTGAAAAGTATTGTTTCTTGCTTTACAGCCAAAGCATACCATTCATAGAGAAGGAAACAACAGAGTACAGAATGCAGTGTTACAGTCATAGGGCCCGATTTTACCAAAGTTTTGCGCCCGTTTTCGGGCGCGCAATCGTGGTAAAGTTGAGCGTCAGGCCTAAAACGTGGTCCAGACCCGACCCAAGGCCAATCGCGCCTTGACCAACGGCCGATCCGGGCGCCGATCCGGCGCGCGCCCGAATCGGCCAGCGGGCTGATTTAAATGCATTTGCATGCATTTAAATCGGCATAATGAAGCCCGCGCCCAACTTACCCAAGGATTCCCACTTTACAAGGCTCCGATCCGATCGGCGCCCGCGCATTTACCATGTTGCTGAATTCAAGTCCGATATGGCTTCAACTCAGCAACTGAACCGCCGAATCGCCCCCGACCACGCTTCGCGGACCACCCCCACGAACAACCCCGGCAGCCCACCTCCCCCCCCCGATCGGACCACCCTGGGACGCAGGCCCTGCCAGCAGCCCCCCCCTCCCGGGATCGGACCCCCCGGGCCCCCGAACTACCTTGATCACTGGTGTCCATCGAAAGCATCTTGCGATCCTGGATCCTGGCCTTGCTCCGGGGTTCCTGATGGGTAGGATGACGTCTCTTCACTGGGGGGGGGGGGGGGGGGGGTGGGGGGGAATGTGACATCTCCTCCCTGAGGTGGAAAGGGTAGGAGTGGATGTGACATCTCTTCCCTGAGGAGGGGGGTGGGGGGGGGGAACGTGATGTCTCTTCCCTGAGGGGGGGGGGTAGGGAGGGATGTGACGTCTCTTCCCTTGGGGGGGGGGTAGGGGGGGGATGTGACGTCTCTTCCCTGAGGGGGGGAGGTCGGGGGGGATGTGACGTCTCTTCCCTGAAGGAGGGGGTTGGGGGGGGAATGTGACATCTCTTCCCTGAGGGGGCGGGATGGGGGGGGTACGGGGGCATCTCTTCCCTGAGGGGGGGGGATGTGACGTCTCTTCCCTGAGGGGGGTGGAGGGGGGGGGGGAATGTGACGTCTCTTCCTGAGATGGGGGGTGGGGGGGATGTGACGTCTCCGCCTCCCCAGGGGCAGAGACGTCACATCACCCCCCTACCCACCCCTCAGGGAAGAGACATCACATTCCCCACCCTACCCACCCCCCCTTCAGGGAAGACACGTCACATCCCCCCCCTACCCCCCCCCCCCTCAGGGACGAGACGTCAGATTCCACCCCCCCCCCCCCCCCCCCCCGGCCAGGGAAGAGACGTCACATCCCCCCCCCCCCCACCCCAGGGAAAGTCAAATGCAACGCAGACAGCAGTGCTGTCAGCGCTGCCTTTGACTTTCGCGCTCAGGTGCGCTGGCTCCGAACTGCACATGAGCAGTTCGGTGCTCCGACAGACCCAAGATGTGCTTCGGTGACTGAGTTCAGTCTGTATGGTGATAATGATGATAAAAATAGCCTTGGTGCCCCTGGATGAGTGGGGGAAAAATAAATCAACCTGATTACAATCATCAAATAGTCCACCAAAACTGAATATATAGGCTCATAGAGCAAGGGCCAGGCATTGACAGGTTGCTGACACCAGTGAAACTGGATCCTAACAGCATAAGGGGGTTGGGAGAGAACTGTAAACTGGAAAACTGGAAATACATGACACCCATACTTCAACATGAAATCTTGAAATTAAATATTATGGGAGACAACGCAAGTGCTTTTTATTGTTGCAAAATCAATAGGGCAAGGCATAAGTTAATTAAATTTTAGGGCTAACAATGCAATTGTTACTCTAACCCCCATGAATTTATCCCTTTCCACCATCCTTTGCCGCTATCTCTTCTCTGTCTGCTGCTGATGAGAGGTAGTAGCAATGTGCTGAATCGCCTACTGATTATTTCCACTGATCCCTCTGCTTCTTTAGCATACATTTGTCATCTTGCTGTGTCAAGCAAAACTTGAAGAAATACTGTCTTCACAAAGAGAAACCAGCCAACCATGTTTTTCAGAGGGTTTGGGGAATGACAAGAGTTCTGAATGTAATGTGATTATTTATTTCAAAACCACTTACTTCAGCATTTTGTGCACTTATAAATAGAAAAGATTCACCAAGTAAAGTTATTCTTTAGTAACCAGAATGGTACCAGAGATCATAAGATTAAATTATGAGGACAGGTTGCAAAAATTTGGCTTGTGTTCCCTTGAGTCGAGAGGTTTGAGGAGTCACTGAGGTGTTTAAAATGATTACAGAATTCAATAGAATACATAGAACAAAGAACAAAGAAAATTACAGCACAGCTACAGGCCCTTCGGCCCTCCAAGCCTGCACCTATCATGCTGCCTGACTGAACTAAAACCCCGTACCCTTCCGGGGACCATATCCCTCTATTCTACTGAAACATGGCTAAGGGAGGGACAGGACTGGCAGTTCAATGTTCCAAGGTACAGATGCTATAGGAAAGATAGAACAGGAGGTAACAGAGGAGGGGGAGTTGCACTTTTGATGACGGAAAGCATCACAGCCGTACTAAGAGGGGATATATCCGAGGATTCGGCCACTGAGTCTATAGGGGTAGAACTGAGAAATAAGAAGGGGGAAATCACTTTGATAGGGTTGTACTATAGGCTCCCAAATAGTCGGCGGGAAATTGAGGAGCAAATATGTAAGGAGATTACAGATAGCTCCAAGTAAAATAGGGTGGCAATATTCGGAGATTTTAACTTTCCCAACATTGACTGGGACAGCCATAATATTAAAGGGTTGGATGGAGAGAAATTTATTGAGTGCATTCAGGGGGAACTTCTCATTCAGTATGTGGATGGCCCGATTAGAGAGGGGGCAAAACTTGACCTCCTCTTGGGAAATAAGGAAGGGCAGGTGACAGAAGTGTTAGTGAGGGATCACTTTGGGACCAGTGACCATAATTCTATTGGTTTTAAGATAGCTATGGAGAATGATATGTCTGACCCAAAAGTTAAAATTCTAAATTGGGGCAAGGCCAATTTTGATGGTATCAGGCAGGAACTTTCAAAAGTTAATTGGGGGAGTCTGTGGGAAGGCAAAGGGACGTCTGGTAAGTGGCACGCTTTCAAACGTATGTTAACCAGGGTTCAGGGTAAACATATTCCTCTTAAGAGTGAAGGCAAGGCTGGCAGAAGTAGGGACCCCTGGAATACCCGGGATATTGAGGCACTGGTCAAGAAGGAGAAAGAGGCCCATGACATGCATAGGCAGCTGGGATCAAGTGAATCCCTTGAAGAGTATAGGGGATGTAGGAGTAGAGTTAAGAGAGAAATCAGGAGGGCAAAAAGGGGACACGAGATTGTTTTGGCAGATAAGGCAAAGGAGAATCCAAAGAGCTTCTACAAGTACATAAAGGGCAAAAGAGTAACAAGGAAGAGAGTAAGGCCTCTTAAGGATCAACAAGGTCATCTATGTGCGGATCCACAAGAGAGGGGTGAGATCCTAAATGGATATTTCTCATCAGTATTTACTGTTGAGAAAAGCATGGATGTTAGGGAGCTTGGGGAAATAAATAGTGATGTATTGAGGAGTGTACATATTACAGAGGAGGTGGTGCTGGAAGGTAGAAGCATCAAGGTAGATAAATCCCCAGGACCTGATGAAGTGTATCCCAGGACATTGTGGGAGGCTAGGGAGGAAATTGCGGGTCCCCTAGCCGAGGTATTTGAATCATCGATAGTCACGGGTGAAATGCCTGAAGATTGGAGAGTGGTAAATGTGATGCCTTTGTTTAAAAAGGGCTGCAGGGAAAAGCCTGGAACTACAGGCCAGTGAGCCTCACATCTGTGGTGGATAAATTGTTGGAAGGTATTTTGAAAGACAGGATCTACAGGCATTTAGAGACGCAAGGGCTGATTAGGGACAGTCAGCATGGCTTTGTGAGTGAAAAATCATGTCTCACAAATTTGATTGAGTAGATTGAAGGTAGATAAGGGCAGTGCAGTTGATGTTGTCTACATGGACTTTGGCAAGGCCTTTGACAAAGTACTGCATGGTAGGTTGTTGCATAAGGTTAAATCTCACGGGATCCAGGGTGAGGTATCTAAATGGATACAAAATTGGCTTCTTGACAGAAGCCAGAGGGTGGTTGTAGAGGGTTGTTTTTCAAACTGGAGGCCTGTGACCAGTGGTGGGCTGACGCATGGCAGATGGAGTTTAATTTAGACAAATGCGAGGTGATGCATTTTGGTAGATTGAACCAGGGCAGGACTTACTCAGTTAATGGTAGGGCGTTGGGGAGAGTTACAGAACAAAGAGATCTAGGGGTACATGTTGATAGTTCCTTGAAAGTGGAGTCACAGGTGGACAAAGTGGTGAAGAAGGCATTTGGCATGCTTGGTTTCATTGGTCAGAACATTGAATACAGGAGTTGGAATGTCTTGTTGAAGTTGCACACGACATTGGTAAGGCCACACTTGTGCAATTCTGGTCACCCTATTATAGAAAAGATATTATTAAACTAGAAGGAGTGCAGAAAAGATTTACTTGGATGCTACCGGGACTTGATGGATTGAGTTATAAAGAGAGGCTGGATAGACTGGGACTTTTTTCTCTGGAGCGTAGGAGGCTGAGGGGTGATCTTATAGAGGTCTATAAAATAATGAGGGGCACAGATCAGCTAGATAGTCAATATCTTTTCCCAAAGGTAGGGGAGTCTAAAACTAGACGGCATAGGTTTAAGGTGAGAGGGGAGAGATACAAAAGTATCCAGAGGGGCAATTTTTTCACACAGAGGGTGGTGAGTGTCTGGAACAAGCTGCCAGAGGTAGTAGTAGAGGCGGGTACAATTTTGTCTTTTAAAACACATTTAGATAGTTACATGGGTACGATGGGTATAGAGGGATATGGACCAAATGCAGGCAACTGGGATAAGCTTAGGGGTTTTTAAAAAGAAAGGGGGCATGGACAAGTTGGGCCGAGGGGCCTGTTTCCATGCTGTAAACCTCTATGACTCTATGACTCTATTCCCATCCTCTTCGTGTAGTGGTCAAGATGCCCCTTAAAAGTCACTATCGTATCTGTTTCCACTGCCTCTTCCGCCCCCTGGCAGTGAGTTCCAGGCACCCACCACCCTCTTTGTAAAAAACTTGCCTCATACATCTCCTTTAAACCTTCCCACTCACATCTATGCCCCCTGGTAATTGACTCTTCCACCCTAGAAAAATTCTTCTGACTATGCACTCTGTCCATGCCCCTCATAATCTTGTAGACTTCTATCAGGTTGCCGTTTAACCTCCGTCGTTCCAGTGAGAACAAACCAAGTTTCTCCAACCTCTCGTAGCCAACGCCCTCCATACCAGGCAACATCCTGGTAAATCTTTCCTGTATCCTCTCCAAAGCCTCCACTTCCTTCCGGTAGTGTGGCAACCAGAATTGAGCACTATATTCCAAGTTTGGCCGAACTAAGGTTCTATAAAGCTGCAACATGACTTGCCAATTTTTAAACTCAATGCCCTGGCCGAAGAAGGCATGCATTCCGTATGCCTCTTGACTACCTTCTCCACCTGTGTTGCCACTTTCAGCGACCTGCGTATCTGTACACCCAGATCCCTCTGCCTATCAATACTCTTCAGGGTTCTGCCATTTACTGTATATTTCCTATCTGTATTAAACCTTCCAAAATGCATTATCTCACAAATAATTTCCTTTTGTAAGGGAACAAGAATCTTAAAATTAAAGCTGGACCAATTAGGATGGAAATCAAGAAGCATTTTTTCACAAAATGGGCAGCAGAAGTCTTGAAATCTCTCCCACCAAAAAGCTGTGGTGCTGGGCATAACTGGACCTTTAAAGACTGAGACCCTTTTTCTATGGTCAGGGTAACCAGGGAATGGAGCAAAGGTGGTTAGACGAGTTGAGCTACAGACCAACCACAATCTAATTGAATGGCAGAACAACATAAAGAAACTCAATAACCTACTCTCCTGTTCCTGTGTTTTAAACAAGATATTGTCCCTTTAATTGTAAAAAAACAAGGTTTTCAAACATATGATCTAAGCAACACATTTTTACAGGAAATCTCTCCTTGTTTATGTTAATCAATGTGACAAATGTTAACTTTGGGGAATGGAACACTTTCCATAATACATTATTAGTTTGAGTGTAGTTTAATTAGAGTAAAACATATCATTGAGACATCTTATTTGACTTAAATAATCTAATTTTTGACTTATACTGTACTGCATTGCCATGGTTGTGCAGTTTCCTGCTGACTGATTGTCTCACTCAGGTACAAAGCACTAATACAAAAACTCAGTGCTGTATAAAGAAGCAGCTTATGCAAGAGCACAATGAGATTGGAGAGCTATAAAGGAGTGGGCCTGGGAGAGAACACAGAGGGAGCAACTTCACCATCGCATTGCGCCCGTTTTCAGGCATGACACAGTAGCAAAGTGGGCTGTAAAGTGCTGAGCCGACTGGCGCCAGTTTTCGTGGCCGATGCCATTTTACAAGCGCTGGATATCTGGCGCGGTCAGCCTCTCGCCAGAAATGGGAGAGACACAGGTTAAGATAGTTAAATCTATTAAAATTGGTATTTAAATCTGCTTACCGAGCCTGGTGCTCAATTGTCCGGGCTCAGCCCCTCATTATGATTTCTCCGGGAAAGAACGGAGAGCAGTTGACTTGGCCTCGCTGGTGGAACTGGAGGCAATAGAGGCCCCCCAGGGAGGTCGAGGGCAAGGGGGGGGGGGGGTGCCCTTTGGGAAGTGCAAGACTGGCAGTACCACCCTGGCACCTGGGCAATGTCCACCAGGCAGTGCCGGTGGCGGGGCAAATGGGGGAGGGGCCAGTGGGGAGGGGCCAGTGGGGGGCTAATGGGATGGGGCTAATGGGGGGACTAGCTAATGATGAGGGGCTAATGGGGGGAGGGGGCCCGCTGCTACACTGCAGTGGTCAGTGAGGGAGAGGGAGGGAGAGGAGGCCTGCTGCCACTCTACGGTGATCGGTGAGGGGAGGGCGGCGGGTCTGCAATCGATGGGGGGTCGTTGGATCCGTGATCGATGGGAGGGAGGGAGGCAGGTCTGTGATTGGTGAGGGGGGGCAGCGAGTCCCTGACCGGTGGGGCGGGGTGTCCAGAATCGGTCTGGGCAGCGGGGGCGGGGGGGGGGGGGGGTGGGGATCGGTGTGGGCTATATCTCGAGCCGTGGGCCTCTGCGATTGCATGGGAGGGAGGAGGAGCTGCTTCAGGCAGCCTGCAGTAGCAGAGTCCTGACAGCTCTCTCTCTTGCCTGTCAGACCCCTGCTGCTGCTAATGTGCATGTGCAGCATCAGAAGCCTGCACGTGCGCCCCATCTCCCTCTGCAGTCTTTCAGGTGAATTAAACCCCGCCCACCGGCTTCTGCAATGCGGATCTAACATGCTCAAAAGTTTGCAAGCAGAGTGCGTATGAGGGGACCTAAAAATGGGCCTCAAAGTCGGATCTGAAACTCTCCCAGTTTCAAGTCTGCCCAGCACTTAGAATAAAAATGGTACCAGTGAGATCAGAGAAAGCTATGAAGTGTCATGACTGTGCCAGCATGGTCTAAAGCCACTACCACTTCAAAAGGAGAGAGCTATAAAGGAGCAGCCTCGGAGAGAACATAATGTGACTGGAGAAAGCTATAAAGGAGCCATAAGTCCATAAGATGTCAGTAATTTACAGAATAATGGTTGGAATGCGAATCCTTTTCGCATGGATTCGCATTCCAACCATTATTCTGTAAATTGAGTTTGTGTCTTTATATGCCCTGTTTGTGAACAGAATTCCCACTCACCTGAAGAAGGAGCTTAAGGCTCCGAAAGCTTGTGGCTTTTGCTACCAAATAAACCTGTTGGACTTTAACCTGGTGTTGTTAAACATCTTACTACAGATAAGGTTGACAGTTAGAATCTTTATCCCAGAGTTGAAATGTCTAATACTAGGGGGCATGCACTTAAGGGAAGGGGGAAAGTTCAAAGGAGATGTGAGGGGCAAGTTTTTTTATACAGAGAGTGGTAAGTGTCTGGAACATACTGCCAGGGGTGCTGGTGCAGACAGATACGATAGGGGCGTTTAAGGGGCTTTTAGATAAGCACATGAATATGCAAGGAATAGAGGGAAATGGACCAAGGACAGGCAGAAGGGAAATAGTTTAATTTGGCATCATGTTCAGCACAACATAATGGGCCGTAGGGGCCTCTTCATGTGCAGTACTCGTCTATGTTCGACGCACTTGTTCCAATGCCAGTGTATACTTCCTTAGATAAGGGGATCAAAGCTGTTTACTGTATTCCAGGTGTGGTCTAACCAGTGCCTTGTATGATTTTAGCAAAGCTTCCCATTTTTATATTCCATTCCTTTTGAAATAAAGACCAAAATTTAATTGCCTTCCCTATGGCACAGTGGTTAGCACTGCTGCCTCACAGCGCCAGAGACCCGGGTTTGATTCCCAGTTTGGGTCACTGTCTGTGCAGAGTTTGCACATTCTCCCCGTGGGTTTCCTCCGGGTGCTTTGGTTTCCTCCCACAGTCCGAAAGATGTGCTGGTTAGATGCATTGGCCATGCTAAATTCTCCCTCGGTGTACTCGAGCAGGCGCCAGAGTGTGGCGACGAAGGGATTCTCACAGTGATAATGTAAGCTAACTCGTGACTAATAAATAAACTTTAAACTAAAAACTTTATTACCTACTGAACTTGCATGCAAGGATTTTGTGATTTATGCCCAAGGCCCCCCAAATTCCTCTGTGCTGCAGCTTTCTGCAGTATTTCTCCATTTAAATAATATTCCGCTCATTTATTCTTCCTATCAAAGTGCATAACTTCACATTTTCCTATGTTATATTCCATCTGCCAAGTTTTGTCTGCTCACTTAAACCTGTCAATATCCCTCTGTAGAATCTCGCCCCAAAACTGGAAAATCCTGCCCGAGGTGAACAGATCTTTGCAGGGTCTGTGTCCCGCCCGCTACGATTCCCATGGCGGTTTAGACGGGAAAATTCTGCCCTTTCCGTCTCCTCACCACTTTCCTTCCCACCTATTTTTGTGTCATCCACAAACTTGGCAATAGTATATTCACTTCCCTCATCCAACTCATGAATATATATTATATGTAATTATGGCCCCAGCACAGATCACTGTGGCACCCCATTAATTACAGGCTGCCATGCTGAAAAGGCCCCTCCCATCCTAACTCTTTGTCTTCTATTAGTTAGCCAATCCTCTATCCGTGCTAATATACTACCCCCTACACCATGGGCTCTTATTAAGTAGCATTTTGTGCAGTACCTTATTGAACACCTGTTGGGATTCCATAAGATCATTAGACATAGGAGCAGAATTAAGCCATGTGGCCCTTCTGCTCCGCCATTCAATCATGGCTGATATTTTTCTCATCCCCATTCTCCTGCCTTTTCCCCATAACCCCTGATCCTCTTATTAATCAAGAACCTATCGATCTCTGTCTTAAAGACACTCAATGACCTGGCCTCCACAGCCTTCTGCGGCAAAAAGTTCCACAGATTCACCACTCTGTGGCTGAAGAAGTTCCCCTTCATCTCTGTTCTAAGGGATCGTCTCTTTAGCCTGAGATTGTACCCTCTGGTTCTAGTTTTTCCTGCTAGTGGAAACACCCTCTCCGCGTCCACTCTATCCAGGCCTTGCAGTATCCTGTAAGTTTCAATAAGATCCCCCCTCATCTTTCTAAGCTCCAACGAGTACAGACCCAGAGTCCTCAACCGTTCCTCATACGACAAGCTCTTCATTCCAGGGATCATTCATTGTGAACCTCCTCTGGACCCTTTCCAAGGCCAGTATATCCTTCCTTAGATATGGGGTCCAAAACTGCTCACAATACTCCAAACGGGGTCTGACTAGAGACTTATACAGCCTTAGAAGTACATCCCTGCTCTTGTATTCTAGCCCTCTCGACATGAATGCGAACATTGCTTTTGCCTACCTAGCTGCCGACTGAACCTGCACGTTACCCTTAAGAGAATCTTGAACAATGACTCCCAAGTCCCTTTGTGTTTCTGATTTCCTAGGTATTTCCCCATTTAGGAAATAGTCTATGTTTCCATTCCTCCTTCCAAAGAGCATAAGCTCACAAATTTCCACATTGTATTCCATCTGCCACTTCTTTGCCCACTCTCCTAATCTGTCCAAGTCCTTCTTCAGCCCCCCGCTTCCTCAATACTACCTGTCCCTCTACATCTGAAAACTTAGCAACAGTGCCTTCGTCCAAATCATTAATGTATATTGTGAAAAGTTGTGTTCCCAGCACTGATCCCTGAGTCACACCACTAGTCACCAGCTGCCGTCCTAAAAAAGATCCCTTTATCCCCATTCTCTGCCTTCTGCCAGTCCAATATATAGCTCCCCTTTATCATAGAATCATAGAAACCCTACAGTGCAGAAGGAGGCCATTCGGCCCATCGAGTCTGCACCGACCACAATCCCACCCAGGCCCTACCCCCACATATTTACCCGCTAATCCCTCTAACCTACGCATCCCAGGACTCTAAGGGGCAATTTTTAACCTGGCCAATCAACCTAACCCGCACATCTTTGGCCTGTGGGAGGAAACCGGAGCACCCGGAGGAAACCCATGCAGACACGAGGAGAATGTGCAAACTCCACACAGACAGTGACCCGAGCCGGGAATCGAACCCGGGACCTTGGAGCTGTGAAGCAGCAGTGCTAACCACTGTGCTACCGTGCCGCCCCAAGAAAATACCTACCTATCTATCCTCCTTTTTCCTCAAATAATTCTAATAAATTTTTCAGGCATGATTTTCCCTTCATGAATCCATGTTGACTCTGCTTGATTATATTATATACTTCTAAATGCTCTGCTATTACATCCTTTATAATGAATGGACTCTAACATTTTCCCAATGACCGATGCTAAGCTAACCAGTCTATAGATGCCTATTTTTTTGTCTCCTTTCCTTTTTGCATAAGGAATTTGAATTTTCCAATCCTCTGGGCCTGGAACATAGTCATGATGTGGAGATGCTGGCGTTGGACTGGGGTATGCGCGATCTTCTTCGAGATCCCCTGGAACATAGCACAGTGTAATTGAAGGGAGCTAAAATTGAGTGGGCCTGGGAGAGAGCAACATGAGATTGGAGCGAGTTGAAAAGGAGGGGGCCTGGGAGAGTCCTAACCCCTTGCCCACCGCAGCACCGACTTCCCCCTAGCAGGCCAACCCCCACCCCCCACCTCAATGGGCAGCCCCGATCGCTGGCCTCCCTCCCTCCCTCTGTCACTGATCCAAAGTGCAGAGTTGCAGCGGGACTCCCCCTACCCCCACCGATCCTCCACAGAGGCCCCGCTCCCTCTGGGCCCATCCCTTGGCGCGACATGATGGCTAGTGGGCAGTGCCAAGGTGCCCCCAGGGCATTGCCACTTTGCCCCTTGGGCAGTGCCAGGGGGCATAGGCTGACACTGGCAGGATAACAATGCCCAGGGGGCACCCCCTTACCCCTGACCTTCTGGGGGGCCCGGAGACTTTAGTCTCAGGTCCGCTAATGTTATGCAAATGAAGATTTAAATAATTTATTCAGCTCCGCGTTGAATTCTGATGTGTAGCTGACGATGCCAGAAATTCGGTGGCTGGAGACACACTGAGGCCGTGGCACGGCCCGCTACACGGCCTCCGTTTATGTCTTCCAGCCCATTGTGCTGCTAGAGCAGCACAGCAGGCTGAGAGAATTGGCCCCTAGATGCGTTGAGTTGCTGATGTAGGATTTGATCACTATCTTGTATTAAGCAAGAGCCACTTGAAGCTGACGAAGGCAACAATTATAATGTCACAAAGGCCGTTTGCAACAGAAAACTAAAGGACAAGCATATGTCGGACAGTTTCCAGCTGGCCTTCTCCAACAGATTCAAAGCACTATTAAGGACAGGCAATATTGAGGAACAGTGAGAAATCTTCAAAAGATGGACCAAAGGCACCACTGGATGGAGGAGAGGAACTAACAAAAAATAATAGATCAATGGCTCAATGTGGAAGTTGATTGACAAAAATAAAGCTGGTGAAGAGCAAGAGGAACAAGGAAAAGAACACTGATCAAAGACGAGAAGGTGATGAAAAGAATGATGACTGAATACAGCCATGAAGAAGAGCTGCAGAAGAGACAAACGAGGATGGATAAAGTTAAAAGGCAGGGAGGCACAAGAAACAACAAAGTGGATTGTATGGGATCATATGGAAAATGGCTGGCACAAGAAGCTACACCACTGTACAAATTAAGGGCAAGGACTGAAGGACACCAGTAATAGACAAGAAGCAGGAGGTAAGGATGGCAGAACACTTTCAGGGGATGCTCAGCTAGCCAAACCCCAGCTCCATGTTCAAGTTTGATGACAGTACTCCTCAGTAGCTGAATGTCAACCTGGGAGAAATTGCCAAATCAGAATTTAAAAGAGCCATCAAGATCCTGAAAAACAAGGAACCTGGGATTGAAAAGATACCATCTGGGCTACTGAAACATGGCAAGAACACCTTTGGGGCGGGAGGACACTCAAGGAGAGAGGGGGAGTGTAGACTGTGGGGTGAGGGTTCAGACAATCCAGGAGTGGGCATTGGGGATGAGGCTGCCTTGGGAGATGGGTTGGAGGAGGGGAGCTCTCAGCAGGGGAGGCATTGTGTGCAGTCAGAGCAGGTGCAATTGGCAGGGATTAGGTAAGCATCAGTGGGGTGTGTGTTCAGTGGTGGTTGCAGAGTTGTAGATGGTGAGGGGGCTGGGAGGGGTGATCCCATTGGGGTCAATAGGGAAATGGGGGCTGCTATGGGGCTGAGTATTATAGTAGGAGACTGGGTCTGTCAGGGGTCCTGTGAAGGATTCAGCAGGATGTGGGATAGGTCCCATGGGGAGCAAGAGGGTCGTTTGGGGGGTGATGGGGTCGCTTGTGAGGTGGAAGGTGGAGATATCTAGTGGGGGGGCTTTATGTAGTCAGGCATCTGTTTGGGGGTTGCTGGGTTGTAGTGGGGGAATCAGGGAGTATTCGGAGATCCTGTGGAGGGGGTCAGACAGGTGTGGAGTTGGTCCTATGGGGGAGGGGTGTAGTGGCAGTTGGGGCTAGATGGGGTAGGTGGGAATTATTAATTATTTGGAAACTACCATCCCTACATGGTTTTACATTTTTGGTCCTGGTATCTTTCAAGATCGATCAGTACACATGAATGCACAGGAGGTAATTAACATTACAACCGTCTTTATTGCTTCAGCAGTCGAACTAAAAGAGAACATTGTAGCAATCCCACAATGCATTGGCTTACAAAGTACGGCAAGCCAGCCATAACATACAATGCATAACACTTGGATCTATTGAAGAATATGGGGCATGAGTAGGAGAGTGGGATTAGACTCAGTCGGTGGCTTGTGTGCATAAAACCAGGGTGCAAACTCAATGGGTTCAATAACCTGTGTTGGTGTTGTAAGACTCAGGTTACACATGGGAGCCTGGAAATAGGATGTCAGAGCCAAGACCAATCTAATTCTGTTCTTGAAACAGACACACATGCATAGCTTCTGGCAGGGAGAGGTGGCCTTCAAATTAGTGACATGGTTTCTGCACGTCTCTTCTCTGTGGGCAATGGTCACAGAGGCCAACAGATTTCCCAGTCAATATAATCTGAATGGAATTCCAAGCTGCATTTGTTGGAGATTTTTGTAGCAAGCACATAATTGTAACTATTCTGTTACATTACCTCAAGGATTAACTTGCTTTGTGAAAGGAATCAGTTATTTATTATTAAGGCATGCAAAGAAAATCATCTACAGGTGCTCCATTGTCTGATGTCGCAGCACACATTTGTCATCTTTTATGTAATACACCGCACCATATGATTAATAATGATTATTTCCATCTTGTCAGAAACATTTGTGCTGAGAAGGGGGTGGAGGATATAAAGCAGAATAAAGTTCATAACTTGCTTGACTGTTAAATGAATCTTAATTTGATAATCATCAGTTTGAGCCTGACAAAATTCTATTATTTCTGTCACTCCCACTTTTGCTCTGGCTAGTGCTATTCCTGCTATTACTCATCTCTCTTGTACTATGTCAATACCAGGGATAGACCTCACAAAGGGACAGAAGGAAGCTAATCAGCCCTTTAAACCTGTTTTGCCATTCACTTATCTGCTAGCTCATCTTGTAAGATGTTTGGTGTCTTACTCTCAGCAGGAGATCTGGCTGGAGGCAAAACTCCTTATTCAAAGGAATCTTTATTTAAACATTTAACTCTGCACAGGATTACAAAGCACTAGGACAGAGTCACTGTCCAACTCTCAGATTCTCCTCATTTCCTTCTGTGTGACATCATGATTAGATAGATCCTTCGACTCTTAAGCGTATACTCAGCAACTATTATTAGTGCTAATCCTTTATGCTACAGCCTTTATCAGTCTTTATCGCTACATGCTATGTATGCATCCTCCTACACATCCCTTAACAGTCTTTGTTTTTAGAGGAATAATCTTTGTGGTGGTTTCATCAATCTTCCCAAACATGTATGGGATTCCTTTTGAGATTATTGAGGACCTGTTCAATCCATCTGTTGGAAGTGTTGTCGAATAGAGACCCCGAGGGATACATGTACATAGTTCCATGAAAGTGGCATCACAGTTAGACAGGGTGGTGAAGAAGGCATTTGGTACACTTGCATTCATCAGTCACACCATTGAATACAGGCGTTGGGATATAATGTTAGAACTGTACAAGACATTGGTAAGGCCACATTTGGAGTACTGCATGCAATTCTGGTCGCTCTGCCATAGAAAGTGTGTATTTCAACTGGAAAGGGTGCAAAAAAGATTTGCAAGGATGTTACCAGGACTGGAAAGTTTGAAATATAAGGAGAGGCTGGGAAGGCTGGGACTTTATTCCCTGGAGTGTAGGAGGGTGAGGGGTAGCATTATAAAGGTTTATAAAATCATGAGTGGCATAGATAAGGTGAATAGCCAAGGTCTTTTCCACAGGGTAGGGAAGTCCAAAACTTGAGGGTATAGGTTAAGACAAGAGGGGAAAGATTTAAAAGTTTTAAAAGTTTAAAGTTTATTTATTAGTGTCACAAGTAGGCTTACATTAATACCATAATGAAATTACTGTGAAAATTCCCTAGTCGTCCCACTCCGACACTTGTTTGGGTACACTGAGGAAGAATTTTGCATAGCCAATGTCTCTAACCAGCATGTCTTTCAGACTGTGTGAGGAAACTGGAGCACCCGGGAGGAAACCCAAGCAGACACGGGAGAATGTGCAAACTCCACACAAACAGCGACCCAAGCCGGGAATTGAACCAAGGTCCCTGGGGCTGTGAGGCAGCAATGCTAATCACTGTGCCACCGTGCCGCCAAAAGGGACCTGAGGCTCAACTTTTCCACACAGAGGGCGGTACGTATATGGAATGAGCTGCCAGAGGAGGTGGTAGAGGCTGGTACAATTACAACATTAAAAGACATTTAGACAGGTACATGGATAGGAAAGATTTAGAGGGATATGGGCCAAACGTAGACAAATGGGACTAGTTCAGGTTAGGAAACCATGGACAAGTTGGCTCGAAGGGCCTGTTTCTGTATGTTTATGACTCTATTCTCTGAACGTTGTCATTTTTTTCCCTCTTTGTTCATTCTGCAGTCAGTTTCCTCATGAGTATCAGTGTTTGCAGTGCATCCACCTAATGGCTATTTCTTCAACTAAATCATGGCACTCCTATTTCTTCAGCTGATACCAGTTTCTGTCTGGACAAGATATGGGCCATGATTCTCCCATTCTGCTCTGATAAAGAATGAGCACTGTGGACCGGGAGATTGTCACGTAGGCCGATTCACGTGGTTCACGTGTGCGATCGCACCCCGCTAGTGTGTCCCAGTGCTGGATTTCAGGCAGCGTCTGTAGCGCACCACAAATCGGTGGGGAGGCACAATGACCATTATAATGGTCATTGTAATACAATTTGAATGTGATTAGTGGGCCTGGGACTGAAGTCTCCGGGCCCGCTAGCATCTCAGCCCACCAGAGTTGTTCACTCCAGTGGGGATTACAGTAGCTCCCCACAGGGGCTAGCAGCCTGACCCTGCTGGAGTGAAGGGGGGGGGCAATCAGCACCCCCCAAAGGGCCGGGCAACATCAGGGTGCCCCCTGGGCTTGGTATCTTGGCACTGCCCATCAGGCATGGGGCAGTGCCAAGCGGGTGGGGCATATAGGAGCAGGGTCTGATGGGGTGGGGCCTAGGGGCGATCAGTGGGGGTGCGGGGTCCCGCTGCCACTCTGCATAGGGATCAATGGGGGAAGGAGGGAGGCCAGTGATCAGGGCAGGCTGTGATGGGAGGGAGTCAACCGGGAGCGGTCAGCACTGTCGGGGTGGGGGGAAATCCTTAGGGGGGGGAGATGGCTGGAGATCAGGACTGGCTGGGAGGGGAGTGGTCGGGACTCAGCCTGGGAACATTCGAGCGGCCAGCGATCGGGCCATGGGGGAGTGGGGAGCCAGCATTGCGAGGGTCGCAGGGCTGGTATGTGATCGAGCTGGGAGGCCATCAGTTCGGAGCCACTGCGCATGAGCCGATCTCTGCATTGACAGATCAGCACGTGCAGTGGCCTGCTCAGCGCACTGATTTTAGCCTCTCCAGCAGGGATAGGCCGTGCCCCCTGAAATTTAATGATATTCACGCTGGTGGCCTCTGCAGCGCACAGAGTGTGGGAGATTCTTCTCTGAATGCCCACTAAAAAACCAGCATGAATCACTCCAGTTTTCATGCGAATTCGACACTTCGAATTTTTTGGGGAGAATTCCACCCATGATCTTGGTTGGCACAACCTCTCCATTACATCACTGCTGGTCCATAATCCAAACCATTTCTCCTATTTCAATAGTGGGTAGGTCATGAGCCTTGTGTGTTGGCTGGAATTATGCTCTGGGAGTAGGACTAGGTAGAATGCTCTTTCAGAGAGTTTGTGTAGACTTGGTAGGCTGAATGGCCGTTTTCTGTACTGTAAAGATTATGTGATTTTGTGGTCTGCTTTCTAACCCTCTTATTGAGCATGATCATGTAACATTTGGTGTTATTTATGATGATATGAGCCTGCATACATTATAATGTAAAGGTGCTCAGCAGAGCAAGGGTTAACATGGAACTGGAAAGTGGCACCACCTACAGTGTAATGTTTGTTGTCAGAGAACAATTTATAACAGGGTTTTTCAATTTGGGTTCCACGGAATCTTGGGGTATTGCAGGGCTCATCCAGGGATTCCATGGTCAGTCCAGCTATTTTAAATTTAAAAAAAGTTGTCCTTCCAACTTGACCAACTGTATTCTTTGTAATAAAACTTCAATTTAAACTCACAGGCAAGGCCAGTAGATCGAATCCATGGGGTGAGAGAGGCCAGAGCTGGAAGGGTTGAGAGAGATGAGGGCTGAGGCCAAGAGGTGCCTGGCAGTGGGGGCCGAGTCGTGTGGTCGAGAGAGGCCGAGCCACGGGGGGCTATGAGATCTGAGAGAGTCCAGGGCCATGGTGGCTCAAGAGAGAGGTCTGTGTGCGAGAGGTGAGTGTGTGTGTGTCTGTGAGTGGGAGAGAAGTGGGTGTGTGTGTGTGAGAGTGGTGACTGTATGTATAAGAGAGGTGAGCGCGTGTGTGTGTGTGTGTGCTTGTGCTTTTTTTTGGGTGTGAGTGCATGTCTGAAATGAGAATTCAGCTTTCCAACAGCACTCCCAGTAATAAATGAATTTGTGAGCAAAAGACCAGAATTGCTCCTCCCATTAAAAAACATAAAAAGTTAAGACTTGGAGGAATTTGTTACATAAGAGAACTTTTTAATTATAATAAATGGAGACATATAAGACAGAAAAATCTTTTAGGTTTGTTTTTGTATGTTTGTACCTATTACACAATAATAAACTTTTTTGATTTAATTCTTCAATATAATAAGAATGTTTCTTAGGGGTTCCATCAGTACTCTTAGGAGGTCAAAAGGGTTCCGTGGCTGGAAAAATTTGGGAAACCATGGTCTAGAAAAACATTCAGGATGCACCTAATCTGCATGTGGGAGCAACATTAGTAAAACCATATTTAGAATTGTAAATAATTAAAACCTACCAATAAAGGTGCTTATACACAAGCTTCAAGATCTCATCAATAAGTCACCACCACAGCAGCATGAAGAACCCATATTATGACATTATGTGTGAGAAAGGGAAGAAAGTTGTGTTCTTAGCTTGCTGCCCATCAAAAGTTTGCAGGTAGAATGCTAGCTGAGCAGGGCTAACTCAAAGTCTTTGTTATTCCCAACCTGCTATGCTGCTTGAGCAGCTGGGATTTGCGACCAGCCAAATGCCAGTCATAATCCTCCCAGTCGATTTTTTTATCAGCCTCATGCTGGGGAACGACACGAGGCTGATTACACTATGCAAATACTAATTTGCGTCTCTTTTGCAAGCCTGGGACTCAATTGTACCGGTTTGCTAAAGTTTCTGCCGCCACCGGTGGAGGTCCACACCAGCGGGTATCACATATAGCCCCATCAACGGGGACCAGGCATGATGGCCTCGCTGGTGGGGCCAGATGCCGTTGAGGCCCCACGGAAGGTCGGGGGCAGGGGGGTGTCCCTCTGGCAGTGCCAAAATCTCCGGTGTGGACATGATGCTAAAAGGTAGATAGTTGAAACAGCTATGCCCAAGATGTGTTATAAAGGTAACACAGTAAGAAGTTTAACAACACCAGGTTAAAGTCCAACAGGTTTATTTGGTAGCAAAAGCCACACAAGCTTTCGAGGCTCTGAGCCCCTTCTTCAGGTGAGTGGGAATTCTGTTCACAAACAGAACTTATAAGACACAGACTCAATTTACATGAATAATGGTTGGAATGCGAATACTTACAACTAATCCAGTCTTTAAGAAACAAAACAATGGGAGTGGGGAGAGCATCAAGACAGGCTAAAAAGATGTGTATTGTCTCCAGACAAGACAGCCAGTGAAACTCTGCAGGTCCACGCAACTGTGGGAGTTACAAATAGTGTGACATAAATTCTGATTCTAGGATCGCATGATAAAGACTCAGGAGGAAAAAAGCAGAAATATTTATGTGAAATAGTGTGACATAAACCCAATATCCCGGTTGAGGCCGTCCTTGTGTGTGCGGAACCTGGCTATCAGTTTCTGCTCCGCGACTCTGCGCTGTCGTGTGTCGCGAAGGCCGCCTTGGAGAACGCTTACCCGAATATCAGAGGCCGAATGCCCGTGACCGCTGAAGTGCTCCCCAACAGGAAGAGAACAGTCTTGCCTGGTGATTGTCGAGCGGTGTTCATTCATCCGTTGTCGCAGCGTCTGCATAGTTTCCCCAATGTACCATGCCTCGGGACATCCTTTCTTGCAGCGTATCAGGTAGACAACGTTGGCCGAGTTGCAAGAGTATGTACCGTGTACCTGGTGGATGGTGTTCTCACGTGAGATGATGGCATCTGTGTCGATGATCCGGCACGTCTTGCAGAGGTTGCTGTGGCAGGGTTGTGTGGTGTCTTGGTCACTGTTCTCCTGAAGGCTGGGTAGTTTGCTGCGGACAATGGTCTGTTTGAGGTTGTGCGGTTGTTTGAAGGCAAGAAGTGGGGGTGTGGGGATGGCCTTGGCGAGATGTTCGTCTTCATCAATGACATGTTGAAGGCTCCGGAGGAGATGCCGTAGCTTCTCCGCTCCGGGGAAGTACTGGACAACGAAGGGTACTCCGTCCACTGTGTCCCGTGTTTGTCTTCTGAGGAGGTCGGTGCGGTTTTTCGCTGTGGCGCGTTGGAACTGTTGATCAATGAGTCTAGCGCCATATCCTGTTCTTATGAGGGCATCTTTCAGCGTCTGGAGGTGTCTGTTGCGATCCTCCTCATCCGAGCACAATATCTTCACCTTCAACAACCAGTTCTTCATCCAGACACACGGAACAGCCATGGGGACCAAATTTGCACCTCAATATGCCAACATCTTCATGCACAGGTTCGAACAAGACTTCTTCACCGCACGGGACCTTCAACCGGTGCTATACACTAGATACATCGATGACATTTTCTTCCTTTGGACTCATGGTGAACAATCACTGAAACAACTCTATGATGACATCAACAAGTTCCATCCCACCATCAGGCTCACCATAGACTACTCTCCGGAATCGGTTGCATTCTTGGACACGCGCATCTCCATTAAGGACGGTCACCTCAGCACCTCACTGTACCGCAAGCCCACGGATAACCTCACGATGCTCCACTTCTCCAGCTTCCACCCTAAACACGTTAAAGAAGCCATCCCCTACGGACAAGCCCTCCGTATACACAGGATCTGCTCGGATGAGGAGGATCGCAACAGACACCTCCAGACGCTGAAAGATGCCCTCATAAGAACAGGATATGGCGCTAGACTCATTGATCAACAGTTCCAACGCGCCACAGCGAAAAACCGCACCGACCTCCTCAGAAGACAAACACGGGACACAGTGGACAGAGTACCCTTCGTTGTCCAGTACTTCCCCGGAGCGGAGAAGCTACGGCATCTCCTCCGGAGCCTTCAACATGTCATTGATGAAGACAAACATCTCGCCAAGGCCATCCCCACACCCCCACTTCTTGCCTTCAAACAACCGCACAACCTCAAACAGACCATTGTCCGCAGCAAACTACCCAGCCTTCAGGAGAACAGTGACCAAGACACCACACAACCCTGCCACAGCAACCTCTGCAAGACGTGCCGGATCATCGACACAGATGCCATCATCTCACGTGAGAACACCATCCACCAGGTACACGGTACATACTCTTGCAACTCGGCCAACGTTGTCTACCTGATACGCTGCAAGAAAGGATGTCCCGAGGCATGGTACATTGGGGAAACTATGCAGACGCTGCGACAACGGATGAATGAACACCGCTCGACAATCACCAGGCAAGACTGTTCTCTTCCTGTTGGGGAGCACTTCAGCGGTCACGGGCATTCGGCCTCTGATATTCGGGTAAGCGTTCTCCAAGGCGGCCTTCGCGACACACGACAGCGCAGAGTCGCGGAGCAGAAACTGATAGCCAGGTTCCGCACACACAAGGACGGCCTCAACCGGGATATTGGGTTTATGTCACACTATTTCACATAAATATTTCTGCTTTTTTCCTCCTGAGTCTTTATCATGCGATCCTAGAATCAGAATTTATGTCACACTATTTGTAACTCCCACAGTTGCGTGGACCTGCAGAGTTTCACTGGCTGTCTTGTCTGGAGACAATACACATCTTTTTAGCCTGTCTTGATGCTCTCCCCACTCCCATTGTTTTGTTTCTTAAAGACTGGATTAGTTGTAAGTATTCGCATTCCAACCATTATTCATGTAAATTGAGTCTGTGTCTTATAAGTTCTGTTTGTGAACAGAATTCCCACTCACCTGAAGAAGGGGCTCAGAGCCTCGAAAGCTTGTGTGGCTTTTGCTACCAAATAAACCTGTTGGACTTTAACCTGGTGTTGTTAAACTTCTTACTGTGTTTACCCCAGTCCAACGCCGGCATCTCCACATCATAAAGGTAACAGCCAGAATCTGCTGCTTGATTGAAACTTAGTAAAGATTGCACCCTTCATGAATTAAGCTAGGTTCTTATGTATAAATACCACTGCGTTTATCTCTCATTCTTCTGCCTTGTTTTACTGTTTTCAACTGACGCAGACTCTGATCCATTTGCTTTTGGAATTGATAGCATATCAGAACACCACCTGGTTGGTTTTGTAACTGGTGAAATAACTCCTTGTTGAAGCATCACCTCTATCTCACTTCTTAACGGTTTTACAATTGGATGTGGTACCTTTCTGGGTATAAACAGGTTTTGCTTCTGCCTTTAGTATGATGTGATATGCAATTTTCAATCTTTCCCAAGCCTCTGGAAATACCTCTCTAAATTTGTTTTCTTTTTCTTGGTCGCTAACTTTTCTAACCTTCAAGGATTAGGTTCAGACCTCTGCAGGCTTTCCTGCTTACGAGGAGCATTCCTGATTCTGAATGACATCGGTATCTCAGAGATTTTTCTGTCTTTCTACCTTAATGCTGCATCAAGCGTACTTTTAATGTTTAACTTGATTCCTCTTGGACTTTGAAATTTAATTGAAGGTTGTACAATAATCTTGTGCAACCACTTAACTCCATCAGACAGAATTGAGACTCTATTTCCTGTATCGAATTTAATTTCTGTATGATGTTCATTGGCTTCAATGTTAGTGCTCAAGTATTGGTTTTTCTTCGCAATTTCACTGAGAAAAATGATTTCCTGGCTGCCTGGTTGTTTTACGACTTACATAGAGCTTCCTTCAAAAGATTTTTCTTTTTGTTTTGTCAAACACAGGCTTTTAAGAACAACACTAAAATGACTAACTTTGCTGAATCCATTCTTTGCATCTGTGGACCTGCTCCCTGTACACCTCACTGAAAGCTGTCTCCTCATTCACCCTTGCTTGGTAACATGCTCTCTGCAATGCTACTGATGGCATATAATAAGTTATTAACCCAGTCCTTGTTACACTTACTCACGAGATCCAAAGCACTTTTATAATGTGTGAAATGCTTTCTCCAGTAGTGCCATTGCTTAGCCTGTCTGGGGCCCTCCATATTCTTGAGTAATTCAGGGAGAGGTAAGTTCAAATTCCTAGGTCGAGGTTTCCGTTTCCCACACTGCTCCTAGTTTTAGTCTCTTGTGTCCTTGTGATTTCCCTCTCTGGTCCGGGTAGGCCTTAAAGTTCTTCACCCTCTGCTCTTTGCTTTTGCTGGGCTTCTCTCAGGCTGTTTCCCACCATTTTACACTGCTTTTCTGTGGGTCTGGATACCACTGTTACCATCTGTTTTTGTTGAGTCATCTTGGAAGATATTGGAGATGATTCTCCCAGCCTGCTGCACTGTTCAAATAGTGCAGCGGGCCGGGAGACATTAGCAGAGGCCGTTTCATGGGCTTCTCGCTGGGTGCCACAGCCTCTGTGAGTCTTCGTGACTTAGATTTCCAGCGTAATCAACTCCGCACCGGAAATCGGCATGGAGCTGATTACAATGTGGAAATCCCCATTTACATTTCATTAGCAGACCCCGGACTGGGGTCTCCAGGCCCGCTAGCATCTCCCCCCGAGGGAAGAGAGGCCATTGAGGCCTCCCAGGGAAGTTGGGGATAAGGGGAGTGCCCCTTGGGCAGTGCCAGCCTGGCATCCTGGCATTGCCCAGGGGCAAACTGGCACTGCCCACCAGACATCGGACAGTGCCGGGGGGTGGGGCAAGAGTCTACTTGGGAGGGGTCGATTGGTGGGGGTAGGAGGGACCTGCTGCCACTTTGCACTCGGGATGACTGGGAGAGAAAGGGAGGAGGGCAATTGGGAATGGCCAACTGGGTGGGTGGGGTGGGGGGGAGAGAATGTCAGGGTTGCCGAATTTGGGTGCGGGGGGTGTTGGGATTGTCCAGGGGGGCAGGGGAGATTGGGAGATCAGGTTTAGCCAGGTGGAGGGTTGGGAAATCAGGTCTGGCCAGGGGTGGGAGGGATATAGGGACTGGCCCTGGAAGGTCCAGAAGGCCAGCGATTGGTGAGTGGAGGAGTTGGAAGGCCAGTGGGTGGGGGTTTCAGGGTTGGCCAGCGATCGGGAAGGCCAGTGATCTGGAGGCCAGCAATGCAGGACAACTGCATATGTGCTGATCTCCGCGCTGACAGATTGGTGCAAGCGCAGTGGCTTACTCAGTGCTATGCTGCCGGCCTCTCAGGCGGAGATAAGCCATGCCCCCTGAGTGAATCCCGCTATGGCTGTCTGTGATGCACAGTGTCAGAGATTCATTCTGGAAATCACACTAAAAAAAACATCGATATTTACTTCCATTTTCCTGCAAATTGGGGACTTCAAATTTTTTGGGAGAATCCGGCCATTAGGTGCCTTACCCTTAGTAAGCAATCTGGATGGAGGCAAACATCCTTTTTCAAAGTAACCTTTAAAAACGTAATTATGTACAGGATTACAATGCACTAGAATTGAGTCATTGGTCATCTCTCAGATTCTTCTCAGTCCCTTCTGTTTGACATCATTATTACATAGCTTCCTATGCACATGCTCAGGAGCTATTGTTAAAGTAGTGTTAGAGTTAAACAATTAATCTGCAAATTAGGTCACAGTTGGCCTGCATTTTAACTAAATCTACGAATCTTGGTTCATATCTGTTAATACTCTAATCTGCCTAACAACAACGAACTTCAGTTTTAAAATTTTCAATTCTCACCTGCTTGGTTCCTGATCTATGTCACAAACTGAATGAAAAGTGCCATCATTTGCAGATAAAGTAGGGGAAAATCAGAGGAAAGATATGTCCCATTCATTCCTGCACCTCCTGGTGATTGGTCACAGAGGCATTTGGTGTCAGTCAAACACAATCCCTCTCTCTCAGGTGTAAGATACTAGATCAGGTGATTAAAAAGGGAAATAAAGGAGTCTTGGAAAAGGAAGAATGTATTTACAATAATACTGATGCCTTGCCCCCAACACCCCATGCCTCACACCAATCCAGAAATTAAGAAAGTAAGAGAAATGGCGGGGGGGAGGCGGGGGGGGGGGGATTCTCCCAGACCACTGCGCTCAGAGGCCATTTAGCAGGCTTCCCGCTGGGGGCCACAGCCTCCACGAGTCTCCAGCCACCAGATTTCCATCAGAAATTGGCGTGGAGCTATATAAATGATTAAAATGAAGATTTGCATCCCGAGGCAACCGAACCCTGCTGGAGTGAATAGGAGGTCCATGAGGAGGTCGGGGGTAAGGGGGGTGCCCCCTGAGCATTGCCAGCTTAGCATTGCCAGCCTGGCCCCCAAGGGGAAAAGTGACAATGTCCAATAGGGCACCTTGACACTGTCCACCTGGCATCGAGCAGTGCCAAGGGGTGGGGCCTATAGGGGTGGGAGGAGATCGGTGGGGGTGGGGGGTCACGCTGCGGCTCTGCACTCAGCAGTGACAGAGGGAGGGAGGCCAACGATCGGGGCTGGCCATTGGGGTGGGGGGGGCGGGGGGGGGGGCGGATTGGGACTGCCGGTGGGAGGGGGAGGAGATCGAGGCGGGTCAGGAGGGTGGGGGTGAGCGTCGAGGTTGGCCCGGACACATGCAGGAGTCCAGCGATCAGGCCATGGGGGAATCGGTGGGGAAGAGATGGGCAGTTGCTGTGCTGGCCAGCAATCAGGAGGCCAGCAGTGCGGGTCTACTGCACATGCACCAATCTCCACTGTGACAGATTGGCACATGCGCAGTGGCCCGCTCAGCAGTATGCTGCCAGCCTCTCCAGCGGGAGTTTTTTAATGATATTCACGCTGGTCCACTCTGCACTGCACAGAGTGTGGAAGATTCATTTTGAAAGTCCCACTGAAAAGAAAAGCGGGATTTGCTCATTTTTAAGCAAATTCAACATTTAGAATTTTTTTGGGAGAATCCCACCCATGGCTCTTCTGATGGTCTGGAG
This sequence comes from Mustelus asterias, assembly GCF_964213995.1. Classification (NCBI taxonomy): domain Eukaryota; kingdom Metazoa; phylum Chordata; class Chondrichthyes; order Carcharhiniformes; family Triakidae; genus Mustelus; species Mustelus asterias. Next base: position 31,806,972 of record NC_135822.1, read on the forward strand.
AATAAACACTTTTCCTCGGGGTGTTAATGAGCTAAATCCACAATGGAGATCATAGAAATAGAGAGACTAGACAAGAGTGTCCTAGATGTAGTCTAAGTTAGCTGATTGTTTCATTTACTGGTGGCGTGGCCTATCTTATCGAAAGAGATTGTAGTCATACTCTGGTAGTTGGAGGGAGACAGTGCTGTAGTGGCAGTATCAATGGACTAGTAATTCGGAGGCACAGGATAATACTCTGGCAACATGGGTTTAAATCCCACCATGACAACGAGTGGAATTTAAACTCAATTAATAAATCTGGAATTGAAAGTTAGTGATGGTGACCAGGAAACTATCTTTGATTGCTGTAAAAGTCCATTTGGTTCCTTAATTTCCTTTAGGGAAAAAAACCTGCCATCCTTACCTGGTCTGGCCCATGTGTGATTCCAGACTTATAACAATGTGGTTGACTTGTAACAGGCCTCTGAAATGCTCCACTTGCCACTCAGTTGAAGAGCAATTAGGGATGGGTAACAAATGCTGGCCTTGCCAGCAGTGCCCTCATCCCATGAAAGAATATGATGTGGAGTTGCCGGCGTTGGACTGGGGTAGGCACAGTAAGTAGTCTCACAACATCAGATTAAAGTCCAACAGGTTTGTTTGGTAGCATGAGCTTTCGGAGCACCGCTCCTTCATCAGATGTGTGCAGGATTTGTTTCTCAAACAGGGTATAAAGAGACACATAGCTATATATACCCTGTTTGTGAAACAAATCATGCACTCACTTGATGAAGGAGCGGTGCTCCAAAAGCTCGTGCTACCAAATAAACCTGTTAGACTTTAACCTGGTGTTGTGAGACTACTTACCGTGAAAGAATAAAAAGTGACATTAAACTGGTTCATTAAAAAAAAGATATGTATGAGATCAGTTACAAAGTAGGTATGTCTCTCATGAGTACAGACAGACCTGAATCCTCTCTTCAGAGTGTCTAGCACATGACTGTTGATGTCACAGTAACATCATGGTCTACATCACTCATTACCATAACTATACTATTAACCCGTTACACAACACTGACCTCTGCAGTTGAGAACAACAGAATTTACTTAATTGCTGTGGCACATTGCAGAGGAGAAAGATCAGCTCAAATGTCTCATATCAAATAAGCAAAGCACTGCAGATGCTGGAATCTTAAACAAGAACAGAGGGCACTGGAAAAACTCAGCAGGTCTGCCAGCGTCGATTAGGAGAGAAGCAGAGTTAACAGGTGGGATTCTCTGATCTCGTCTGTATCCGCCCCACTGCCAGTGAGAATGGAAAATTTGGCACTCAGCCAAAACTCCATTCACTCCAGAGAATCCCAGCCGAAAATTAGGCCAAAGATTTTCGGTGAAAGTTTCAAGTTCTTAGACTCTTTGTGAGAACTGAAGGGAGGGAGAATATGATAGAACTGTAGAAACTACAACAAAAAATAGTAACTTTAAGAACAAAATACAGATAACCTATGTGAAAGTCAGAGGGGGCGTTTGCATTGAGACAATACATGTATGGGTTTTTTTTTAAAAAGAGGGGTGTATTATATTGCAAAGACTTGTGATCACCATGTGGATTAATGAATTAACGGTTTATTAAAGTAAGTAACTATGTACAGAGAGTGATATAAAGGCTACCGTACCCCACGACTCCTGATTCCTAACTGGCAAGGAAACCTGTGCTCAGCTCCATGTATCGTGCTCCAGCCCAATTGGTCAAATGGGTCACATGACCTTCTGAGAGATTGCTCCTTAAAGGAGCATACTATCACAGGGGTTTTAAGATAGAGGAGAAATTTCAAAATCTAAAATTGCTGAACTCAACGTTGAGCCCGAAAGCTGCAATGTGCTGACCTAAAAGAGGAAATGCTGATCCTCCAGTTTGTGCCAGGCTTCATTGGAGCAATGCAGCAGGCCAAGGACGGACATGTGGGCATGAGAGCAAGGTGTTGAGTTAAAATGGCACACACCTGGGAGGATGTGAACTGAGCGAAGGTGTCCCATAAACCAGTCACCCAGTTTGCGGTTAGTTTCCCCAGTGTAGAGACCCTATTGGAAACAGCTAATACAATTGACCAAATTAAAGGAAGTGCAAGTGCAAGTGCTGCTTAACCTGAAAAGAGTACTTGGATGAGGAGGGAGAAGGTGAAGGGGTAGGTGATGCCATGGGAAAGGAATGAGAGTTTGGTGTGATTGACCAGGGTGTCATGGAGGGAGCAGTCTCTTTGGAATGCTGACAGGAGGGTTGAGGGGAAGATGTCTCATTCTTGGTTGTTACTTCACTGACACATGGAATCTGTGACCACTGAGACAGGAGAGCAAAGAGCTACCTTCCCCACAAGAGTCAGGTTGCCCATCTAGGTTCACACTTGAATGACAGTCACTTGGACAAAGAATAAGGTAGCAGCCAAAACCAATGGGCCTAGACTCTAGCCAGACTCAGTGCCTTCATAGGATGAAAAAGGGAGAATCTTTTGGAGAGGAGCCTTTTTAGGGCAGAACAGGACAAACTAGCATCCAGTGAATTTTCTAAGCTGTTGAGATAAATTGTATTGGTTCCAAACCTTTGGTTTTATTGATAACCTATTTCGAGAAGTGTGCATTCATGCAATAACAGCGTTCATCATTTCAGACAGATTAGCAAAATTATCCCAGGGAGATCATTGATCATAAAGCTTATTAATAACTCAAAAATGGATGGAATTCAATATTAATGCCTTTGGTTATATTCTAAAGGATGGGCATATCAAGAGGCAGCTAATCTCTTTTTCAGGGGAGTGCCACAAACATATGTTTCTGCCCCAAATATTCAGCATAAAGATTTGAACTATTGTCTTCAAAGCTTGCTATGTTTCTTAAAATCTATGAGTGCTGTATTTGTTTCAGGTGTTCATCTTGTTTATTGATGCTGTTGCAAATATTTTCTTGTTGGGCAAGCAGGAGATAGAAAATAGTAAGCTTGTACATTGGGAACATTAATTTAAAAGCAGGTATTTGTTAAGGAGTAGATTGTTTTCCCCATACATTGTAGTGTGGAAGCCACATTTTAATAGGAATAATTTAAGATACTGGGTGTTGAGGTAAGTGTGGGAGTTTAGGGAAGTGGAAGAAGGAGGTATTGCTGTATCTTGTGTCCCTTACTACTTCCACAGGTCCAGTGGGGGCAGGAATTGACCAGACATTACAGGTCAGAAAGTGATGCAAGACCAACGGACGCAGCTGATTGGTGAGCAATTCCTGGTGGGTATTTCCAAACCATATTAAATTGTAACTCATTGTTTAGGCAAAGGTATTTCTTTTTAAAACTGTTTGATAAAATATTTAAACATTAAAGGGTTTAGTCATGGCAGGAGACCTCAAAGCTGTAGTTTGCTCTTCTTGCTCCATGTGGGAGGCAGGGCACATTTCCAGTGCCTGGGGCTAGCATGTGTGCAGGAAGTATATCTAGCTGCAGCTCCTGGAAGCTCGAGCTTCGGAGATGGAATGGCAGCTGGGGCTACTGTGGAGGACACACAAGTCTGAGAGCATTGTGGGAAGCACATTTAGAGAGGCGCTCACACCGCAGCTGAAGAGATTTGAAGGAGGAAGGGAATGGGTGATCACCAGGCAGTTTAAGACCTATAGTAAGGTAGTTCAGGAGTCCCCTAGGATCTCGCTCGCAAATTTTTATTCAATTTTGGAGGTTGGTTCCTCCAGGGAGTGCAGACAGAGCCAAGCTTCTGGCACCACAAGCAGCCTATCTATACAGGAGGGGGAGAAGAGACGCAGAGTAATAGCAATAGGGGATTCTATAGTCAGAGATACAGATAGGTGCTATTGTGGCCGTCAGCGTGATTCCAGGATGGTACATTGCTCCATGATGCTAGGGTCCGGGATGTCACTGAATGGCTGCAGGGAATCCTGAAAGAGGAGGGTGATAAGGCAGAAGTCATGGTACATAGATAGAAAAAGGGATGAGGTCTTGAATCAATAATTCAGGGGGTTAGGTGATAGAAAAAAGCAGGACCTTGCATTATCCAAACTAATTTGAGGAACGTCAAATTCTGAATCATCTGGATTTGTTTCTTCACCTGAGTTGTAACAACTAACATATCCTTCTTCTGCTCTCCTTATCAAAATACCATTTTCGCATATTAACATGACACACTTCTATCTGGCGATCTTATCAAATAATTCACCTCACTCAATTTTCTTTTGATGAGGCCTGCTAAACCTTGCTTTTAATGGTTTACCTACCATTGGTAATAATGCTAATACTTTCTCCCCACTAACAAAACTATGAATTTTTGATCTCTTATCCGCTTTTTTTTTTATCATATGCTTTGCACCTATCAAATGCTGTCTAGTCAACTCACCAGCCCAGGTTAACGTTTCCCTAAAGTTTGACTTGTAGTCGAACAAAGTAGTCTCAGAACACTGACTCAGCAATTTCTCCTTGATCAATTTAAGTGGCCCTCTTACCTCATGACCAAAAATCAATTTGAAAGGACTGAATTTAGTTGATTCATTAGGTGCATCCATAATTGCAAAAAATACAAATACAATTCCTAATTCCCAATCCTCTGGATAATCCTGACTATAGACTCTTATTATGATCCAGGTCAGAAACTCCAAGGTATTGTATGAAGTCAGCCTACACCATATGTTTTGCACTTTGAATTTGGCTAGGGTAAGCGTGAGATATTTCACTTCAGATATAATTCAAATGATCCACTAGGGAGCCTTTGTCAAATAAAGGGCTTGATTTTACCATTGCGTTGCGTCTGTTTTTGGGCGCGAAAACTTGGTAAAGTCAGACCTGCGTCCGCGCAGATGCCCACTTTACCAAGGCCCAAAAATGGTCGTGATCTGAATCATGCCCAACGGGCGCAACAGCAATTTAAGTGCATTTGCATGCATTTAAATTGAATTAATGGGCTGCCCGCCCAACTTTACCAGCATTTCCCCTTTACCATCGTGTTCGCGTCCAGATTCGGCGTGAAGCAGACATGTTCGGCAAAGGTCTGTTTCCGGCGCTCCAGCTTCTGAAGAGGTAAGTTCAGAGCTCTCTGACTCAGATCAATGTTGGTGATGGGGGGGCGAAGGGGGGAGGGGGTCAGATCATTCTCTGGTGAGGGGGGGGGGAGGAGGAGGCGGGTCAGATGTATCTCTGGTGGGGGGAGGGAGGAGGGAGGCCTGATCATTCTCAGATGGGGGGGGAGGGAGGCCTGATCATTGTCTGATGGTGGGAGGGGGGGAAGGGCAGAGGAAGGCCAGATCACTCTCTGGTTGGTGGGGGGGGGGCGGGGGGGAGGAAGTAGGGAGGCCCGATCATTTTCTGGGGGGGGGCGGGGTGGCGGGGGGCCCGATCATTCTCGGGGAGGTGGGAGGACCGATCATTCTCTGGGGAGCGGGGAGACCTGGTAATTCTCTGGCGGGGGGGAGGCCAAATGGATCTCTGGTGGGGTGGGAGGGGGAACGGGGTGCAGGGGGGGTTCCGCTCCCACTCTGAGGGCGATCGGAGGGGGGAAGGGGGCAGAGGGTCACGATCGGTCTGGGTAGTGAGGGGGTGAGTGGATAAGGGGGACAGTTATGTTGTGGGGGTGGGGTGATGTCTGTGAGAGCCATCGCTCCCGTTTTTCGCTCCCGGGCTGCTTAATCCGCTTTTTGCGGCCTGGGAGCGATGTGACAGGGGTCCGTTTTTCAATTTTTTTTTCTCACTGCGCATGCGCAGTTCAAAGCTCTGATCAGACCAACAGCGCTTCAGGTGTGATAAGCCCCGCCCACAGTGCGATTCAGACTCGCAATTTTTTTTTCAGGCTGAGTGTGCATGGGGGTGCCTGAGAACAGATTTCCAAGTCGGATCTGAATTGCACCCAGATTCAGCACTTAGAATCAAAATGGTAAAATTGGGCCCAAAGTTTATTTAAAAATACAGTTAACACATAGAAAGAAAATTAGCAATAACTTTTACCAATTACAAACAAAAAAACCCATGATATTGTACAAACCTTAACAACTAAATGCACTGTTCCAATATAACAAACTGCCTTATAAACATACACCTGTTCATGTGATGCTGGATTTTCCTAGCTCTGCAACACCTACTAAAAATTAGTCCTTTGGATAGAGAATTGAAATTGACTTCCCAACCCTGTAACATCCAGCAGACCTCGAGGTAGAGATAGAGCCACTGTTGGCCTCTAGGTTTTCCCAATAAACCACTTCAAGAAACAGAGACACTCTCGTTACTAGCTAGCCAGCCACCAAAAGCTAAATTTCCAATACCAGAGAGACTCACAGAAACACTGTTGTCAGTCTGGATTCTACATAGCTTCTAACTAAAAACCAGCCAGCAACCAAAACTGAAAGTAATGAACTCTTGGGAAAGGGAAAAAAAATGTCCCATTTGACCTATCAATCAATCTTCCCACAATACTTCAAAAGGTCATAAACTCCCAGAAAGGGTATTAGGCTCAGATTAAAAATAAACAAACCCCCATTTAAACCATTTAAGCAGCAATGAAAGGACATCTAAGCAAGCAGCTCAGTGCCTGTTTATAGCTGCAGAGAGCATGATTAAAAATACATTTCTTAAAGGCACAGTACCACCACACCCTCAACATAGGCCACAACTCTCTAATGAGCCGGGGGGGGGGGGGGGGGGGGTGGTGGCGTGGCTGTTCAGGAGGTCAATGATTGGGCCATGGGGGAATGGAGAGCTGGCGTTGCGGGGCTCATGGGGCTGGCTAGCAATCGAGCTAGCCAACAATTGGGAGGCCATCAGCGCAGGGTCATTTCACTGTGCATGTAACAATCTTGGCATTGACAGCTCAGCGCATGCGCAGTAGCCTGCTCAGCATGCTGATTTCATCCTCTCCAGCAGGAATAGGCCCCGCCCCCTGAAATTTAATGATATTCACGCTCATGTCTTCTGCAATGCACAGAATGTGGCAGATTCTACTCTGAACACCTACTGAAAAACCAAACATGAATTACTTCAATTTTCATGCGAATTCAACATTTAAAATTTTTTGGGGGAGAATTCTGCCCAAGGTCTTTTAAGTTTGATGCCACTGTTTTAATGCACTCTGCAAATCTGGATGATACAAATTGATTTAAACTGTTTTATTCCTAAGCTATCGATAACTTCAATGAATAACTTCGATATGAAATTAGATCCCTGATCTGATGAGATTTCTGTGGGCAGTCCGTATCTGATAAACATTTCAAGTAACTCCTCTGCAAGCCTCTTAGCTGTAATATTTCAGAATGGAATGGCCTCTGGAAATCTAGTAGACCCACATCCATTATAGTCAACAAATATAGATTCCCACTTTTCATTTTAATCTGGGGTCTCACACAATTAATTAGGACCCGAGTAAAACGTTCCTCAAATGCTGGAGTGGTTATTAAGGGTAGTGGTTTTATTACCGCTTGAGATTTTCCTATTACCTGACATGCGTGACATGTACAGCAAAGTTCAACCACATTCTTATGCGGTCCAGGCCAGTATGAATGTTTTTTTATTTTTGCTTGAGTTTCTGTTACTCCTAAATGACCTCCAACTGGAACCTCATGCTCTACTCACAAAACCTCCTTTCTATAACCCACCAATAATACAACTTGATGAACTTCTGCCCATTTATCATCTGCCTGAAGATGTAAATGTCTCCACTTCCTCATTAAGACATTATTTCTAATGTATTAACACTCTGGAATACACCCAGATTCTCCTGTGTATGCTTTCTGATACAACTGCTTTATCTCTGCATCTTTCTGTTGTAATTCTGCCAATTTTCCTAAACTGAAGATATCTGCCTCATCCTCCACCTGTTCCTGTTCTTTATCAACCATCTGGACAAATATTGTTTCTCATAACTGAACCTCAGCCTCCTTATCTTTACTCCTTGATTTCTTTCCCTCCTGTCTCAATCTGTGGCTTTGTGATCTTGCTACCACACAGTTGGGGAACATCTCAGGATATGTTTCCTGCAACATCTAAGTTGTTTGATTTTCCCCTGGCTTTTCAACCACAGTAGACATCACTTCCACCTGTGATCCAGCGATTTTGTTACCCAGGATAAACTGTACTCCTGAAAAAGGTAATTTCTCTATTACTCCTAACACCACTTTGCTACTTTTCACCTTTTACCTTTGTTACAAGTCAGGTTGGATACTTCAAGGTGTTCTATGAAGCTCGCCTGACCTGTAACGTTTTGGCTAGGATGAGCATGAGAGGTTTCACTTCAAGTGTGTTTCAACTGACCCACGAGGAGCTTTTATCAAAAACAAAGTTTAATTAAAAATATTGTTGACATGAATAGTAAAACATTTAGCAAGAACTTTTAACAATTATAAACAAGAAACACAACAACCACGATAATGTATAACTCTTAAGGAAAATCTCTAATGTGTTCCAACCAAAGCCAACATCCAATACACAAAACCCTCCATATAAACATAATACAGCATTGGTTAACGCTCACTTGTCACAGGAATCCCGTCTCCTGGGTTGAATGCTGAAACTCCTTTGTGAAGAAACTCAGAAGAGATTGTAGTCGAATCTATTTCCAAAAACACAGTTTCTTTAAGGTAGAACCAAACAAAGAGAACAGAGGGAGAGTCTGCTTCTTAGCTTGTTGCTAAACTACTTCCAAAAAACACAAAAAACTAAAAGCCCAAAGGAAAAAACCCCGATCACCTGACTGCCACAGTTTAGCTCCACCCCACCCCCCAATGAGAACACTGAAGCTGTAAGCTGCACGGTTTTAAAAAAGAAAAACTTTCTTAAAGGTACACCCACACGACAACCTGACATAATGGAACACTACTCTCTTCACCACTAATCGCATATATTACCACCATTTCTGGCAATACTTCTTCTGAACTACATATCTCCTCACTTATCACCATTAATGATTGACTTGATCCTGTTTTTCTTAAGATCTTAACCCTTTTACCTACTCTTGTTTGTACACATGAGGAAACCTTACCCACACAAATAAAATCTTTAAAAGATATGACACTTTATCAACCAGCCTCTGAACAGGCTGTACATTCTTTACATTCTGTACATTCTAACACTTCAGCTTCAACCATGGTATCCTTTGCCAATTTAACAAACCCCATTGGTTTATCTTGTTTTAACGTGTTTGTTTTCCCAGTAATTTTCTTAAGCCACCAATACTGTGCCTTTGTATGTCCAACTTTATTAGAATGAAAACATTTAAGGTTTCTTATCTCTCTTCTACCCTCAAACATTTTTTTTTCAACTTGAGACAAACTATCCATACTATCTCCAATAAAACCACAAAGAGCAATACAGCACAGGGACAGGTCCTTCGGCCCTCCAAGCCCGCGCCGCTCCCTGGTCCAAACTAGACCATTCTTTTGTATCCCTCCATTCCCACTCCGTTCATGTGGCTATCTAGATAAGTCTTAAACGTTCCCAGTGTGTCCGCCTCCACCACCTTGCCCAGTAGCGCATTCCAGGCCCCCACCACCCTCTGTGTAAAATACGTCCTTCTGATATCTGTGTTAAACCTCCCCCGCTTCACTTGAACCTATGACCCCTCGTGAATGTCACCACCGACCTGGGAAAAAGCTTCCCACCGTTCACCCTATCTATGTCTTTCATAATTTTATACACCTCTATTAGGTCACCCCCTCATTCTCCGTCTTTCCAGTGAGAACAACCCCAGTTTACCCAATCTCTCCTCATAACTAAGCCCTTCCATACCAGGCAACATCCTGGTAAACCTCCTCTGCACTCTCTCTAAAGCCTCCACGTCCTTCTGGTAGTGTGGCGACCAGAACTGGGCGCAGTATTCCAAATGCGGCCAAACCAACGTTCTATACAACTGCAACATCAAACCCCAACTTTTATACTCTATGCCCCGTCCTATAAAGGCAAGCATGCCATATGCCTTATTCACTACCTTCTCCACCTGTGATGTCACCTTCAAGGATCTGTGGACTTGCACACCCAGGTCCCTCTGCGTATCTACACCCTTTATGGTTCTGCCATTTATCATATAGCTCCCCCCTACGTTAGTTCTACCAAAATGCATCACTTCGCATTTATCTGGATTGAACTCCATCTGCCATTTCTTTGCCCAAATTTCCAGCCTATCTATATCCTTCTGTAGCCTCTGACAATGTTCCTCACTATCTGCAAGTCCAGCCATTTTCGTGTCATCCGCAAACTTACTGATCACCCCAGGTACACATTCTTCCAGATTGTTTATATAAATCACAAACAGCAGAGGTCCCAATACAGAGCCCTGCGGAACACCACTAGTCACAGGCACCCAGCCAGAAAAAGACCCTTCCACTACCACCCTCTGTCTTCTGTGACCAAGCCAGTTCTCCACCCATCTAGCCACCTCCCCCTTTATCCCATGACATCCAACCTTTTGCACCAACCTACCATGAGGGACTTTGTCAAACGCTTTACTAAAGTCCATATAGACGACATCCAAGGCCCTTCCCTCGTCAACCATTCTAGTCACTTCTTCAAAAAACTCCACCAGGTTAGTGAGGCATGACCTCCCTCTCTCAAAACCATGCTGACTATCGTTAATGAGTTTATTCCTTTCTAAATGCGCATACATCCTATCTCTAAGAATCCTCTCCAACAACTTCCCCACCACGGACGTCAAGCTCACCAACCTATAATTACCCAGGTTATCCTTCCTTCCTTTCTTAAATAATGGGACCACATTAGCTATCCTCCAATCCTCTGGGACCTCACCTGTGTCCAGTGACGAGACAAAGATTTGCGTCAGAGGCCCAGCGATTTCATCTCTCGTCTCCCTGTGCAGCCTTGGATAGATTCCATCAGGCCCTGGGGATTTGTCAGTCTTTATATTCCCTAAAAAAACCTAACACTTCTTCCCTTGTAATGGAGATTTTCTCTAACGGGTCAACCACCTTTGCCTTGACCACCTGCGGATTTCTCTTTGCCCCAGTTTCTATCCTTCACAGATTGAAATTGATGTCGAAAACCAAACCTTGGTTTATGAACAAATTCAAAATCATCTGCCATTTCTGCTGCTAATCTCGCAGTTTTAACACTTTGCTGTTCCACATGAGTTCTCACTACTGGGGGAAGTGATTTTTTAAATTCCTCCAAAATACTAGTTTCCATAAGGTCATATGTCTGGTTTATTTTCAATGCTCTTATCCACCAATTGAAGTTACTTTTGTTTAATTCTTTCAAATTCTATATACATCTGACTTAGTTATTTCCTTAGATTTCTAAACTTCTTTCTGTAGGCTTCTGGCACGAAGAACAAAGAAGAACGAAGAAAATTACAGCACAGGAACTGACCCTTCAGCCTTCCAAGCCCGCACTGACCATGCTGCCTGACTGAACTAAAACTCCCTACCCTTCCAGGAACCATATCCCTCCATTTCCATCCTATTCATGTATTTGTCAAGACGCCCCTTAAAAGTCACTATCATATCTGCTTCCACTACCTCCCCCGGCAGCAAGTTCCAGGCGTCCACCACCCTTTGTGTAAAAAACTTGCCTTGTACATTTCCTTTAAACATTGCCACTCGCACCTTAAACCTATGCCTCCTAGTAATTGACTCTTCCACCCTGGGAAAAAGCTTCTGACTATCCACTCTCTCCATGCCCCTCAATCTTGTAGACTTCTATCAGGTCATCCCTCAACCTGCGTTGTTCCAGTGAGAACAAACCAAGTTTCTCCAACCTCTCCTCATAGCTAATGTCCTCTATACCAGGCAACATCCTGGTAAATCTTTTCTGTACCCTCTCCAAAGCCTCCACATCCTTCTGGTAGTGTGGCAACTAGAATTGAACACAATATTTCAAGTGCAGCCTAACTAAGGTTCTATAAAGCAACAACATGACCTGTCAATTTCTAAACTCAATGCCCCAGCCAATAAAGGCAAGCATGCCATATGCCTTCTTGACTACCTTCTCCACCTGCATTGCCATTTTCTGTGACCTGTGTACCTATACACCCAGATCCCTTTGCATATCAATACTCTTAAGGGTTCTGCCATTTACTGTATCTTTCCTATCTGTATTAGACATTCCAAAATGCATTACCTCACATTTGTCCGGAAGTTCATATGCACTTAAGATGGCTTTTCTCACCTCATCATAATCCCGAGATACCTCCTCTGACAGTATGCAAATACTTCACTAGCTCTACCTACCAACTTTGAACCAACAATGCCCACATGGTCTGTTGCCATTTTAATTGTTTAGTTACTTTCTCAAATTAAATGTAAAAAGCTCCTACTTTTCTTTCATCAAATCTTAGCAGTGCTTTAATATATTTAAACATATCCTCAGTAGGTCTTTGACTAAGAGTGGTTACATCTTCCCCAGCAGTGTCCTCGTCACGTTTCTCAACTTTAGTCTTTGCCTCCGCCATTTTAAACTGTTGTTCTCTTTGCAGTTCTGGTTTCTAAGTTGAAATACTCTTTTTCTTTTTCCTCCGCCATTGCCACTCTCTCTCTCTTTCATTTGCTTCTAATTCAAGCTGTCACTTTAACCTGTTGCAACTGTTTCAGTTGTAACTATTTCATTTGTAACTGGAATTTTAGTGAATTCCAATGATTCAGACAGTGGGCCCGATTTTACCAAAATTTCCCCCCCTTTTCCGGGCGTGAAATCGTGGTAAAGTTGGGCGTCGGGCCTAAAACGCGGTCCAGACCCGACCCAAGGCCATTATGCATTTAAATCGGCATAATGAAGCCCGCACCCAACTTACCCAAGGATTCCCACTTTACGAGGCTCCGATCCGATCGGCGCCCGCGCATTTACCGTGCTGCTGAATTCAAGTCCAATAGGGATTCAACTCAGCAACTGAACCGCCGAATCGCCCCCGACCACCCTTTGCGGACCGCCCCCGCGAACCACACCGGCAGCCCACCCCCCCCCCCCCCCGCTCCCCAATCGGACCACCCTGGGATGCAGGCCCTGCCAGCAGCCCCCCCCCCCCCCCCAGGATCGGACCCCCCGGGCCCCCCGTCCTACCTTGATCGCAGGTGTCCGTCGAAAGCATCTTGCAATCCTGGATCCTGGCCTTGCTCCGGGGGTCCTGATGGGTAGGATGACATCTCTTCACTGGCGGGGGGGGGGGGGGGGGGGGGGGGGGGGGGGGGGGGGGGGGGGTAGGGGGGGGATGTGACATCTCTTCCCTGAGGGGGGGGATGTGACATCTCTTCCCTGAGGGGGGTGCGGGGGGGATGTGACATCTCTTCCCTGAGGTGGGGTAGGGGGGATGTGACATCTCTGCCCCTGGGGGGGCGGAGACGTCACATCCCCCCCCCCCACCCCCTTCTCAGGAAAGAGACGTCACACTCCCCTCCCTGCCCCCCCTTCCCCCCAGGAAGAGGACATCACATCCCCCCCCTACCCCCCTGCCCCATCAGGGAAGAGATGTCACATCCCCCATACCCCTCCCCCCTCAGGGAAGAGACATCACATCCCCCCCTACCCCTCCCTCAGGGAAGAGACGTCAGATCCCCCCCCTCACCCCCCCCTTTCAGGGAAGAGACATCACATCCCCCCCACCCTCTCCCCCCTCAGGGAAGAGATGTCAGATCCCCCCCCCCCCCATCCCCCCCCCCCAGGAAAAGACATCACATCCCACCCCCCCACCCCCCCGCACCAGGGAAAGTCAAAGGCAGCGCTGACAGCTTTTGACTTTCGCGCTCGGGCGCGCTGAGTGCTGTCGGCCCCGAACTGCGCATGCGCATGCGCAGTTCAGTGCTCCGACAGATGCAAATGTGCTAGGCCCTGCCCACTGGACCCGCACCAAAAAAGGCGTATGGGGGCGCTGGAGCGTGGCTGCCGGGCGTGGGTCTGATTTGGTAAAATCGGCCCCAGTGTCTCTGATAAACCTAAATGCCACACTATCACTGAAATTATTTCTGCCTTCCTTGCCCCTTCAGGTAAAGGCGACTGCAGCTAGTTCGCCCAAATCCAAAAGTAAGCCTTCAAGTGACCTCTTCCACATCCAGGAAATCTTCAGCAATTGAAAGAGCCATTTTCGCAAGGCACTCCTATTTAAGCTAACCAAATGCAATACCTAAAAGAAAGCACCAGTTCCAGGAATTATGCTTTTTAATCCCAATAAGAGCCCCTAAGTTTTATTAGGGTCCCAGACTTAGAATCCGATTAGGAAGCCAGACTAGTCCAACATTTCTTGTTTTTGGCATAAAGGTGAGGATAGGATATTTTCTTTCCAGGAGTGATTCCACTGACAAAGTATGGATCTTTTATAGTAAAACAAACTTTATTTAATAACAGAGTTTAAATTTAACTCTAACAAATGAATCAGCTAAACCATTAACAGTTGAACAATATTTAAAAATGAAAAGAAACAACTTTACTTTCTAGCTTATGACTGTTCCAGTTCCAAATAAGCCCCATTCATGCATAGATCAAACCCACTTGTATATAAACGCAGCTCGCAACCTAAGAATACTTGCTTTAACATTTGTTAACAGTCCTGGAGATTTCAGAGAGAGTCCCAGAAGCCTGCAAAGTGCTTCTAAACTTCAACCAGGCTTCAGCTGCAACTAATTGCTTTCTACAAAAGTTTTTTTCTCTCTGCTACAGACCCAACTCTGCACATTAACTACATCATTACATGACCCTGTCAATCACTCAAATCAGAAATTCCAGGGAACTTATGTAAACAAACGTCCATCAGCTCTACTTTAAATAAACACTTGCAAGGTTGAAATGAGTAATTATCCTGTTCTCCCAGAATCTGAGCCACATTCCTACCAGACATACTGACTCCCTGTAGCATGAAACTGATTTTCCAAACATTCTCCTTAAACTAAAAAAACATATACAAATGCACTATCATCATCACACCCCAATCTCACACTGCCTGTGGCATGGATATCCCAACCTCACACTATTGTTGATACACAAGATATTGAAACTTAAGATGGTCCAGAACAATCCATATTGAGTTCTTACTTTCACAAGATTCCATTCACTCATGACTTAACAATCCATGTCCTCACTAAATCCATTAGCTCTCTATCCCAAGAATATCACCTTCAAGGTCCACAATCTTGTATCTTATCCTCTGTAATCTTCTGCAACCATATGCCCTTGATTCTGAACTGCAACGTACTACAACTTCCCCCTCCCAACTCCTGCTTGTCATATTATTGCATCAATCAATCTCAAAGCAACAGCAAACCTACTGTTTGGAACACATTATCTCTTTTCCTATATTTATAAACCTGGAAAATCTTATATTTTTAACAATGCCTTCATTTTCTCCCATTCCTTCCTATTTCCTGCTTTGCATTCTCCTCACCGCAATGTTAAGGACGCTGCTATGTTCCTCTGCCTGAGACGATTTTGTGGAATTGTATAAATGTTCTTACTTACAGCTCGTGCTACTGTTCAAACCATGAAGAGATTATTGCCAATGCTGAGATTTTGTATATTTTCAGTACTGTGATGGGTCCATATGCTGAATAAATGGGAAAGTTACCACATGTCATTTATACCCCCACATCCTACACAGGGCAAAGGCTGACAGCTGCACAGCTGATTCACCTGTTGAGTCACATAGACACAATGGCAGCTCATAAACTTGTTGAGCACATTGTACACCTCAGGTGAATTAAGGATAGCAATTCAAAGATTGCTGTTTCTTTCAGACTATAAGGGACTGAATAAACATTTACCTAAACTGGTCGTCTGTTGGAATAAACTCTAATCCAATCATGCCTTTCCACATCTGATACTAATCCTCCGTTAAAACCATGAGGAATTAGTTCAATGAATGATATGCAAATAGATAATTACTGTAAAATTCTGAACATTTCATTTGCACTTTTTAAGGTATTATAAGGGTTATTGGCAGGTAGTTAAAATTGTACATCCATTCAGTTTACTACAGTAGACATTAATCTTTGCTATCTTGCATGCATGAAGATTGCAATTCAAAATTACATTTGGGGTGACAAACAGGCGTGCAAATGCAATTCCACTATAATGTTGATTTGCCAATTTTTTGTCCCCTTTGTATCGTAGTTTTCCATTGGAAATGATGCAATAATATAAAATAGGTTTCATTCTTCCCTTAGGAAGTCAGAAGCAATATCTCATGATGTGGTTCTATTCCCTAACTCCAGGGAACAATGGCCAATGAGCAACGTTAACTCAGTTATTATCAGGGAGACCAGTGTCAGCAGGGCTTGGTTTCACAGTCTCATTCAATTTTTTGACTCAATGGATAGAAAGACAGAACCATGGCTGAAATCCTACTTAATAAGAACTAGATGGATGCTGAATGGAAGATGCTAGTGTATAAGTTACAGGTGAAAAAGGCAGGGACAGCAATCTAATTACTCTTACATTAGTAGAATGTGGTAGATGGCTAATGTACAGTTTTCCCATTGTCAACAGCTCTGTTAGTAGTAAACTGGGTTCCTTTGTCATTGCAGGCTCAAAAAAAGATGGTAGAAGTGGCACATTCATCAGTGAGACAGAAATAGTATCAAAGAAAATCAATACATGATCAAGGGGTCCCACATTGGGAAGAGGAGGTGATCCAATGAGATCCACCACGAAGCCGACCACTCTCCCCACTCACCCCTTCCCCTCTCCGTCCTCTCTCCTGCCCCCTCCTTCTCCCTCCTTCCCCCTCCCTGTCCTCCCCCACCCTCTCCCTTCCCCTCCCCTCCTCCTTCCTCTGCCCTCCCCTTCCCTCCCCTCCTCCTTCCCCTGCCCTCCACCTCCCCTCCCACCTCCTCCCCTATTAAGATTGGGGCCCTAGACAGTCATACAGTCAGGGGGAAGGAGGGGGGAAGGGGTGAAAAGAGGGGGAGGGGGTGAGGAGGGAGGGAGAGGGGGGAGGGAGGGAGAAAGGGAGGGGATGAGGGTGGTCTTTGGTTGCATCCACAGAAGCAGGTGGGCCTGTAGGCCTTGCCAGGCATGCTGGTATCATGATCTTTCATCTTTCAAGGGTGGAGAGGGAGGAGGTAGGGGGAGGAGGTGGGGGTAGGAGAAGGGGGAAGGAGGGGGAAGGAGGGGGAAGGACAGGAAGGGAAGGGAGAGGGAAGGAGGTGGAGGGAGATGGAGGGGGTAGGAGGAGGGGGAGCGTGGAGCAGGAGGAGGATGGGGAGAAGGGGGGAGAGGGGATGAGGGAGGCAGGGAGTAGGGGAGAAGGGGGGGAGGGGAGAAGGGGGAGGGGGAGAAGGGGAGGGGAGAGGGGGAGGAGATAGGTTATCTGCCAGGAGGTGGCCACCCAGTGAAAGATCATGATGCCAGCATCCCTGGCCAGGCCTACATGCCCCCCGTTTGTGTGGGTGCAACCAAAGAACACCCTGAAGAAGAGCTCTTCCCCTATCCACACCCCTGCAACACTAAAAAACTACTTGAAGGCTACAAAAAGCAGACAGTTCATCACTGCGTTGCAGGGAAGAGCTCTTCTCCAGGGTGTTCTTTGGTTGCACCCACACAAACAGGGGGGCCTGGGAGAACACATTTTTATTGAAGTGCCCTCAGTTACCTTTTTCTGCAGCTTGCCATGCCTGTGGAGCTGGAAGGCTTTTGATTGGCCGTCCAGCTCTCAAGAACACATTCACCACCCTTAATTGAACAAGGATCCTCTTTCAAAGCCAATTAAGAGGATGCTCTTGTCAGAATTCCAGGTCAGCGACTATTTAGCCCCAGAGGTGGGTACCAGACCAGAAACAGTTTTCATTCCAGCTTCCCATCCTCAAGGCAAAAATTTAACCTATTAATAAGTCTGTTCCTCTCTCCATAGATGTTGCCTGGCCTATCGAGTATTTCCAATTTATTTTATTTCAGACTGTCAGCATCTCCAATATTTTGCCTTTGTTTCATTAAACATCTCTGCTCTATCAAGAATAACCCTATGTTCTCTGGTCTCTACATAACTGGGGTATAATTCTAGCAAATCTCCTCTGAAAGGCGTTGACATAGTTCATAAAAGAGTGGTGGTCAGAATTGGACACAATGCTCCTTCCTTTTACGTTATTCTGCTGCTAAGGTTGACCTGTGTTTAACCTACGTAAGAAAGTCAGATTACCCATCGATAGGAAAGTCTTGAAATTGAATAGAGGTTAATTGCAATTGGTGGTGGCAGTTTGCAGACTGAAGGTGCGAGTACATTTCCAGCATCAGGACAAAAAACACCAAATGCTAGTATTTCTTTCTTAAATATTTGTCACTTTGAAGTGGGGCATCTGAAGCGTGACAAATGTGCAATAAGCGCAAAGACTTTATTCAAAAATATATAGCCGGGTCAATGTCCCATGACATTATTCACATTGAATCAGAGACATTATAAAAGCAATGAATGAAGCCACATCACATTATTTCAAAGAATGGAATTTTTCATCTATATCTCTGATATATGAAAAATCATGGGGTTGATTTCAGGTCAGTTGCATTGGCTTTATCAGCACGATTTGCTGGCAATTGATGTAATATACAGGCAAAAGCTCAAAGAATTTTTGGCACAAAATATGTTTTGTGCAAATTGAGTTTAAAACTGCACTGGTTTAAAACATATCATGCTACATTCTGCCCCGTCCATAAACCTAGCCATACTCCCACGATCAATTAATCACCAATGGGAGTTTTCATTAGTTGTGCCCATTTGTAGGGTTTCATTTCGTGGAGCTCTAAACATATAGGGTTTGTTTGAAATGCAAGGACCCCAAAGACACAAATTAAAAGCTTTTCAATGTATTTGTTTTTAAAGCAGAAACTGATTACCGAATGCAATTTGCAAATTTATATGTGCTTTTTAAAAGAAATTTTCAGACATTTAAAAGCCAGTTACACATGGGTTGTGGATTGATGCGAACTAAAAGAATTATTTTTTGTGAAAAAATCAACCTGTAATCAAATGGCTTCAAGTTACGATTCTAAACATATCAAGAAATATCTTTAAAGCAAAAATTTAAAAATGTTTTAAAGTGCTGCCCAATTGAACTGCTTCATGATAGATTTTGCATGCGGCTATATACAAATATGTTTGTGAAAAAAAAATTCTCAAAACAAGCACAATTTTGTGCACAGCTTCTAGCCGGATAATTAATTCCATACAACACAAAAATTCTGCCTCTAAGTTTACACACACCTCTGTCATTTCTTTTCTATTATATAATGTCCCAAGTCACAAAATCATTTACAGGACAACAGAGAAGATAGCCATTTGACCCACTGAGTCCACATTTGCTTTTTCAAAAACTATTTCAGTTAGTACCACTCTCATGCTCTTTCCCCATATTTATGCTAACTTTTCTCCTTCAAATATTTAGCTACTTTCCCTTTGAAGGCCACAATTAAATCTGTATGCATCATTATATCATACGAAAGATTGGTGGGCTTTCTTAACTATAGTGTCAGCATGGGAGGACCAGGACAAGTTGTTGGTGATCTGGACACCTAAAACCTTGAAGCTCTCGAGCCTTTCTATTTTGTCACCATTTATGTAGACAGGGGCATGTTCTCCACTATGCTTCCTGAAATCGATGACAAACTCCTTCATTTTGTTGCACCAGTTCACCAGATTCTCTATCTCATTCCTGTGCTCTGTCTCATCATTGTTTGAGATCCGACCCACTAAGGTGGTGTTGTCGAGTTGGAGGGGAATTTGGCCACACAGTCATAGGTGTGCAAGGAGTATAGTAGGGGACTATATAGTTGAAAGTCTCATGAAGTAAAAGACACTTACTTACACTTACAGAAAATCTTTACAGAGGGCATAAATTACTTTACTGGGATATTTCTCATCACAGTCAATTACTCAGTTAATGGAAGGGCATTAGGGAGAGTTACAGAACCAAGAGATCAAGGGGTACATGTTCATAGCTCCTTGAAAGTGGAGTCACAGGTGGACAGAGTGGTAAAGAAGGCATTTGGCATGCTTGGTTTCATCGGTCAGAACATTGAGTACAGGAGTTGGGACATCTTGTTGAAGTTGTACAGGACATTGGTAAGGCCACACTTGGAATACTGTGTGCAATTCTGGTCACCCTATTATAGAAAAGATATCATTAAACTAGAAAGAGTGCAGAAAAGATTTACTAGGATGCTACCGGGACTTAATGGATTGAGTTATAAGGAGAGGCTAAACAGACTGGGACTTTTTTCTCTGGAGCGTAGGAGGCTGAGGGGTAATCTTATAGGGGTCTATAAAATAATGAGGGGCACAGATCAGCTAGATAGTCAATATCTTTTCCCAAAGGTAAGGGAGTCTAAAACTAGAGGGCATAGGTTTAAGGTGAGAGGGGAGAGATACAAAAGTGTCCAGAGGGGCAATTTTTTCACACAGAGGGTGGTGAGCATCTGGAACAAGCTGCCAGAGGTAGTCGTAGAGGCGGGTCCAATTTTGTCTTTTAAAAAGCATTTAGATAGTTACATGGGTACAATGGGTATAGAGGGATATGGGCCAAATGCGGGCAATGGGATTAGCTTAGGGGTTTTTAAAAATAAAGAGTGGCATGGACAAGTTGGGCCAAAGGGCCTGTTTCCATGCTGTAAACCTCTATGACTCTATGACATTGGTCAAGGCATGCGGGTGTTTTACATTAATGGAATATAAAATGATGACCTGCATGGTAGAGTAGGACTGCTGATTTACAGTGACTGAACAAGTCAAATTTCATATTAGTATGAAACTAAAGTCAATTAATTTTTGATTTTCATAGAATATATAATCTTGGAATACATTGTAATAAAACATTGTACTGATGAAATTATAAGCATATGAATAACTCTTATCCCTTACAGTTATTAAAACCGAGCTGCATGGAAATATGTAGCTGTCAGAGTTAGGTGTCTGATACTTAGTAGAACTGAGTTTGGGGAATTTGGGAGCAGTCCTGTGATTTGACAGTAATGGTGGTGGTCCTGCACGTAGCAGCACTGGAAAATAGTCCGAGGCATTGGCAGAATAGGGTGATAGTTTGATAGCATTGCCAATCAATGAGGTCCAGGAATTCTTGAGGATAATGTCCAATACTAAGCTGTCTTTGGCTGTTTCATTAATATCAAGGGGTGGGAGTGAATGTATTCTTTCAGAGTGGGAGGATAGGAGGGATCTCTGCCAGGGTGGGAGGGAAGGGAACTCTGCTGGGGGGAGAGGGGGGAACAATCAGCAGTGGAGTGGGAGGGAGGGAATTCTGCAGAAGGGATGGTGATTGGGGTGGGGAGGGAAAGAAGGGGAGGCAATTGGCAGAGGGGGAGGCAATCGGCAGAGGAGGTAGCAATGCCCGACGGGGGTGGGGGGGGGGGGGGGGTGGGGGGGGGGGGGGGGTGGGGGGGGGGGGGTGTCCTGATCTCCGTGGAGTGGGTAGTGGGAGTGTGGGGGGGGGGGGGGGAGCGGGGGGGAGGAAATTTCCCAGTATGCTCAGAGATCACGGTGCCTGCACAATGGCACCCCTAGAGCTCAGCAGCCAGCTTCATCAGCGAGCTCAGGCTCCGTGCTCTGGTGGTGAGAATCGCATCCTGGCTCTTTTCTTGCACTAAGTACCATAAGCTTGCATTTTCAAACTCGCCCAACAAACAAGTCTGAAACTCTCCAGTTTTCTTGCTCGTTCAGCACTTAGAAACTTTTTTGTAAAATTCCACCCCTGTCTAACAGCACTATGGGAGTACTTTCTTTTCAACACCAAGACTGAACATAAGAACATAAGAAATAGAAGCAGGAGTAGGCCATCTAGCCCCTCGAGCCTGCCCCGCCATTCAACAAGATCATGGCTGATCTGAAGCAAATCAGTTCCACTTACCCGCCTGCTCCCCATATCCCTTAATTCCCTTATCGATCAGAAATCTATCTACCCGTGATTTAAACATATTCAACGAGGTAGCCTCCATCACTTCAATGGGCAGAGAATTCCAGAGATTCACTACCCTCTGAGAGAAGAAGTTCCCCCTCAACTCTGTTCTGAACCGGCCCCCACTTATTTTGAGGCTGTGCCCTCTAGTTCTGGTTTCCCTTCTAAGTGGAAAGAATCTCTCTACCTCTACCCTATCTAGCCCCTTCATTATCTTATATGTCTCCATAAGATCACCCCTCAGCCTTCTAAACTCCAACGAGTACAGACCCAATCTGTTCAATCTCTCCTCATAAGCTACACCCCTCATCTCCAGTATCAACCTGGTGAACCTTCTCTGCACTCCCTCCAAGGCCAATATATCCTTTCGCAAATAAGGGGACCAAAACTGCACACAGTTCTCCAGTTGCGGCCTCACCAGTGCCTTGTATAGTTGCAGCAAGACCTCCCTGCTTTTATATTCTATCCCCCTCGTGATAAAGGCCAACATTCCATTTGCCTTCTTGATCACCTGCTTCACCCGCAGACTGAGTTTTTGTGATTCATGCACAAGGACCCCCAGGTCCCTCTGCACAGTAGCATGATGTAAATTTTCTCCATTTAAATAATATTCCAATTTATTATTATTTCTTCCAAAGTGGATAACCTCACATTTGCCAACGTTATATTCCATCTGCCAGATCCTCGCCCACTCGCTCAGCCTATCCAAATCTCTCTGCAGTCCTCCACGCAATTCGCTTTCCCACTCATCTTCGTGTCATCAGCAAACTTTGATACCCTACACTCAGTCCCCTCCTCCAGATCATCTATGTAAATGGTAAACAGTTGAGGCCCCAGCACCGATCCCTGCGGCACGCCACTGATCACCAACTGCCAACCAGAAAAGCACCCATTTATTCCAACTCTTTGCTTCCTGTTAGATAGCCAATCCCCAATCCACGCCAACACCTTACCCCCAACTTCATGTACCCCAATCTTCTGCAGCAACCTTTTGTGAGGCACCTTATCGAATGCCTTCTGGAAATCTAAAAACACCACATCCACCGGTTCCCCTGAAGCAGTTCAAATAGATGGCTCACCATCACCTTTTCAACAAAAACTAGCTTCTTCAGAGCTAAAGAGAATGTGATAGATTATATACTGGATAACATAAGAACATAAGAACATAAGAAATAGGAGCAGGAGTAGGCCATCTAGCCCCTCAAGCCTGCTCCGCCATTCAATAAGATCATGGCTGATCTGATAGTGGGTTCAGTTCCACTTACCCGCCCGCTCCCCATAACCCTTAATTCCCTTAATGGTTAAAAATCTATCTATCTGTGACTTAAACACATTTAACAAGGTAGCCTCTACTGCTTCATTGGGCAGAGAATTCCAAAGATTCACTACCCTCTGGGAGAAGAAGTTCCTCCTCAACTCTGTTCTAAATTGACTCACCCGTATTTTGAGGCTATGCCCCCAAGTTCTTGCTTCCATTGTAAGTGGAAATAACCTCGCTGCTTCTACCCTGTCTAGCCCCTTCATTATCTTATATGTCTCTATAAGATCTCCCCTCAACCTTCTAAACTCCAATGAGTACAGGCCCAGTCTACTCAATCTCTCCTCATAAGCTAACCCCCTCATCTACGGAATCAACCTGGTGAACCTTCTCTGTACCCCCTCCAAAGCTAATATATCCTTTCTTAAATAAGGGGACCAAAATTGTACACAGTACTCTAGGTGCGGCCTCACCAGTACCTTGTACAGTTACAGCATGACCTCCCTGCTTTTATACTCCGTCCCTCTCGCGATAAAGGCCAACATTCCATTTGCCTTCTTGATTACCTGCTGCACCTGCAAACTGAGTTTTTGTGATTCATGCACAAGGACCCCCAGGTCCCTCTGCACAGTAGCATGTTGTAATTTTTCACCGTTTAAATAATAGTCCATTTTACTATTATTCCTTCCAAAGTGGATAACCTCACACTTGCCAACATTATACTCCATCTACCAGATCCTTGCCCACTCACATAGCCTATCCAAATCTCTCTGCAGACTCTCTGTGTCCTCCACGCAATTTGCTTTCCCACTCATCTTTGTGTCATCCGCAAACTTTGTTACCCTACACTTGGTCCCCTCCTCCAGATCGTCTGTGTATATGGTAAATAGTTGAGGCCCCAGCACCGATCCCTGCGGCACACCACTCGTCACTGATTGCCCACCGGAAAAGCACCCATTTATTCCGAAGAAGGGTTGGAGCAGCTGGAGCAGCTCCAGTTTCAGACTTGTTTGTTGGGCGAGTTTGAAAATGCAAGCTTATGGTACTTAGTGCAAGAAAAGAGCCAGGATGTGATTCTCACCACCAAAGCACGGAGCCTGAGCTCGCTGGTGAAGCTGGCTGCTGAGCTCTAGGGGTGCCATTTATTAGAAGGGTTGGAGCAGCTGGAGCAGTGTAGAAAATCAGTGATAGGTGAGAACTAAGGGTGCTTGCAACAAAGATGTGTCGGTCTTGAGTCAGAGGAAGTGCTAATGCATTGTGAAGGGCAATAGAAGATACTGGTAGTGGCATAAAGGTAAGATATCATAATGTGTTACTGGGAGAACAAAGGCCAGTGCTCAGTGAAGCAAAACTAAAGAACAAGTAAAAGATGGCCTAATGGGGGAGGGGAGAGTTTGAATTGAGAAAGAAATGTTATGAATATGAAAAGAAGGGTCAAGATGGAGGAGAAAAGTCACAGTCTAAAGTTGTTAAACTCAATGTTGAGTCCTGAGGGCTGTAACATGCCTAATTAGATGACGAGGTGGTTCTTCTCCAGTCTGCATTGGGTTTCACTGGAGCACTATAACAGGCCAAGGATGGACATGTGGGCATGGGTGCAAGATGCTGAGTTGAAATGGCAAGCGGCTGGAAGTTTAGGATCATGCTTGTGGGCTGTGAAGGTGTTCCACGATCGCCCAGTCTCTGTTTAGTCTCCTCAAAGTAGAGAAGATCACATTGGGAGCAGCGAATAAAGTAGACCAAATTGAAGGAGGTCCAAGTGAAATGTTGCTTTGCCTGAAAGGAATGTTTGGGGCTTTGAATGGTGAGAAGGGAGAAGGTAAAGGTGCAGGTGTTGCACCTTATGCGATTGAAAGGGCAGGTGCCATGGGAAGGAGATGAAGCGTTAGGGGAATGAAGGAGTAGACCAGGGTGTCACAGAGGGAATTGATCTCTGTGGAATGTTGAGAGCAGTGAGGGGAAGATGTGTTTCATGGCGTCATCCTGCTGGAGTTGGCAGAAATGGCAGAGGATGATCTTTTGAATGCAGAGGTTGGTGGGGTGAAAATTGAGGACAAGGGGACCCTATCATGGTTCTGGGAGGAGGTTCTGGGATGGCAGAGGTGCAGGGAATGAGTCGAACCCAGTTGAGTGCCCTGCAAATATGATATATTTGTTTAAGAAGAGAAAATGCGCAATATAAAATTAACTTAAATAAAGATTTTGAAATGTCGCCTCTCGAATCAATTTTTTAAAATTAATTTTATGGGATCTGAGCATTGCTGACAAGGCCAGCATTCATTACCAATCCCTACTTGTCTTTGAGAAGGTGGTGGTAAGCTGCCTTCCTGAACTGCTACAGTCCCTGAGGTATAGGTACAGTGCTGTTCGCAAGGGAATTCCAATATTTTGACCCTGTGACAGTGAAGAAATGACAATGCATTTCCAAGTTAGGATAATGAGTGACTTGTGAGGGGAACCTCCAGGTGATGATCTTCTCAGGGATCTGCTGCGCTTGTCCTTCTAGATGGCAGCAGTCATACATTTGGAATTTGAAAACGTTTGAGCATAATTGTTAGAAAATAAAGAAAAATATTCAATTGGTATGGCTGAATCAAGCGCACTGACACATTCTAGAAAATTGGATACAATGGCGAGAATTTTCCACTCCCATTTTTGTAGGAGGGTTTGGTGACAAGAGTGGAAAATATCATGAGAAGGCAGAAGTCAAATTTTACATCGGCGGAAAGGCTCACCGTGATTGTCCCTTCCCCGTGTCAGTGGCAGACCACATTTCTCACCATACAACGTCAGGAATATTATTTCCATTCATTTGCATCTCGTAATCAGACATTCACACAGGAATCATTGCCCCCCAGTCAAAAGGTCCACCCATAGTGGAGTAATATCACGATGGCATGAACACGACTAGTTTCAAAAGGTGTGCACCTGGCGAGCACAGGAGAGATCGGAGGTGAGTGTTGCACTCAAGGAGCAGCTTCCTATATTCAGAGGGGAGAGGGAGTACTGGTAAAGGACTCAGGGGTCAGCAACCATGACTCAGGGATGCCAGCAAAGGAGCAGATCATAGGCATGCTGAAGATGAGCTTCTGGTGTTTGGACCCACTTGGTGGGGCCCTGCAGTACAATCCACAGAGGTTGTCACACATCATGGTCATTTTTGCGCCCTGCACAATCTGGCACTACAACAGTGGGGGTAACTCCCTGAGGAGGAGATGGAGGAGTGGCATGTTTCCTATGATTAAGAGGACATTGAATGGGACAACAAGAAGGAAGTCCTTAAGAGAAAGGAGATCGGCCATGAGACTGTGGCAATGACCAGACAAGGCAGACAAGCTTAGGACGCGTTTTTTGCCTCCAGATTCATGGGGGGTGATGAGGATATCCAATGAGACCATCCCATTATACTCACTTTCCTCATGTGAGCATTGTTCTCTCATCTGACTGATGGCCGCACACTCCCTCAGTGATAAGGCTCCTGTCATGGAGAGGGAGTGATTTCCCATAGTCCCTACATTGCAGGAGGATGCTGATGACTTGGAGTGGGGACAGTACATAAATCCTCACAGAGCTTCTGTGAATGCCTGACTCCTGTCTGGCTGACGGCAGCTCGTTTGCTCTCAATGACTAGAGTACCCATGGACAATGACTGGTTGAGTGACACGAGTCTTCTCTATTGTGGGAGACATCCTCATTTCCAGCGAGAAGAAGTATGACTGATGTGTTAGGTCACTGTGAAGAAATGCCACCAATGTGCTGGCAACCCACAAAGCACAAGGAGGAAGCCCTGGATTGAGTACTTGTCTTTTCCTGGTGCAGGAGTGCAGTGTTGTGATTGGAACTAGGGGAACACAACTCAATGGAACAAGGAGCCATAGAAAGGGTGCACTCAGTGAGAGTTTTTTTGCAGAGGTGAATGCTGTCTACAAAAGCTTAACAACCATGCCCAAGTTGTGCAACGAAAGCTTCTTAACCTTTCTAACCCTGCCACCACATTTTGGTGCATCCCTAACATCCACAGCTGAGGTGGAGGCAGCCTGCTGTTTGCCACGTCCTGTTGTCTGTGCTGACTTTGGTGTGTGTCTCGGAAGGGCTGAGACCTGGAGGGCTAAAGCATGCTTTTGGGGTCCAGCTGCATAGCAGTGCCACACTCCTCGGCCTGTGGAGCTGGAACTGAGACAGTCACAGGAAAAGGAGTTTGGATAGGCAGCATAATCCTGGAGTCACCTGGGTGGAAGGCCTCTGGCTGTGCACCAGCTGATCCTCCCTATGGATGCATGAGGATCCCTGGGTTCCTCCTTGGGTTAGAGTTGTAGTTGGAGTGAGCTCGAGAAGTCCTGTCATTCTCTAGTAATGGCACTCATGGGTCCCCATAAGTGCTTATAACATGGAATACGTGTCTTGCAGCAGTGCAGGACAAAGGTCTTGTACCAAGGTCTCCATGGTGGCTGCTGCCCCCATGTGTTGACCTTGTTTCATTGGAGTGTCAGCACAATCACCTTGGATAGAAGCCAGTAAAACACCTCTATTCTGTCTCTCAATCCAAGGAGTGTATTTGATATCAAAAGAGAAAATGCTGGAAAAACTCAGCAGGTCTGGCAGCATCTGTAAGGAGAGAAAAGAGCTGACGTTTCGAGTCCAGATGATGCTTTGTCAAAGCTAAAAGGCAGAGAAAGTGGGAGATATTTATACTGCAGGGTGAGGGAATGAAAGATGAATCATAGCCACAAAAGCAAGGGGAAAGGCTGCGAATGGCAGTCCATAGAGAGAATAAAAGGTGTGAATGGCCAAATGGCAGAGAAGCTGAAATCAGAGGGTAAGCCGTGACAGATGAAGATGGGGGGGCGGGGGGTGGGTGGGGGGTTGGGGGTGGGGGGAGGGGGGTCATGGGATGAGTGGGAGAGAAGTAAAATTGAGAAAAGGGGGAAAGGGGAAGCAAAGGGGGAGAAAAGGTAAGGAAAGGGGAGATGAAATAGGGGGAGAGAGTGGGGTGAAAAGAAAAATAAATAAAGACAATAAAGGAATAAAAGGTAGAGAACAGTTAAAAATGAAATGAAATGAAAACAAAGGGGTGGAGGTGGGGTACAGCTAATCATCTGAAGTTGTTGAATTCGATATTGAGACTGGAAGGCTGTAAAGCGCACAGCCGGAAGATGAGATGTTGTTCCTCCAGTTTGCGTTGAGCTTCACTGGAACATTGCAGCAGGCCAAGGACAGACATGTGGGCATGGGAGCAGGGTCATGTGTTAAAATGGTAAGCAACGGGAAAGTCAGGTTCCTGATTGTGCACAAACCGGAGGTGATCAGCAAAGTTATCACCCAGTCTACGTTTGGTCTCTCTGATATAGAGGAGACCAGATTGGGAGCAGCAAACGCAATAGATCAAATTCAAAGAGGTGCAAGTGAAATGCTGCTTAACCTGGAATGAGTGTTTTGGACCTTGGATAGTAAGTATGGAAGACATAAAGGGACAGGTGTTACACCATCTGCGATTACATGGGAAGGTCCCATGGGTGATGGGAGAGGTGGTGGGTATAGTGGAGGAGTGCACACGGTTATCCCAGAGAGAATGGTCTCTGCAGAATGCTGACAGAGGGAGTGAAGGGAAGACGTGTGGCATCACACTGGAGTTGGTGAAAATGGCGGAGGATTATGCTTTGCACGCGGAGGCTGGTGGGGTGAAATGTGAGAACAAGGGGGACCCTATGCTTGTTTTGGGAGGAAGGGGAGGGATTGAGGGTCGTGGCGTGGACTGCACGGTCCTGTCGACAACTGTAGGTGGGAAACCACGGTTGAGGAAAAAGGAGCACATATTAGAAGTACCACTTTGGAAAGTGGCATCTTCGGAACAAATACGATGGAGGTGAAAGAGTTGAGAGAAAGGGATGGAGTCTTTGCAGGATGTAGGGTGTGAAGAGGTGTAGTCCAGATAGCTGTGGGAGTCAGTGGGCTTGTAATGGATATTGGTAGATAATCTATTGTTGGAAATGGAGACAGAAAGGTCAAGGA
Source organism: Mustelus asterias (assembly GCF_964213995.1). Lineage (NCBI taxonomy): Eukaryota > Metazoa > Chordata > Chondrichthyes > Carcharhiniformes > Triakidae > Mustelus > Mustelus asterias. The sequence continues at coordinate 31,836,070 of NC_135822.1, forward strand.
AGGGAAGGGAAGTGTCTGAGATGGACCAGGTGCAGATGATGGAGGGGTGGAAACTGGGAGCAAAGTTGATGAATTTTTCCAGGTCCAGATGAGATCATGAAGCGGCATCAAAATAGTCATCAATGTACCGGTAAAGGAGTTGTGGGAGAGGACCCGGGTATACCTGATATACCTTCCTGATGTTCCCTTTGCCTTTGGAGTTTCAGCAACTAAAGCATGGCCAAGTTCAGGTGCACGTCATCTCACTGGGACTCTGTACATTCTTGATCTCCAAAATTCCTGCATGTGCTGGCATGCTGGGACGCCCCTGCCTCTGCCTACTGTGAATCAGAAAGAGTGATGAGCTCACCAGATTGTCACATGACACTGCTTTAAATCTAGGTTCCACCTAGATGTATGTCTCTGTGAGGGTGAAAGCTGGGACGGCTCTTCAATCACAGCATCCGGAAATCACCTATATTGGTCAATGAGCTGGATTCTTGGACCTGGCTTGAGGTTATCCTGGACTGCTTCCCAGATATGCTTGCTCAAGAAAGGACAGTTGATTAGTGCATGGTATGGGCCTTTAGAAACAGGAGATATGACTCACAGAAGTGTTTTCTGATGGATGATGATGTGCTGGCTCTTCACTTGGTTTATCACTGCCAACCTCACCATTGGCACAGGAGCAGTGACATCCTCCCTAGCCAGCTGGAGGGCTCTTTCTGCAAAGTCCTTGAGGACTTTTATCTTAGACATCCCTCAAACCATCTAGGATCTCTCCCTTTTATTATGTGTGTTAAGACCCAGGCCAGAAACTCCAAGGTTCTTTTGAAATTAGCTTAGACTCTAGGTTTTACATTTGACTTTGGCATGGGTGAGCATAAGGTGTTTCACTCCAGGTATGTTCCAAGTGATCTAGTAGGAAGCTTTTATCAAACAAAGTTTATTTAAGAACGCAGTTAAAATATAACAAAAAGAATCAGCATAACTTTTACCAATTACATGATTTGAACATAATACAATATACTCCTAATATCTAGCTACCTGTTGTTCCAAGTTAAACACCATCCTGCAGATGTACACCCTTCTTCAGACTTGGCACAGAAACAAGTATGCGAATGTGATGCTGGATTTGGAGCTTTTTAACACCAATATGAATCGATCCTTTGATTGTTAGATCAACTCTCCAAGGCTCCCTAGTCTTGGAACTTTCAGAAAGCATCTGGAAAGAGAGAGAGAGAAAGAGACAGAGAGACACTACCTTCTTCCACCAGTTTCTGGCAGCAACAGAGAAATGAAACTAAAAACTTGGACTGCTCTGTAAAAAAAAGAAGCCGTCCCCAGGTATATTGTCTGACCTGTCAATCATCCTCAATCAAGCCCCACTCAGCTATCCCAGGGGACATATTAAACAACAGACAACTGCAATAGTCAAGACTAAAAATAAACATGAGAAAGGTAGGATTTTCCAGCCACACACTCTAAAACCAGAAAATCCCACCGAAGGTCCACGGACCTTTACATGGTCTGCCCCCCCCCCCCCCGCTACAATTCCTGTGGCGAGCAGGGCAGGAATATTCCCCCTGATGTCAATTATATTGCCTCAGCAGCAATAAAGGACTCCAGTTACAGGTAATACGCCAATAAAATGCCAGGGCCTGCTTGAAACATCTTGCAGAGAAACATGATTAAAATACATTTCTTAAAGGCACAGCAGCATCACAATGTGCCAGCTTTTCCTGCATGAAAATATATGGGGAGCGTGTAAGTAGGACTTGTGCCAAGGCAGATGATAAGGACGTCTGATGATGAGTGGGACCAGTGAGGTGATGAGGACACAACCCACAGGGGAACTGAAGATATGCATGGGAGCGCGAGTGCTGGTGTCCTTTGAGCTAGCAATGAGTGAGATCTTTGTGAAGGTGTGTGATTTGAGAGTGATGAGAAGAGTGACTTACCCTGGTAGAATGGAGAGATAATTCATTCTGTTCCGGTACTGGATGCCTGTCCTCCTCTGCAGTATGTTTGCGCTGACCACCGCTGCCACCATCTCCCATGTTGGATTGGTGTTCCCTTCTAGCTTGACTTCTCCCTGCGCACAGGTACAGAACATCATGTTGTGCCTCCATTGCATCCAGTGGTCTCGCGAGAGATGTCGGAAAACTTCAGGTCAGTCTTCCTTGCAGCCACCAGTTGCTGTTAACCAAGGAGATATATCTGGTGAGCACTGGGACAGCCTTCAAATGTCATGTTCCCATAATTAATGGGTTGAGATGATGGAGAGGTGAGCGAATCAGAGGCTGCCCGTTAGCTATCTGGCATGAATCCCGTGGCTTCAAAATTTTTGCTCTAACTGACTTACAATACAGCAGGAAAAGATGCCATTGCAGTTAGTGAACTAAATGCTGCCTTTCCCGCTCACCATCAGCCTTTGCTGATTTCCAGCAAAGTGTTGTCCAATGTACCATCCAAATTCACCTTGTGGTCATAGCTCTGTGCAAAAGTATTCTGTACAAGCACGTGCCTTCAGCAGAGCCTGGTACCTTCAAGTGAAAAATTCAATGAAGGTATTAAAAGGTATAAAGGACAGTTCAATGGAGAAATGCTCTTGTGAAAGGTTTTAATCTTTGAACCTTTAAAATTTGTTTTAAGTTTTAAATATTAGAAAGTTCATATACTGAGATAGAAATTTTTCAGGAAGCATTTTAAGCAAAATATTGGCATCCAGTTATGCAATCGGTGTTACATTTACATCAGCAAAATCCACGATAATTGTGAACATAATTTATAATGGACAAAAAGTTGGCCCGGAAATTGTATCAAAAACATGACACCTGGAATTAAAGTTTTACAGTCAGAATGTTTGCATAAATATAAGACTTTTATTAGGACATCAACAATAGGTATAGAGCAATAATTTCTCTTTTATCTTAATCTTAACATTCACCAATATTAATTAAAAATCAGCACACAGCTGAATAACCAAGGCTCAAAAGATCCAATAAATAAAATCACCTTCATGAAGTAAGGTCAGCGGGGTTCAGGTCATTGATTTAATTTTATTTTGCTGTGAATAAGCAGAGGTTAAGAAATTAAATCCCAAAGCCACTTAACCTTCCATTTGCATTTAACATTGCTAATTAAAGGACCATTTATTTTCATGTAAAAAATAATTAATGTAAACAAGTAGAAAAATGCAAACTGTAATAGATTGAGGAACTCAGGGGATTCCGTGTGCCCATTCATGAAATTAACAGTTCATCTTTAGTAATAGTCTATTGCTAAGTATTGCCAGTTTGGTTCATTGCATTACATCCTATGTGTTCAGTTCTTGGCCACCAGCAGGTAAGTCCTTTTGGCACAATCAAAGTTTACGCCACTATAAATTATCAGAATCTAGGCTGACACTCGAATACAGCATTAAGACAAGTCCTATATTGTCAGGTAGGAAAATGAATCAGGGAAAAGCTGCCCCATGCAGTTAAAGATATGCAGCTGGCTAACTGAAGTCTTGTACCTTTGATTACTCTAGCGTGAAAATATGTTCAATATTTTTACAGCATCTATGCCATATCAGCCACAGCATTTAAACAATGAAATTCACAATCATTCTTTCATTAATTATGTGTGTCATATATCCGTTTCTATGTTTGTGCAACAAAATTCATTAACTTAAAATATAGCTAAAATTCTACCATTAGGAATGGGAGGGATTGCCAGACTGTTCCATGCATAGATCAAGAAATCAGTTTTGTTCACTGATTTGATTTGATTTGATTTATTATTGTCACATGTATTAGCATACAGTGAAAAGTATTGTTTCTTGCATGCTATACAGAGAAAGCATACCATTTGATGCGCGATTAATTCACTCGGGAGGCTGGATCGTACCCGGGAAATGAAGGCTTTTATTAGTAACAAGAATGGAGCATACTGCTTAACAATACAATCCCAGACTAAAGGGTCACTAGGCAGTGCAGTGACCTTTATACTCCTATAGGTAGGCGGAGCCAACCGGAGTGTACCACAGAACAATACCAACAGGTGGAACACCCCAACCCTAACCCCAACAGTAACAAGAGTAACATATGTACAAGTACCCATAGTGATAACCATCTATGGTTCAGTACCCATAGTGGTAACCATCTATGGTTCACCACATTCACCCCTCCTTTAAAAACAAAGGCCGGTGGGGCAAAAAAACAGTACGAACTGTCCATATATTCACAAGTTCAGTCGTATCGGAGGGCCGCACCGTCTCTGCGACCGCCTCAACACTGGCGGTAGCGCCGGTTCTTGTGACCGTGATGTCCCTCTCTCCAAGGCGGTGTCCAGTGACTCCTCCAGTTCCTCACGGACGGGTGGACCACGAGGTGGCGACAATCTCCTGGACTCAGGAACGCCCCGAGGTGGCGACAATCTCCTGGACTCAGGCAAGCTGTACACGGGAGTAAGAGGATTAAGTGGTGGTCCCAATACTGCCCGCGCCGTGTCAGGAGGGGAGATAAAGGGCAAGGGGTCCCTAACCAGGGGTGCGGGAGCGACGGGGGTTTCCAGGTCCCCTGCAGGCGCCAGATCTCGAATAGAGACCGTGTCCTCTCGCCTGTCAGGATATGCCACATAGGCATATTGAGGGTTGGCGTGGAGGAGATGGACCTGTTCAACCAAAGGGTCGGACTTGCGGGTCCTAACATGCCGCCGCAGGAGGACAGGTCCTGAGTACATCAACCAAGACGGCAGTGAGGTCCCAGAGGAAGACTTCCCAGGGAAGGTAAACATCCGCTCATGTGGGGTAGCGTTGGTTGCCGTACACAGGAGGGACCGGATTGAATGGAGCGCATCAGAAAGTACCTCTTGCCAACGGGAGACTGGAAGACCCTTACACCTCAACGCCAGTAAGACAGCCTTCCAGGCTGTAGCGTTTTCTCTTTCGACCTGCCCGTTACCCCTGGGGTTGTAACTCGTAGTCCTACTTGAGGCAATCCCTTTAGAGAGCAGGTATTGCCTCAAGTCGTCACTCATAAACGACGAACCCCTATCACTGTGGATATAACTGGGGGAACCAAACAGGGTGAAAAGATCCCGCAAGGCTTTGATAGCCGTGGCAGCGGTCATGTCTGAACAGGGAATGGCAAAAGGGAATCGGGAACCACGTTGAGGAAGTACACATTCCGATCTGTCGAAGGAAGGGGGCCCTTGAAATCAACACTCAGGCTTTCAAAAGGGCGAGTGGCCTTAATGAGGTGTGCCCTGTGATGCGCGATAAATCACACGGGAGGCAGGATGTACCCGGGAAATAAAGGCTTTTATTGCCAACAATAACGGAGCTACTATATACAATATACAAACCCAGACTAAGGGGTCACCAGGCAGAGCAGTGACCTTTATACCTCTGCCAGGAGGCGGAGCCAACTGGGGTGTACCATAGGACTATATTAACAGGTAGAACAGCCCAACCCTAACCCCAACAGTAACATATCTACAGACTCATAGTACTGGCCAGACCATGGCTCAGCACTCCTGGTGGTAACAAACAATGGTTCACCACATTCACCCCTCCTTTGAAAACAAAGGCCAGCGGGGTACAAAACACAGAACAAATGTTCATCTGTCTATAAGTTCAAACGGTTTGGGGGACCGCACCGACGCTGTGACCTCCTCAACACCGGTGATGACACCGGTTCAGGCAATCGCGGTGACGTTCTCTCCAAGGCGGTGTCCAGTGACTCCTCCAGTTCCCCACGGTCCGGTAGACCACGAGGTGGTGACGATCCGCTGGACTCGGGCACGCCTCGAAGTGGCGACAATCTCCTGGACTCAGGCAAGCTGTACACGGGAGTAAGAGGGTTAAGTGGTGATCCCGATACTGCCCGCGCCCTGACAGGAGGGGAGATAATGGTCGGGGGGTCCCTAACTGGGGGTGTGGGAGCGACAGGGGTTTCCAAGCCCCCTGCTGGCACCAGATCTCAAATCGAGACCGTGTCCTCTCGCCCGTCAGGATATGCCACATAGGCATACTGAGGGTTGGCATGGAGGAGATGGACCTGTTCAACCAAAGGGTCGGACTTGCGGGTCCTAACATGCCGCCGCAGGAGGACAGGTCCTGAGTACGTCAACCAAGATGGTAATGAGGTCCCAGAGGAAGACTTCCTAGGGAATGAAAACATTCTCTCATGAGGAGTAGCGTTGGTTGCCGTACACAGGAGTGAGCATATGGAGTGGAGCGCATCAGGGAGTACCTCTTGCCAACGGGAGACTGGAAGACCTTTAGACCTCAACGCCAGTAAGACAGCCTTCCAGACTGTAGCATTCTCTCATTCAACCTGTCCGTTACCCCTTGGGTTGTAGCTCGTGCTTCTACTAGAGGCAATCCCATATGAGAGCAGGTATTGCCTCAAGTCGTCGCTCATGAACGACGAGCCCCTATCGCTGTGGATATAACAGGGGTAACCGAACAGGGTGAAAAGATCACGTAATGCCTTGATAACCGTAGCAGCGGTCATGTCAGAACAGGGAATGACAAAAGGGAATCGTGAGTACTCATCAATCACATTGAGGAAGTACACATTCCGATCTGTCGAGGGAAGGGGGCCCTTAAAGTCCACACTCAGTCTTTCGAAAGGACGAGTGGCCTTAATGAGGTGTGCCCTGTCAGGTCGGTAGAAGTGCGGTTTGCATTCCGCGCACACCCGGCAGCTTCTGGTTATGGACCTGACATCCTCCACCGAGTAGGGTAGATTCCGGGCCTTTATGAAGTGGAAGAGCCGAGTGACCCCCGGATGGCAGAGGTCATTGTGGAGAGCCTGTAATCGATTCACCTGCACACTAGCGCATGTTCCACACGACAGGGCGTCCGAGGGCTCGTTGAGCTTCCCTGGACGGTACATGATATCATAATTGTAGGTGGAGAGTTTGATTCTCCACCTCAAAATTTTATCATTCTTGATCTTACCCCATAACGTGTTGTTGAACATGAACGCCACGGACTGCTGGTCCGTGAGCAGAATGAACCGTTTTCCCGCCAAGTAATGGCGCCAATGCCGAACGGCTTCCACAATGGCCTGGGCCTCCTTTTCCACCGCCGAATGTCGAATTTCAGGGCCTTGGAGGGTGCGAGAGAAAAAGGCAACTGGCCTGCCCGCCTGGTTAAGTGTGGCGGCCAGGGCGAAATCAGATGCATCACTCTCCACCTGGAAGGGGATGGACTCATCGATAGCGTGCATCGTGGCTTTCGCGATGTCGGCTTTTATTCCTGCAAAGGCTACGCGAGGCTCTGTTGTTAGGGGAAAGGAGGTAGACTTGATGAGCGGACGGGCTTTGTCCGCGTAATTGGGAACCCACTGTGCATAGTATGAGAAGAAGCCTAAACACCTTCTCAGTGCTTTGATGCTAGTGGGCAGGGGGAGTTCGAGGAGGGGACGCATACGGTCTGGATCAGGGCCAAGGACCCCGTTTTCCACCACGTATCCGAGGATAGCTAGGCGGCGCGTGCGAAATACACACCTCTCCCTGTTGTAGGTCAGATTCAGGCGAGATGCAGTGCGTAAGAATCTAAGAAGGTTGGCATCATGGTCCTGCTGGCCATGGCCGCAGATGGTGACGTTATCCAGGTACAGGAAGGTAGCCCGCAGCCCGTTCTGGTCCACCATTCGGTCCATAGCACGCTGGAAGACCGAGACCCCATTCGTGACACCAAAGGGAACCCTTAAAAAATGGTACAGGCGACCATCCGCCTCAAAGGCCGTGTATTGTCGGTCCTCTGGGTGAATGGGGAGCTGGTGGTAAGCAGATTTTAAGTCGATGGTGGAGAACACCCGGTACTGCGCAATCTGGTTGACCATGTCAGATATGCGCGGGAGGGGATACGCATCCAGCTGCGTGTATCTGTTAATGGTCTGACTATAGTCTATGACCATCCGGGGTTTGTTCCCATTCTTAACCACCACGACTTGCGCTCTCCAAGGACTAGCGCTAGGTTGGATGATCCCTTCCTTGAGGAGCCGCTGAACTTCAGATCGGATGAAGATCCGATCCTCAGCGCTGTAACGCCTGCTCTTTGTTGCGATGGGCTTGCAGCCTGGCACGAGATTCTGGAATAGGGAGGGTGTGGTAATCCTGAGCGTTGAGAGACTACATGTGGAGCGCGTTGGGCAATTTAGAGGCTGCGGATCTCCCACTGAAAGCGGAGGGAGTGGCCCATCATACTGCAGGGTTACATTCTTCAGGTGGACCATAAAATCTAGTCCTAAGAGTATCGGCGCGCAAAGGTGCGGTAACACAAGGAGCCTGAAGTTCTCGTAAACCGTGCCCTGCACCATCAGATTGACCACGCAGCTCCCTAGCACGGTGACAGACCGGGACCTTGACGCCATCGAAATTGTCTGCTTGACAGTCCGAATTTGGAGACCACACCGCTTCACGGTGTCAGGGTGAATGAAGCTCTCCGTGCTCCCGCTGTCAAACGAACAATAAATCTGGCGTCTGTTTACCTGTATGTCCATCATGGACTTGTCGAGTCTGTGAGGCTTGGCCTGGTCCAGGATGATTGACGCCACCGTTGGTTCGTGGGTGCAACTGCAGGCAGCTGAGATGGTTGATGACGGCCCCTGCTGGTCATTCGCGGTCGGTGCCGACAAAAATGACTGCCCCCATAGGTCGCACGTGGATGATGGCGCCAAAACCTGTGGCCCCTGCAGGTCGCACGTGTCTTGCGACTCCGTCGTTAGGAATGGCAACGTCCTGGAATCGCACGTGGTGGAAGACCTCGAAGACGCAGAAGACAAGGAGGCCGGCTCCGGGGAGTCACATGCCGCACTGCTGTTTTTGGAGGGAGGTTTGGTCCGGCATACTTTGGAATAATGTCCCTTCTTGCCGCAGGCGGAGCACAACACCGCTTTAGCTGGACATCGCTGCCGAGGGTGTTTCACCCCCCCACATAAGTAATACCGCGGGCCACCTGGAGCTGCTGCCGTCGTCAGGTCCGAGGCCGGAAACGCAATCGCGCAGTTTTTCGGTCCCGCTGAATAAAGTGGAGTCTGCGACTGCCCCTGCCACAATGTCCCCACGCGGTCGTCGGGGTACATCTCCAGACTTTTGGAGGCCGTTTCTAGAGCGTCAGCTAACTCTATGGGTTTAGTGAGATCGAGGTTACCTTGCTCCAGCAGCCGAAGGCGAATGTACAACGAGCCGATTCCCGCCACGAACGCATCTCAAACTAAGTCGCTCATGTACTGGGCTGCCGACACTGACTTGCAGTTGCAGGCTCTGGCTAGCTGCTGAAGTTCACACACGTACTGTTCCGTCGTTTCGCCGGGCTGCCGCCGTCAAGTGGCTAGAAGGTGTCGAGCATGGATCTCATTCAGCGGTTTGTTGTATCGCTTTTTGAGAAGCTCGAGGGCCCCTTTGTAGTCGGGGGCCTCACGGATCGCTAAGTATACAGCGTCGCTTACCCTCGCGTGGAGGACCCGGAGTCTGTCGGCGTCGTCGGTGACCGCTGTGGAGGCATCGAGGTAATCTTGGAAACACTTCAACCAGTGGTCGAAAATGTTCGATGCTCCCGCCGCACGTGGGTCCAACGTAAGCCGTTCGGGTTTCAGCATTTGCTCCATGTTTTCTTTTGGTTTTTTTTCAAAAAAGAATTTACTTGTTGGCAATAAAATTGATGCGCGATAAATCACACGGGAGGCAGGATGTACCCGGGAAATAAAGGCTTTTATTGCCAACAATAACGGAGCTACTATATACAATATACAATCCCAGACTAAGGGGTCACCAGGCAGAGCAGTGACCTTTATACCTCTCCCAGGAGGCGGAGCCAACTGGGGTGTGCCATAGGACTATATTAACAGGTAGAACAGCCCAACCCTAACCCCAACAGTAACATATCTACAGACTCATAGTATGGCCAGACCATGGCTCAGCACTCCTGGTGGTAACCAACAATGGTTCACCACACCCTGTCAGGTCGGTAGAAGTGCGGCTTGCATTCAGCACATACCTGGCAGCTTCGAGTTATCGACCTGACATCCTCTACGGAGTAGGGTAGATTCCGGGCCTTTACAAAATGGAAGAGCCGAGTGATCCCCGGATGGCAGAGATCATTGTGGAGGGCCTGTAGCCGGTCCTCCTGCACACTGGCACATGTTCCACGTGACAGGGCATCTGAGGGCTCATTGAGCTTCCCCGGACGGTACATGATATCATAGTTGTAGGTGGAGAGTTCGATTCTCAACCTCAAGATTTTATCATTTTTGATCTTACCCCTTAACGTGTTGTTGAACATGAATGCCACAGACCGCTGGTCCGTGAGCAGGGTAAATCGTTTTCCAGCCAAGTAATGGCGTCAATGCCGGACGGCCTCCACAATGGCCTGAGCCTCTTTTTCCACAGCGGAGTGCCGAATTTCAGGGCCTTGGAGGGTGCGAGAGAAAAAGGCGACGGGCCTGCCCGCCTGGTTAAGTGTGGCGGCCAGGGCGAAATCAGATGCATCACTCTCCACCTGGAAGGGTATGGACTCATCGACAGCGTGCATCGTGGCTTTCGCAATGTCAGCTTTTATCCCTTCAAAGGCGAGCCTCTGCTGCCAGGGGAAAAGAGGTAGACTTTATGAGCGGACGGGCTTTGTCCGCATAATTGGGAACCCACTGTGCGTAATACGAAAAGAAGCCTAAGCATCTTCTCAGCGCTTTGACACTAGTGGGTAGGGGAAGTTCAAGGAGGGGACGCATACGGTCTGGATCAGGGCCAAGGACCCCGTTTTCCACCACATATCTGAGAATTGCTAGGCGGCGCTTGCTGAATACACACTTCTCCCTGTTATAGGTCAGATTTAGGCGAGACGCAGTGCGTAAAAACTTTAGGAGGTTGGCATCGTGGTCCTGCTGGTCATGGCCACAGATAGTGACATTGTCCAGGTACAGGAAGGTAGCCCATAGCCCGTTTTGGTCCACCATTCGGTCCAATGCACGCTGGAAGACCGAGACCCCATTAGTGATGCCACAGGGGACCCTTAAGAAGTGGTAGAGATGACCATCCGCCTCAAAGGCCGTATATTTTCGGTCCTCTGGGCGAATGGGGAGCTGGTGATAGGCTGACTTCAAGTCAATGGTGGAGAACACCCGGTACTGCGCAATCTGGTTGACCATGTCGGATATGCGTGGGAGAGGCTACGCGTCCAGCTGCGTGTACCTATTAATGGTCTGACTATAGTCTATGACCATCCGGGGCTTGTCTCCAGTCTTAACCACCACGACTTGTGCTCTCCATGGGCTAGTGCTAGGTTGAATGATCCCTTCCCTGAGGAGCTGCTGAACCTCAGATCGAATAAAGATCCGATCCTCAGCGCTGTAACGCCTGCTTTTAGTTGCGATGGGCTTGCAGCCTGGCACGAGATTCTCAAATAAAGATGGCGGGGTGATTCTGAGTGTCGAGAGACTGCACGTGGAGCGCGCTGGGCAATTTGGAGGCTACTGTTCTCCCACTGAAAGTGGAGGGAGTATCCCATCGTACTGCAGGGTCACACTCCTCAGGTGGACCATAAAGTCTAGTCCCAGGAGTATCGGAGCGCAAAGGTGCGGTAACACGAGGAGCCTGAAGTTCTCATAAACTGTGCCCCGCACCGTTAGGTTTACCACGCAGCTCCCAAGAACGGTAACAGATCGGGACCTCGAGGCCATAGAAATTGTCTGTCTGACAGTCTGTACTCGGAGACCGCACCGTTTCACGGTGTCAGGATGAATGAAACTCTCCGTGCTCCCGCTGTCAAACAGACAATGTATCAGGCGTCCATTTACCTCTATGTCCATCATGGACTTGTCGAGTCTGTGAGGCTTGGCCTGGTCCAGGATGATTGACGCCACCGTTGAATCTTGAGTGCAACTGCAGGCAGCTGAGATGGTCGATGATGATGACCCCTGCTGGTCATCTGCGGTCGGTGTCGACCAAAATGGCTGCGCCCATGGATCGCACGTGGTCGATGGCGTTGAAAGTGGCGGCACTTGCGGGTCGCACGTGTCTTGCGTCGTCGTCCTCAGGAATGGCGGCGCTCGTGAATCGCACGTGGTTGAAGACGTCGACGAAGCCAGAGACGAGGAGACAGATCCTGGAGTGTCACACGCCACACTGCTTGGCTTCGAAGGTGGTTTAGCTTGGCACACTTTAGCATAGTGCCCTTTCTTCCCACACGCGGAGCAAAATACCGTTCTGGCCGGACATCGCTGACGAGGGTGCTTTGCCAATCCACAGAAATAGCACCGCAGGCCACCTGGAGCTGCTGCCGCCGTCAGGTCCGAGGTTGAAAGCACGATCGCGCAGTTTCTAGGAGCCGCTGGGTAGAGTTGAGTCGCTGGCTGTACTTGCCATGATGTTCCCACGTGGTCGGTGGGGTAAGTTTCAAGACTTCTGGAGGCCATTTCCATCGCATCAGCCAATTCCACCGTCTTAGCTCGGTCTATGTTACCTTGCTCTAGCAGCCGCAGGCGAATATAGGATGAGCCGATTCCCACCACGAACGCATCTCGGATCAAATCGTTAGTGTATTGAGTAGCCGACACTGGCTTGCAATTGCAGGCTCTGGCTAGCTGCTGAAGTTCGCGCAGGTACTGTGCCGTCGTTTCGCCGGGCTGCCGCCGTCGAGTGGCTAGTAGGTGCCGAGCATGAATCTCGTTTGGCGGTTTGTTGTACAGCTTCTTAAGTAGTTCGATGGCCCCTTTGTAGTCTTGGGCATCACGGATTGTTGCATACACAGTGTCGCTTACCCTTGCGTGGAGGACCCGCAATCTATCGGCGTCGTTTTGAATTGCTGTTGAGGCGTCGATATAATCCTGGAAACACTTCAACCAATGGTCGAAAGTGTTCGACGCTCCAGCTGCACGCGGATCTAAGGTAAGCCGATCGGGTTTTAACATTTGCTCCATGGTTTTTTTTCCTTCTACCAAAATTGTTACTAATAAAATTGATGCGCGATTAATTCACTCGGGAAGCTGGATCGTACCCGGGAAATGAAGGCTTTTATTAGTAACAAGAATGGAGCATACTGCTTAACAATACAATCCCAGACTAAAGGGTCATTAGGCAGTGCAGTGACCTTTATACTCCTATAGGTCGGCGGAGCCAACCGGAGTGTACCACAGAACAATACCAACAGGTGGAACACCCCAACCCTAACTCCAACAGTAACAAGAGTAACATATGTACAAGTACCCATAGTGATAACCATCTATGGTTCAGTACCCATAGTGGTAACCATCTATGGTTCACCACACCATTCACAGAGAAGGAAATGAGCGAGTGCAAAGAACAAAGAACAAAGAACAATACAGCACAGGAACAGGCCCTTCGGCCCTCCAAGCCCGTGCCGCTCCCTGGTCCAAACTAGACCATTCTTTTGTATCCCTCCATTCCCACTCCGTTCATGTGGCTATCTAGATAAGTCTTAAACGTTCCCAGTGTGTCCGCCTCCGCCACCTTGCCTGGCAGCGCAACAAAGGATTGCAGAATGTAGTGTTATAGTCATAGCCAGGGTGTAGAGAAAGATCAACTTAATGCAAGGTAAGTCCATTCAAAAGTTTGACAGCAGCAGGGAAGAAGCTGTTCTTGAGTCGGTTGGTACGTGACCTCAGATTTTTGTATCTTTTTCCTGACGGAAGAAGGTGGAAGAGAGAATGTCCGGGGTGCGTGGAGTCCTTAATTATGCTGACTGCTTTGCCGAGGCAGCGGGAAGTGTAGACAGAGTCAATGGATGGGAGGCTGGTTTGCATGATGGATTGGGCTACATTCACGACCTTTTGTAGTTCCTTGCAGTCTTGGGCAGAGCAGGAGCTGTACCAAGCTGTGATACAACCAGAAAGAATGCTTTCCATGGTGCATCTGTATAAGTTGGTGAGCATCATAGCTGACATGCCAAATGTCCTTAGTCTTCTGAAAAAGTAGAAGACTTGGTGGGCTTTCTTAATTATAGTGTCGGCATGGGGGGACCAGGACAGATTGTTGGTGATCTGGATACGTAAAAACTTGAAGCTCTCAATCCTTTCTACTTCATCCCTGTTGATGTAGACAGGGGCATGTTCTCTTTTATGCTTCCTGAAGTCAATGACAATCTCCTTCATTTTGTTGACATTGAGGGAGAGATTATTGTTGCCCCACCAGTTCACCAGATTCTCTATCTCATTCCTGTACTCTGTCTCATCATTGTTTGAGATCTGACCCACAATGGTAGTTTCATCAGCAAACTTGAAAATCGAATTGGAGGGGAATTTGGCCAGACAGTCATAAGTATATAAGGAGTAGAGTAGGGAGCTGAGAACACAGCCTTGTGGGGCATTGCTGTTGAGAATGATTGTGGAGGAGGTGTTGTTGCCTATCCTTACAGATTGTGGTCTGTGAGTTAGGAAGTTGAGGATCTAGTCACAGAGGGAGGTACCGAGGCCCAGGCCACAAAGTTTGGAGATGAGTTTCATGGGAATAATGGTGCGGAAGGCTGGGCTGTAGTCAATAAATAGGAGTCTGACATAGGTGTCCTTGTTATCTAGGTATTCCAGGGTTGAGTGCAGGGCCAGGGAGATGGCATCTACTATGAACCTGTTGCAGTGATAGTCAAACTGTAATGGATCCAGATCGTCTGTGAGGCTGGAATTGATTCGGGCCATGATTAACCTTTCGAAGCACTTCATAATAATGGCTGTCCGGGCCACTGGCCGATAGTCACTAAGGCACGCTGCTTGGTTTTTCTTAGGTACTGGAATGATGATCATCTTCTTGAAGCAGATAGGGACCTCAGATTGTTGTAAAGAGAGGTTGAAGATGTCTGCGAATACTCCCGCCAGCTGATCCACACAGCATCTAAGTGCTCGTCCGAGTACCCCATCCGGGCCAGTCGCTTTCCATGGGTTGACCTTCGAGAAAGCTGCTCTGACATCTGCAATGGTGACTCCAGATATAGGTTCATCCAGGGCTTCCTGGGTGGAGGGCATGCTGTCGCTCAAAACGGGTGTAAAATGTATTGAGCTCATCAGGGAGGGGTGCATTGGAGCCAGTGATTTTACATGCCTTCATCTTGTACCTTTAAGTTTAGCAGACCTTGCCATAGTTGCACAGATTCAGGTCTCCTGCACTTCGGCCCACAGAATGCCGTTATGGTTCAGCCTTCATAGATAGAATGTGCCACATCATATGTATTAAAAATCAATATTTTTGTGTCATAAAAATTATTTGGGGTTAAATGTACGTACTTTAATTGTTGATAAGAATTGCTTGTATTGAAAGGGATAATTATAAAGACTGTTTATTGGGAATCAGTACCTGATCATAAGAGGGATCCAAACTGCTTGGAATTGAGCCAGTTTTAATTTGGTTCAATTTAGAACATTTAACTTGCATAGCAGATGGATAGTTTGCAAATTTGTGTCCTTAAGCACACTCACAAGGCTACTTTGCATTTTCTGCCAATTATTTGTGGACAGGTGTGTCTAAATAGCTGAGAGGGAATCCTGTACATCCTATTGCTTGCTTTACCAAGAACCAGTCTGAAATTTCTTCTATGGGTGTCCAACAGGAGCAACACACCCAACGTGATTTTCCTATCCTGGGCCTTCTCTGTGATGATGCCAGCATTGGACTGGGGTAAACACAGTCAGAGGTCTAACAACACCAGGTTAAAGTCCAACAGGTTTATTTGGTAGCAAAAGCCACTAGCTTTCGGAACAGGCTGTTCCTTCGTCAGGTGGGTGGGAGTTCTGATCACAAACAGGGCATAAAGACACAAACTCAATTTACATGAATAATGATTGGAATGTGAGTCTTTACAGCTAATCAAGTCTTAAAGGCACAGACAATGTGAGTGGAGGGAGCATTAAGCACAGGTTAAAGAGATGTGTATTGTCTCCAGACAGGACAGCTAGTGAGATTTTGCACATCCAGGCAAGTTGTGGGGGTTACAGATAGTGTGACATGTGACTGTGTGACATGTGACTGTGTTTACCTTCCTGTGACCCAGGTACGCCCCAAGTACAGACCTACAGCACAAACACCTCCTACAGGCGGGACATTGCACCGGAAAATCAGGCAGAAAGCAGGATCAGAGATGTAATCCTGACTATAGGCAAACCCATCAAGTCCACTATGACCTTTGAATTAGTCTAGGAGTTGATTCCAAGAAAATATTCCAAACTACCTCTTTCATCTTTGGGTTCCTCCCACAGCCTTCCCATCTATGGGAATGCTATACCTCTCGGCTTTCATCAAGCTTCCCTCCATTGAGCCTAAAAGAGACTGTGGCTTTTAAATAAAAAGAAAGTGGTTTGCACACATAGGCTGGAATTTTACCGGCATGCCCACCCCGATTCTGGGGGCGGGCAAGGCTCGGAGAACGGCATTCTCCATTGGCCTCAGGTGGGTTCGTACAAACCTTGGGTGGACATGCTGGTATAATTCCGCCCATAGATTCAAAATAACAGGCATATGTATGAGACATTGGCTGCATAGGTTAGGAAATGAAACTCAGGAAGAAGCCTGTAAAATGCCCCAAGGGCATCAGTATCAATCATGCAACTACCTAAATATATAACAGAGACTTTTCGTCCTTTAATTCATTTTAAAAATAATTTATTGATACAACTTCAATACTTTGTAGTAGATGTAGACTGGGTGGTTACATGGACGCTCGGAGGATGCAGGTACAAAAGGGTTCAGATGTCTGTAGCGTGGACTTAGGGGCGGGCAGGCACACAGCATGTAACAACCTCTCAGTACTGTTAATAAACCTACATAGTTGTTAATCCCTTGTTGCCAGTTAATGCAACCCAATACTTCTATCTGAAGTCAGGTGTTGCCAGAGAGAGTACAGGGACTTCGCCGCATTGACCTGCTCATGTTTGATGAACACTTCGCAGACAAGTGGACAAAATTTGCAACTTTACTGTGGTACCGGCCTATCAGACAAATCAAAGAAGATAAGTTTAGTGGGGCTAAATTCAAGAGTGACACTGGAGCAAAAAAATAAAACTGGAGCAAAGTGCAACATTCTGCCTAGGCAGTTGCTGCAAGAAATCAATCTATATGCTGCACCAGGTCGTAACAATTAGGTGACCTCATGACGTATAAACTATCCGCAAGGAAAGTGTGGCCTCTCTCCATTGCACACAGGGTAGCTTCTAGTTTCATGTCATTGACCAGGCTGCTGTTGGGTCATCACACTGGGATTAATCCACTTTGGTAGAGATATTCATACTCTGCAGCAGCAGTCTCCAGAAATGATAGAATATAAAGATTTATTCAACTGCGACATCATGGTGAAGCTGCCTGTCATATACCACATGAGGCTACATGACCCATGGTCTGTACTCTAATAAGAGTCCCCCTGGTGACAATGCAGAATGTAGTTGATGAGCTGGATCAGATGTCAAGACTGGGTGTCGAAGTCCCCATTGGCAAGGCCACAGAGTGGGTTTCTGTAATGGTTGCTGCAGTAAATAAAAGACAATATGGTTAGGATCTGCATTGATCCAGTTCACTTAAAGCTAGGAACTGCTGAGATATCATCATCCTATGAAGACGGTGAACAGATTAAAACTGACATGCCCAATGCAAACGTATTCAGCATCTTGGATGCAAAGTGTGGGTTCTGGTACATTCCTTTGAATGAAGAGTCCTCAAAACTTACTACATTCATGCCCCTAGTCAGCAGATATTGTTTCTTCTACATGAACGATGGTAGTGAGGTCTTCCAACAATGCATGGTGCAAGTATTTACAGGACAACCCTGCGAAAACGTTGTCAATAACATCCTGGTCTGGGGTCATACAATGCAAGAACATGATGCACATTTGCGTTTAGTCTTCAACGGAATCAGGACCATATAGTTGAAGCACAACCCTGCTAAATGCAAATTCAGGGTAAACCAGGTTGTCTATGTGGGTCACTTGATCACAGCTGATGGTGCGAAGCTAGATCCAGGCAAGACACTGGCGACATGACAGATGTTCATTTCTGAGAACAAGCACGCCTTGCAGCGTTTCCTTAATATGATAAATTATCTTTCCAAGTTCACTCCTTGTTACAGTGAGCTCACTGGACCTCTTCATCAGTTCCTCCACCAAGATGTCAATGGTGTTGGCAGGAACACCATACTGTTGCATTCAACAATCCCAAGAAGGCATTTTCACCCCTTCCAGTGCTACAATACTTCGACATTCGAGCATTTGTATGCCTATCAGCAGATACCACCCAGCACGGACTTGGGTCAGTCAGCATACAGAATGGTAGACCAGTAACCATCGCATTCAGGACCCTCACTGACACAGAGATTCATTATGCCCATATAGAGAAGGAACTTGTTGGCCTAGTCTTCGCTTGTTGGAAATTTCATGACTTCATTCTTTGGTCTTCCTCTAAGTGTTGAAACCTATAAACAATCATTATTTATTCTATTTAATAATTCTTAAAAAACTGACTGCAGCGCAACGCTACAAACTCGGTGTCAACTACAAACGCGGTATGGAACTGTACCTTTCTAGAGCCTTACTGCCCACCATTGACCAGGCAGATTGTGAGGAGGATATTGACATCATGACCATTGAGGTACTTGCGTCTCATCGAATCAAGTATGCCCTACAGGCAGATCTTACATGCAGGCAGTTCTATGACATCATTATGAAAGATTGGCCCAATCTTCAAAGGAGCATACCCTCCACACATTCTTCTCTATGAGAGGGGAGCTAACTGTACAAGACCGATACTGCATAAGCAACAATCCATCATCCCCACCTCTCTGCAGAGGTACTATACCCAGCAATTCTACCAAGGACACCCAGAGTTGGAAGCAATGCAAAGGAATCGCCATACCAGCCCTCAATGTACATGAACATGGAGAAGAAAGTACCCAGTGAGCACCATGCATGTGCTCAAGCAGCATCCAACCAAAAATCTTCTGTACCTACATTGTCACTCCTAGTGACTGAAATCTTATGAATAGAATGACACACAGTACTTGTTCCTTGTTGAGAGCTTTGATGTTCAGCTTTTTAATTCATCACAACTTGGTTCCCTTCAAGTAACCAGACCAAGGGTCATGGAGTTCTCTTAAACAGCTGTTTAATACAAGCTATAGCGAGGACCCTGAAAAGCCACAGCTCACAGTCCGTAACTGGCCAGTGTACAGAATTCAGGAATACACAAGCAGTTATAATTTCAAATTTGATTACAAGTAATTAACATTTACCAATCAAGGTATAGTAGTTATCTCTATCCATTCACTGCTACTGATTAATGTTATATCATGCATAAGATACAGATATCAAAACGAATCACAATCATTGCACACCTGCTTAATTAGTCTGAAAGACCTGCTGGTTGGGTGCATTGGCCATGCTAAATTCTCCTTCAGTGTACTCGAGCAGGCGAGTGTGGCGACTAGAGGATTTTCACAGTATCTTCATTGCAGCATTAATCTAAGCCTACTTGTGACATGAGTACATTTTTTAAATTTATTCATGGGACATGGGTGTCACTGGCTGACCAGCATTTATTGCCCATCCCTAGTTGCCCTTGAGAAGGTGGTGGTGAGCTGCCTTCTTGAATCGCTGTAGTCCATGTTCTGTGGGTTGACCCACAATGCCGTTAGGGAGGGAATTCCAGGATTTTGACCCAGCGACTGTGAAGGAACAGCGATATATTTTCAAGTCAGGATGGTGAATGACTTGGAGGGGACCTTACAGATGGTGGTTCCCCATGTATCTGCTGCCCTTGTCCTTCGAGATGGAAGTGGTTGTGGCTTTGCAAGGTGCTGTCTAAGGATCTTTGGTGAATTGCTGTAATGCATTTTGTAGATAGTACACATTGCTACTACTGAGCGTCAGTGATGGAGGGAGTGGATGTTTGTGGATGTGGTGCCAATCAAGCGGGCTGCTTTGTCCTGAATGGTGTCAAGCTTCATGAGTGTTGTTGGAGCTGCACCCATCCAGTCAAGTGGGGAGTATTCCATCACACTCCTGACTTGTGCCTTGTAAGTCGTGGTTAGGCTTTGGGGAGTCAGGAGGTGAGTTACTCACCACAGTATTCCTAGCCTCTGGCCTGCTCTTGTCGCCATTGTGTTTATGTGGCGAGTCCAGTTGAATTTCTGGTCAATGGTAACCCCAAGGATGTTGACAGTGGGGGATGATGGTAACACCATTGAATGTCAAGGGGCTGTGGTTAGAGTGTCTCTTATTGCTGATGGTCATTGCCTGGTATTTGTGTGACACGAATGTTACTTGCCACTTGTCAGCCCAAGCTTGGATATTGTCCAGATCTTGTTGCATTTGAATATAAACCACTTCAGTATCTGAGGAATTGCGAATGATGCTGAATATTGTGCAATCATCGGTGAACATCTCCACTTCTGCCCTTATGATGGAGAGAAAGTCATTGATGAAGCAGCTGAAGATTGTTAGGCCTAGGACATTACTCTGAGGGACTCCTGCAGAGATGTCCTGGAGCTGAAATGGCCAACCCTCCACAACCACAACCATCTTCCTATGTACCAGGTATGACTCCAACCAGCGGAATATTTGCCCCCTAATATCCATTGATTCCAGTTTTGCTAGGGCTCCTTGATTCTACACTTGGTCAAATATGGCCTTGATGTCAAGGGCTGCCACTCTCACCTCACCTCTAGAATTCAGCTTTTCGTCCATGTTTGGACCAAGGCTATCATGAGGTCAGGAGCTGAGTGACCTTGGCGAAACCCAAACTGCGCGACACTAGCAGGTTATTGCTGAGCAGGTGCTGCTTGATAGCACTGTCGATGACCCCTTTCATCACTTTACTGATGATCGGGAGTAGACTGATTGGTCGGTAATTGGCTGGGTTGGATTTGTCCTGCCTTTTATGTACAGGACATACCTGGGCAATTTTCCACATTGCCAGTGTTGTAACTATTCTGGAGCGCAAGTCTTCAATACTATTGCTGGAATTTTATCAGGGCCCATTGCCTTTGCAGCATCCAGTGCCTCCAACCGTTTCTTGATATCATGTGGAGTGAATCGAATTGGCTGAAGACTAGCATCTGAGATGCTGGGGACCTCTGGATGAGGCCAAGATTGATCACCCACTCGGCACTTCCGGCTGAAGATTGCTGCGAATGCTTCAAGCTTTTCTTTTACACTGATGTGCTGGGCTCCTCCATCATTGAGGATGGGGATATTTGTGGAGCTTCCTCCTCCAGTGAGTTGTTTAATTGTCATGACTGGATTCACGACCATTCACGACTGGATGTGGAAGGATTGCAGAGCTTAGATCTGATCCGTTGATTGTGGGATCGCTTAGCTCTTTCACTTTCTGTTTTTGCCATTTGGCATGCAAGTAATCCTGTTTGGTAGCTTCACCAGGTTGACACCTCATTTTTAGGTATGCCTAATGCTGCTCCTAGCATGCCCTCTTGCACTCTCCATTGAACCAGGGTTGATCCCCTGGCTTGATGGTAATGGTTGAGTGGGGAATATGTCGGGCCATGAGTTTGCAGAATGTGTTGGAGTACAGTTCCGCTGCTGTTGATGGCCCTCTGCGCCTCATGGATGCCCAGTCTTGAGTTGCAAGATCGGTTTGAAGTCTGTCCCATTTAGCACAATGATAGTGCCACGCAACACAATGGAGGTTATTCTCAATGTGAAGGCAGGACTTCATCTCCACAAGGACTGTGCGGTAGTCACTCTTACTGATACTGTCATGGACAGATGTATCTGCAGCCGGCAGATTGGTAAGAATGAGGTAAAGTATGTTTTTTCCTCTTGTTGGTTCCTTCACCACCTGCTGCAGACCCGATCTAGCAGTTATTTCCTTTAAGACCCGACCAGTTCGATCAGTAATGCTGCTGCCGAGCCACTCTTGGTAGACATTGAAATTCCCCACCCTGAGTACATTTTGTGCCCTTGCCACCCTCAGTGCTTCCTTTAAGTGTTGTTCAACATGGAGGAGTACCAACTCATCAGCCAAAGGAGGATGGTATGTGGTAACCAGTAAGAGGTTTCCTTGCTCATGTTTAACCTGAAGCCATGAGACTTCATGGGGTCCAGAGTCGATGTTAAGGACTCCCAGGGCAACTCCTCCCAACTGTAAACCACTGTGTTGCCATCACCTCTGCTGTGTCAGTCCTGCTGGTGGGACAAGAGATAGCCAGGGATGGTAATGGTGGTGTCTGGGGTGTTATCTAAGATATGATTCTGTGAGAATGACTACGTCAGGCTGTTGCTTGACTAGTCTGTGAGACAGCTCTCCCAATTTTGGCACTAACCCTCAGATGTTAGTAAGGAGGACATTGCAATGTTGGCCGTCTTTTCCAGTGCCTAGGTCGATGCCAGGTTGTCTGTCTGGTTTCATTTCTTCATTGAGACTTTGTAGCGATTAATACATCTGAGTGGCTTGCTAGGCCATTTCAGAGGACAGTTGAGAGTCAACCACATTGCTGTGGCTCTGGAGTCACATGTAGGCCAGACCAGGTAAGGATGGCAGGTTTCCTTCCCTCAGGGACATTAGTGAACAAGATGGGTTTTTCCAACAATCGACAATGGTTTCATGGTTATCAGTAGACTTTTAATTCCAGATATTTTTTAATTGAATTCAAATTCCACCATCTGCCGTGATGGGATTCGAACCCAGATCCCCAGAACATTATCTGGGTTTCTGGGTTTCTCAGATCCAACCCTGACCTCGTCATCAAACTTGCCGAAAAGGGCAGTGCTGTTGTTGTCTAGCATATGGACATCTATTTCGCAGAGGCTGACTGCCAACTCTCGGATGCTTCCTTCTACCTCCCCCTGGACTATGACTCCACCACCGAACATCAAACCATTGTTTCCAGGACTGTCAATGACCTCATCCCCTCCGGAAATCTTCCCTCCACAGTTTCCAACTTCATAGTCTCCCAACCCTGGACAGCCCACTTCTAACTCCTTCCCAAAATCCACAAAACAGGACTGTCCCAGTAGGTCCATCATGTCAGCCTGTTCCTGTCCTACTGAACTCATTTCCTCTTATCTTGACTCCATTCTCTCTCCTCTTGTTCAGTCCCTTCTCACCTACATCCGTGATTTTTCCGATGCCCTACGTCATATCAACAACTTCCCAGTTCCCTGGTCCAAATCGCGTCCTCCTCACCATGGATGTCCAATCTCTCTACACCTCAATTCCCCATCAGGGTGGCCTCAAAGCTCTTCGCTTCTTCCTCGAACAGAGGTCTGAACAATCCCCACCCACCACCACTCTCCTCCGTCTGACTAAACTGGTTCTTTCACTCAACAATTTCTTCTTTAACTCATCCTACTTCCTCCAAATAAAAGGTGTGGCTATGGGCAGCTGCATGGATCCCAGTTATGTCTGTCTCCTTATACATTATGTGGAGCATTCCCTGTTCCGGTCCTACTTCGGTCCTCTCCCACAACTCCTTTATTGGTACATTGACGACTATTTCGGTGCCACTTCATGCCCTCATCTGGACCTTGAAAAATTTATCAAATTTGCTTCCAATTTTCACCCCTCTATCACCTTCACATGGTCCATCTCTGAAACTTCCCTTCCCTTCCTTGACCTGTTTCCATTTCTGGTGAAAAACTGTCCACCATTGTCCATTACAAACCCACCGACTCCCACAACTACCTTGACTACAGCTCTTCACACCCCACATCCTGTAAGGATTCCACCCCATTCTCTCAGTTCCTTTGCCTCTGCCCCATCTGTTCTGATGATACCACTTTACAAAATAGTGCTGGCGATATGTCTTCCTTCTTCCTCAATCGTGGTTTTCCACCCACTGTGATTGACAGGGCTCTCGACTGCATCCAACCCATCCCCCTGGCCACTGTTGTCACCCCCTCCCCTCCCTCCCAGAACCAGGATAGGGTCCCCTTGTCCTCATTTTTCACCCCACCAGTCTCCGCATTCAAAGGATCATCCTTTGGCATTTCCGCCAAGTCCAGCATGATGCCACCACTCAACACATCTTCCCTTCACTCCCCCTGTCAGCGTTCCACAGGGACCATTTTCTCTGGGACACCCTGGTCCACTTCTCCGTCACACCCAACACCTCACCCCCTGCCCACGGCACCTTCCCGTGCAATCATAGAAGGTGCAACACCTGCCCCTTTACCTCCTCCCTGCTCACCATCCCAGAAAAATCGATCATATTCAGATGCCAAGCAGGAGTAAAGGGAACAGCAAAGTTTCAGGTCATAGTAAAGCTCCAGGTCACAGCCAGGCACCAAGCTGAGATCTTGGGAGATCAGAAGTTAGTTCCGGAGTCTGGAAATCCTCTAATGCATATGATAGATATGGAAACAGAAGTTGTTGTTTTTTTAATTCAGTCATGGAATGTGAGCATTGTTAGCTGAGATAGCATTCACTGCCCATCTCTAATTGTCCTTGAATTGAGTGGCTTGCCAAGCCATTTCAGAAGGCATTTAAGAGTCAACACACTACTGTAAATTTGGAGTCCCATGGTTAAGAGTAGATAAACTGGTATATACGATCTGCTGAACAGGAGTTCTGTCAGTGATGGAATAGTTACACTTTGAGGTGTTGCTCTCAGATATCACATTGCAATTTGCGGGTTTTTCTTGCCCTGTCGACATATGAGAATTATCGAATTCACCATGCAAATTATTTGTTCAGCCAGGTCATTGGATCTAGGGTAGTGAGAAGAAACAGTAGTGTGATTGATGTTCCATTTCTCATACATATCCTGAAATGGTTTATCAATAAATTGTGTACTGTCAACCAAATTGATCTCTGGGTATAGCAAATAATCTGAAAAGAAGAGTTAGAGTGTGAGAGTTGTGAATGATGTATTGTGCATTTGTCAAATGATGTGATACTTGGTAAAATAGTTAATCATGACGATGAGGTCAGTGCAGTGGACATGAAAGACGTTGGATGTGATTCTGAATCAAGGATGGTGTAATGACTTCAATCAGGCCACTGAAATTGGCCTATTGGAGTATGAACTCCCTGATTAAGGATCCAATTGATGGGTCAATCAGGGAGTCTTTGCCTTATACTTAACCTGGAGTGTCAGTTCCTCTGACACCTCCGGAGATAGACTGCTAACAGATATCACTCCGTGTACTGCTGTTAGAGTTTGTAAATAAAGAGATTTTGGCTAAGGGACTTCTGCCTCCGAAGACTTATTACTGTGGCGACGAGGAAAAAGGAATGACCCGAAGGAACGTGTTTGCTATCAGCCGCTACATATTGGGGGTAAGCCATTGCCTGGCAAACATGCCTCTATTCGGGAAATTGGATTCTTTTGACCCTACCATAGAAGACTGGGCCCAATATGTAGAATGGTTGAGTTATTTCTTCAGAGCTAACGACATTGTCTCAGATGAAAAGCAATGGGTTATTTTGCTGACCATTTGTGGACCGTCAGCTTTCACTGTTACGTGCAGTTTAACCTTTCCGGAGGCACTGGACACAAGAACCTTCCTGGAATTGAAGGACTTAGTAAAAGAGTATTATGATCCTAAGCCTCCTCTGATCCTGTTTAATGATGGTAAGCAATTGTTAGAGGAAATAAGGATAGTCTGGTACTAAAAGACTAGTAAAATTGGGGTAGACTACATTAGAAATGAATATATTGCAGAAAAAGTATGACGTACCTGGAATTACAAAGGTATAGTTGCATAGAAACACATATAACCACTGTTAGAAATTTTAAATATGTATTTTTGAAAGTATGCTGTACACCTTGGCTAAATACAGACTGCCCCAAGGCATAGTGGGATGAAAGCTAAGTGAGATGAACCACATTCTTTAAGAACAATATGGCCACAGAGCATAGTTTTTATCCATGATGTGGAGTTGCCGATATTGGACTGGGGAAGGCACAGTAAGTAGTCTCACAACACCAGGTTAAAGTCCAACAGGTTTATTTGGTAGCACAAGCTTTCGGAGTGTTGCCCCTTCATCAAGTCAGTGACTCGCCTGATGAAGGGGCAACGCTCCGAAAGCTCATGCTACCAAATAAACCTGTTGGACTTTAACCTGGTGTTGTGAGACTACTTACTGGAGTTTTTATCAGTATAGTTCCCAGACACTAAATAAATGGGACAGTTCATTTTCTATTGATAAGAAATGCTTAGCAGACAGTGAGAACAGCAACTATTGAACTCTACAACCTACATAATTGAGAGACAGTGGGAAAGATACATTTGAACTCTGTTATCTATGTAATTGAAGTTCCTGAGAGACAAGTGGGTGGGAGCTTCCGGATTCTACAGACCAATGAATTGTCATGCTGCCAGAGAGTGGGATGTAATTGGCCAAGGTAAGTAAACCAAATTAACATGATTGGTCCATCCTATTAAGATGGACGGAGTAGGCGGGCAGATGATTTCTGAAGTATAATTACAGAATGTCTTGATAATTTAATTAGAGTAATTTGAGCTATCTTAAATTGCTCTCCCTCATGTGGTGGAACCAGGCCTGGGTCAATAAAATATGTCTTCAACCAGAATTTACTGCCTCCATAAGTTCTTTGTATTTGCTGAGCTGTATTAATAGAGAATTCTCCCGCATGAAGCCAGCATAATATATAGCTCTCTGAAAAACTTCCACAACAATGGTTGAGATTCAGCGGCTACATGCATCTGTAAATATGCTTATGAAAGAGTGAAAGATCAATCTTGCTGAATTTCTGCCCACCTGATAATCCAGCAAACAAATCTTCAATTAAAGGAGGCAGACATTGACCATCATGCAATTGTGGTTGTTCTAAAATCACCACAAGTGCAAACTGAACCATTTGGTTTAATGACAGGTATGATGGGGGTAGCCTACTCACTCACTTTAACTGGCTCTAACACACCAGTGTTAACAAGTCGTACTAATTCTTCTTCAACCTTGGAATGAATTACATATGGAACCATTCTTGCTTTGAGACTTTTTGGTTGGCTGTTAGGTTTTATCTCGAGTTTCACTTGAACTCCCTTCATTGAACCAAGTGTCTCTTCAAATGCACTCTAGTATTTTTCCAAAAGTTTTAAAGTTTATGTAGTGCACAAGTAGGCTTACATTAACACTGCAATGAAGTTGTGAAAATATACTAATCGCCACGCTCCAACGCCTGTTTAGGTACACCGAGGGAGACCTGGAGGAAACCCATACAGGCATGGGGAGAATGTGCAGACTCCGCATATATAGTGACCCAAGCCGGGATTTGAACGCAGGTCCCTGGCTTGTGAGGTAGCAGTGCTAACTTCTGTGCCACTGTGCTGTTCCACGATGATCAGTGGCTTTGGAGATTAATGTTGTTCAAGGATCTTCATCAAGTCACTGTACATTTTGGTTCTTGGCTTTGCTGGATGAACCAAGTTCTGGAGCAAATTTAAATTTTTACATCCTATTCTACTGAGAAAAACTGGTACGGTCAACTCATCTGCAATTTTATTTGCTTGTACAAACTACTGAAAACATTCAGCATTGGAAATCCTTGATTCGTTTTCTTCATTGAAAGGCCCAATGGATCCTAATTGACCCACCATTTCTCTTGCAGCACTAGCAACTCGACATTGTCAGTGTACTTCTTTTTATTTTCTGTCTTCCCAGTATTCCCCTTTTCATCCTGGAGACTGTTGACTTGATGTTTTTTTTTTCAAATAACACCAGCTATACAGCAAAGCACCCATGCTTTTCAAATATGCCAGATACTTCCTGGAATCTCATCTTTCTCTGATCAGAAAAAAAACCTTCTTTTAAAACCTCACAGAAAGCTTTTTTCTTACTTCAGCGTCCCTTCATTGGCACTTAATCTTTAATCCTGTTCTTGCTTCTCCCTGTTCTTCTAATATTTGAAATATGAGGACCCCACAATCTTTTTTCTACCTTATGATCTTTTCTCATATTCTTGGTGAAACAAAATTGTGCTCATTGCCAATTTTTTTCCCTCAGTGGCCTAACTATGTTAGGGATGTGGGTTTTAACAGATAGAAATGAATTCGGTGGTTTGCACACCTGGATTCAAAGTAACACACAAAAGGTTTTATTGAGAGATGTTCTCTGAACTACACAGAATACCAAACTGAAAGCAAAACAGCAGTCTGTGGCAACACCCAAATGACATCACCATCACATCATGTGATTAGCTCTTAAAGCAACCTGCAACCCTTTTAAATATGTAATAGTACTGCTGCCCACATTTTTAAAAATCAAACATCCAGGTGGGAAATTAGGAAAAATGAGTTCCTAAAGAAGCAAAGGTAGTGATGTGCTTCAGGCCCCATCTGACAAATGTCTTGCTCTAGCTCCATGGTGACTCACATCAAGAATTCGAGAAAATTCTTAAAACTTTCCATCCAGACAGGAGATTAGATTGAATGATTCAAAAAGTCTAAAGATTTTATTTTAAATTTAGTGATGTTATGGCCATAGAGAGACAGCCTGAACTTCTTTATCTCCTCACTGTCTGTCCATAAGCAAAAATGTTTTTGAATCTTATTTAAAATAGGCTGTGACATGTTTTCCCAAACTCTGAATTTGAATGGTCCAATTTTATAGGAAAAATACATTTTGTTATGATTAGCTCAGAAGGTTAGTTTATTTCCCATTCAAACCTGGGATGGGTTGGGTGGAGGGATTTTTCACAACCACACACGCGCGCGCGCACACACACAGACACACAATTTCTGAAAAAAAATCAAAGTCCAGACGATGTTTCCTTCATGGTAGAGTTCAATCCGGATGAGTTCCTCGTTGGCGAGCGCAACACAAAAATCCTTGAAATGAATAACAATGTAGCACAATGGGTTTCTGTCCTTAGCCCACTTGGCAGGCAATGATTAGAGACTTTTAAAAACAAACAGGCTTTGAAGAGTTGAGGCAAGGTGACCAACTGCTTGGTCAGCTGTGAGTCCTGCTGTGGATCTGTTCAATTAGTTGATAATTCAGCAGACTGAGGATTTCTCAGTTCTCAAAGGAATATAGAGATTCCAAAATGGTCATTGAGTCACATGACCATCTTTCTCCACAATGATTTCAAAAGGGACGTTTATCTATTGTCTTGGACTGACTTTGGTTTCAGGACTGATAATGTCCCAGCCATTGTTTGGGCAGATCATCTGACTCTGCTAGGAGGGTACATTTATCAAGATGCAAATGATGACTATTGTACCCCTTTTGAAAAGAACCTGGATAGTGAGATGGGTCTATTAACAACTCTGCCAGAATAACAAGTTTCAATCTGCAAGTCCCTTGGTTTCATGATCATAATGCCGTTATAATTGGATGTGAGATTCCACAGTGGTAAGAGAGGATTATGTTGTTCTTGGAACTCCTGGTGGAAGCTTCCAGAACAAAGGGCCAATCCTGTGGTCATGTGACTGCAGCAATCATCTTGTTGGATACAGCAAAAACTCAATTTTAAAATAGTAAAAAAGATAAAGTTTGATATACACGGTTTGGATTTCTTTCATGTCTGACTGACATAACAGTAACAGCTTATCATCTCGCAGTTACTTTATTTCAATATTACAAAAATACTAAGACCTCTGTGTGAGCACACCAAGCAATTATACATTCGTATCCCATTGTTAATTTAAGGTCCTGGGAGATAACATCAAGTCCTTCAACATGTTACAGACAAGAGGAAGATCTATTCAAACAGCATTAATTTTTCCTCCCACTCCCCAGTCATCCATAAACAGAGACATGTTTTGCTTTGTTTCCTTTTTAGTAAGTGATGGTGTATTGAGAGATTCAATTCCTACTAATAATCCCACAACAAACTCAAGGATGAACTCAAAAGACCAAAAGACATAAGAGCTGAATTAGGCCACTCGGCCCATCGAGTCTGTTCTGCCATTCAATCATGGCTGATATTTTTCTCATACCCATTCTCCTGCCTTTTCCCCATAATCCTGATCTCCTTATTAATCAAGAACCTATCTATCTCTGTCTTAAAGACACTCAATGACCTGGCCTCCACAGCCTCTTGAGGCAAAGAGTTCCACAGATTCACCACTCTCTGGCTGAAGAAATTCCTCCTCATCTCTGTTTTAAAGGATTGTCCCTTTAGCCTGAGGTTGTGCCCTCTGGTTCTAGTTTTTCCTACTAGTGGAAACATCCTCTCCACATCCACTCTATCCAGGCCTCGCAGTGTCCTGTAAGTTTCAATAAGATCCACCCTCATCCTTCTAAACTCCAACAAGTACAGACCCAGAGTCCTCAACCGTTCCTCATACGACAAGCTCATTATTCCAGGGATCTTTCTTGTGAACCTCCTCTGGACCCTTTCCAAGGCCAGTACATCCTTCCTTAGATGAAGATACGAGGCCCAAAACTGTTCACAATACTCCAAATGGGGCTGACCAGAGCCTTATACAGCCTTAGAAGTACATCCCAGCTCTTGTATTCTAGCCCTCTCGACAGAAATGCTGACATTGCATTTGTCTTCCTAACTACCGACTGAACCTGCACGTTAACCTTAAGAGAATCTTGAACAATTACTTCCAAGTCCCTTTGTGTTTCTGATGTCCTAAGCATTTCCTCATTTAGAAAATAGTTTATGCTTCCATTCCTCCTTCCAAAGTGCATAACCTCACACTTTTCCACATTGTATTCCATCTGCCACTTTTTTGCCCACTTTCCTAACTTGTCCAAGTCCTTCTGCAGCCCCCCTGCTTCCTCAATGCTACCTGTCCCTCTACATATCTTTGTATCATCTGCAAACGTAGCAACAGTGCCTTCAGTTCCTTCTTCCAAATTGTTAATGTACATTGTGAAAAGTTGTGGTCCCAGTACCGACCCCTGAGGCACACCACTAGTCACCGGCTGCCAACCTGAAAAAGACCCCTTTATCCCCATTCTCCGCCTTCTGCCAGTCAGCCAATCCTCTATCCATGCCAGGATCTTACCCTTAACACCATGGGCACTTACCTTATTTAACAGTCTCCCATGCGGCACCTTGTCAAAGGTCTTCTGGAAATCTAAATAAATCACGTTCACTGGTTCTCCTTTATCTAACTTCCCTGTTACCTCCTCAAAGAACTCTAACAGATTTGTCAGACATGGCCTCCCCTTGACGAAGCCATGCTGACTTAGTCCTATTTTATCATGCACTTACAAGTACTCCGCAGTCTCATCTTTAATAATGGACTCTAAAATCTTGTCAATGACTGAAGTCAGGATAACCGGCCTAAAATTTCCCGTCTGCCGCCTCTCTCCCTTCCCAAACGGCGGTGTTGCTCTGGGACCCTCTCTGCCTCCAGTGATTGCTGAAAGATCACACTAATGCCTCCACAATTTCCTCAGCTATCTCTTTTAGAACCTTGGGGTGTAGTCCATCAGACCTTTCAGTTTCCCCAGAACCTTCTCCTTAGTGATGGCCACTGCACCCACCTGTGCTCCCTGATTCTCCTGGAGCTCTGGCATCCCACTGGTGTCTTCCACCGTGAAGACTGATGCAAAGTAACTTTTCAGTTCCTCTGCCATTTCTTTGTTTCTTATTATTACTTCTCCAGCCTCATTTTGCAGTGGTCCAATGTATATTTTTGCCTCTCTCTTACCTTTTATATGTTGAAAAGAATTCTCGCTATCTTCTTTTATATTACTAGCTAGCTTACACTCATATTTCATCTTCTCCCCCCTTTTGCCTTATTGGTTGTCCTCTGCTCGCTTTTAAAGACTTCCCAATCCTCTCGCTTCCCACTAAGCCTCGCCACTTTATATGCTTTTTCTTTTGCTTTTATGCTGTCCTTGACTTCCCTCATCAGCTATGGATGCCTCGTCCTCCCCTTAGCATGTTTCCTCCTCCTTGGGATGAATTTCTGTTGTGCCTCCCGAATAACCCCCAAAAACTCCTGCCATTGCTGTTCCACTGTCTTCCCTGCTAGGCTCCCTTTCCAATCAACACTGGCCAGTTCCTCCCTCATGTCTTTGTAGTTACCTTCATTTAATTGTAATACCGTTACATCTGATTCTAGCTCCTTCCTCTGAAACTGCAGGGTAAATTCTATCATATTGTGGTCACTGCTCCCTAAGGGTTCCTTCACCTTAAGTTCCCTAATCAAGTCTGCCTCATTACACATCACCAAATCCAGAATTGCCTGTTCCCTAGTAGGCTCTGTCACAAGCTACTCCAAAAAAACCATCTCTCAGACATTCCACAAATTCCTTTTCTTGGGATCCACTACCTACCTGATTGTCCCAGTCCACATGCATATTGAGGTCCCCCCTGACTACTGCTAGAGGGCCTGTTCATAACTCTCATCAGGGTCTTTTTACCTTTGCGATCCCTCAACTCTACCCACAAAGATTCTATGCCTTCTGATCCTATATCGCTTCTTGCTATCGATTTAACTTAATTCCTTCCTAAAAATGCAACCCGGCCCCCTTTGCCCATCTGCTTGTCCTTCCAATAGGACACATATCCTTGGATATTTAGATCCCAGCCCTGATCCCCTTGCAGCGACGTCTCTGTGATGCCCACAACATCGTACCGGCCAATTTCAACATCGTACCTTGTTCCGTATACTGCACATATTTAGGTACAACGCCCTCAGTCCTGCATTGACCACCTCCCTTCCTATGCATTCAAAAACCATGAAGAGGGTTCATAACACCCTCCTCCACATACATAAGGTTTTTACAATGCAAATACTACAGAGAAAATAACTATTGGTCCAGAGTCAAGAATCAAAGTCCCATGAAGAATTCCTTCATGGAGGTCGGCAGGCTAGAAACTGGTGGTGTAAGAGTCACTTTTTCGGCATGTTGACTTCACAAGCTGAAATAGGCATCCTGAGATTAATCAGTTTGAAGGTGATGGTACAGGATTTTCATCAGAGCAGGATAGATGGGGTCAGTTCTGCAGCCTGGCCAGAACCCCTTCCGTGTGACCTGCTAGTCAGATGTTAAAATAGCAGACTGGCTTACAGCTCAGGAAGTTTGGAGATGGAGTTTAATTTACACAAATGCGAGGTGATGCATTTTGGTGGAGTGAGCCAGGGCAGGACTTACTCAGTTAATGGTAGGGCGTTGGGGAGGGTTGCAGAGCGGAGAGATCTGTGTGCAATTCTGGTCACCCTATTATAGAAAGAATATTATTACTAGAAAGAGTGCAGAAAAGATTTACTGTGATGCTACCGGGACTTGATGGATTGAGTTGAGGGGGGAGGCTGGATAGACTGGGACTTTTTTCTCTGGAGCATAGGAGGCTGGGGGGTGACCTTATAGAGGTCTATAAAATAATGAGGGGCACAGATCAGTTGGATAGTTGGTGTCCTTTCCCAAAGGTAGGGGAGTCTAAAACTAGAGGGCATAGGTTTAAGGTGAGAGGGGAGAGATACAAAAGTGTCCAGAGGGGCAATTTTTTCACACAGAGGGTGGTGAGTGTCTGGAACAAGCTGCCAGAGGTAGTAGTAGAGGCGGGTACAATTTTGTCTTTTAAAAAGCATTTAGATAGTTACATGGGTACGATGGGTATAGAGGGATATGGGCCAAATGCGGGCAATTGGGATTAGCTTAGGGGTTTTTAAAAAAAAGAGTGGCATGGACAAGTTGGGACGAAGGGCCTGTTTCCATGCTGTAAACCTCTATGACTCCATGACTCTATACTAACTTGTCCAACAAGCCAGAGTCTGAGGTCATGTGACCTAACATTTCCACAAAGTCTTCAACAAAGAATATTTCGCCAGTATGTGGTCTTCTGCCTGGCCTTCAGGACTGCTAATATCCTTGCCATTATGGATTAAAAGGAATGTTTTAAAGGTTATTGTCTTAGTAGACTCTGACTCCACTGGCAAGCCTGGCCCATGGTCTGTTGGTAGTTCCTCAGAAATAACAAGGGTAACATTTCTAATACTGCAACATGGCCTCTTTTGTTCTGTTGAGTCACAGACAATAACTCACAGAATGTTAGCCAACTCACTGGTCTTTGTCAGTTGAAAGGTTCAGTTTAAAATTAAGAAATAGTTCTGAGGGTATATTTTAAAAATATAGTGTTAGGTTCTGTTCCATCGTATACAGCAAACAGTAATAAATAGTAAGGCTTCCCATAGTGTTTCAACACACTTAACACTGTACTCGAGCCAGGAACCTACTGCACCATTTCAGTACATAATGAATTCTTCACTCCAATCCTTACATTTTTATTGCTCATTTCTCATTAGAAAACATTCTGGAAACAATTTTCAGGCAATTCAAAAGAACGTAGAACATCTCTCACCAATTATGGTAAACTGGAACCCTGTCTGTAATGACTAACCTATTAGGGTCATGACAACACTCATTTATAATACCTCTGGCTAATTTACACATGATGTGGAGATGCCGGCGTTGGACTGGGGTAAGCACAGTAAGAAATTTATACATCTCAACTGAGCACCGCTGGCCAGGAGACAAGATTATTATAGACGAGGAATTGTTGTTCAAGTAAAGGATTGTGCTCATAGCAACTTGAGGTTGCTTACCATCAACTGATGGGTCAAAGGTTGGGTGAATATTATGAAATTGCTATAGATCTTTCCAGAAGAGCAGTACCTTCAAAATTGTTGTTTTCATACTGAATAGGTGCTGAGTAAATGTCATTGCAGAGCACAACCAGGTTCTGTATATTGAGAATCAGCTAAGGGTGAAACTATCTTTCATATTCGCAGGTACACAGTGGTTATGAAGGTTGCTTTCAAAGCTCCCATCACCTGAGTTTGTGGAGTAGAATGTATGGAAACTTAGAAGAACTGCCAGACAAATTGGAGGTGATTTTCCAGCCTTGCCGCACCTGGCGCAGATCATGCCAAACTTGGAAAATTACATGCAGGCCTAAAAACATGTTTTGCGCCTGGCGCAAAATGGGTTGCACTCATCCTGGTTCTGTTCTACTGGTGCAAGCTGTATCATGCCCTCGAGGCCGATTAGCTTATTTAAAGTAACATTTAAATATGTTTACCCATTCAACACAGATTCTCCCAGCTCCTGGGATCTTCCGATCCATGGGCGTGGTGAGAACCTGGTGAAAATCACTACAGGTTTCCACTCATGGAGACCAAGCATGATAACCACGCTGGGGATTTGGGGGCCACTGAAGCCAAGGAAATGGCTGGGCTGTGCCCATCGGGCAGTGCCCACCTGGTACCCTGGCACTGCCAGTTGGGCACTTCGTGTGCCGGGGAAGTGCCAAGGGGGTGGGGCCTGAGTGGTGTGTGGCCTGAGGGGGGGATGTTAGGGGCCATGCAGAAGGATACATTGGAATGGCCCCAATGCCAGCAATCCATGTTAGGAAAGGGTGCAAAAACATGCCGCTAATGAGGGGGAGTGGTGTTTTGCAATGGAAAATATTAAATTGACCACAGTGGCTCTTTTAATGCATCAATGTCAGTCACTTTACTCATGAATAAATCAATTTTTAATCCATTTTGCATTTTTATGAAATGTATTTTTTCTTCTATTTTCCAAAAACATTCTTCATAGCACAAAGATTACAAAAACAAGTACAGAGATCAGGGAGACCATCTATACCAACAAGCTTAACCTTGCAATGACACCCACAATCCTAAATTACGGCAGAATATTTTCTACACACACTGCCTGGATACTTCACACTCTTCATGAATAGGTTTTCCCAACCATCAACCTTGAACTTCTAGGGCAGGATTCTTTGGCCTCCCAGCCATATGTTTCTTGGCAGTGGGAGGTGGCGTTCCATTCACTGGCAGCACGATTCTCTGGTTCCACCGATGTCAATGGGATATCCTATTGAAGCCACCCCACATTGCCGGAAAACCCGCAGGCAGTGGTGCACTATTGGCGGGACCAGAGGATCCTGCTGCCAGCAAACATCTTTTCCTTTAGTCATGTTTAGCCTTCAAATAATCATGGTGACTAACTATTTCTCTTTGATTTAATGATTCTGGTGGTCTAGTGGTTATAGCCACTGGACTATATGGGTTATGGGACCCTGCGCTCATCGTCACTTCTTGGCCCACCTCCCTGCAGTGATGTCACATCCTGTTCCAATGGTGTCATGCCCCACCCCCAATGATGTTTGCACTTTAAATGCCGAATAGTTATTGGTCTTACTTTAGCTATTGTCCACCCTCAAGAATTAATGAAGTTGTCTACTCAAATTAGTATTTTACACTTTAAATTAATATTGCTAAATGTGACAATGTAAACATTTATAAGTAGTTTGAAAAGCTTCCTAAAAAGTAACTTGATTTGGTAGATGCTCACTCATATATGTGAATTCAAGTAAGACTACAATATAAGATACGATTATGTCTGAAAATGTTGTATCCACACAGTGTTAGGGCACAGCCCAGTGTTTAGAGAACAATATCATTACAAAGCATGAGATGAAGAAAACTCAGAATAATGTTGACGTTAAATTTAAAATTTGATGTTACCTGGTGAGATGAAGAGCGTCCCTTGGATCTTTCCCTCTCTGACTCGGATCCTGCTTACCCCTTCCTTCATAAACCAGCGTTGGTTGATGTAAGCGGCCAAAGGCCGGTTTGGGAGCTAGTCAACTTTAAGAGGGTCAACATTCAAACAGGAAGCAGGACTATAAACAAATGGACCATTTAATAGGTGCATTTTTAATCTTTATCCAAAAACGTTGCTCCAAGAGCGACTGACACTTCATTCAAACCTTTTATTTGTTCCAATACATAGAGAGGACAGCAGCTATTGTGCTTCAAGTTTAAAATTCCCATGATGTTTTGCAGATGCCACATTTGTCTGCAGAAGTCTATCCCAAATCAATTAAAAAACTTTCTGGCATTGTGGGATGAAGGCAGATGGGTTCCATGTAGATTAGTTACCTGGGATGGAATACAGAGCACCAGTCTGTAAAATGTGCACTAATGATTACTGCTCCCCAAGAGCAAACTGGTTGCCAAGTTCTAGTTGGACGGACTGACTTTTAGAAACATCCTCTCTGGCTTTATTTTTGTAATTCACCATCTCAAAGGTGTTTTCCATTTCTTTATCTTTCCTGGGTTTCTACATGCTTTGCAGAGCCTTGTAGGGATGGAAACTGTGCATCATTGTAAATCTCTGGTGGTCCTTGTAATTGTGTTCTTCTCACTTATATTCTATCTAGCTGCAGGAGGTCAATAAACCCCAGATACTTTTCATTCTGTGGTTTGTGCAACCACAACAACAGGTGCTGGAGTTATCTTGTTCCAGCGCCCAACTGTGTTGTCTCCTACTCTATACAATATTTTCTCCACCATCTTCACCCAGATCTTCTTTAGCTCCTCTCATTGACTTCTTCCTTTCTTTCATCACTAATTTGTAAGGCATGGATTCTCAAGCCACTGTAATCAACTTCCAGCGTGGCCAGCTCCTGGTTCCTCCTGCGCCAACCTGACCCTCTGAGTCACTGAGCCGAGATGGCGTGAGTGTCTGGCTTCAGCCCAGCCCCAACTTTCTGTTCACTGAGCTGCTCCAGGTCACCTTCTTTTTGCTCAAGTCAAAGTCCTTCCATTCTTCTTCCTCCCTGACCCGCTTTTGTTGGGGACCCTGACACTTCCTCTTTCTCATTCTTCACTTTCTGGGCCACTTGGGGGGCCAATAATGGCGCAACTTCAGCGGGAGTCACCGCTGTTGACATGAGGGAGATGGCGGTGGTGGCAGTGGTGGCGGGTGGGGGTTGGGGTGGGTCCAGAGCCAGGATTAGGACTGGGGTCTCAGTCAACACCACGGCTTAGGCTAGCAGAGTGAAAGGCGATGCCTTGGCCACTTTGCCTCAGCTGAACCATCAAGGCAGAATTCATTAGTTCAAAATGACAAGTATTTCAGACGGGGAGACAGACAAACTGAAAACCATTATTTCTTCTATCCTTCTGTTTGTAATTAGTGTGGTTTATTTAGATAACGTTAAGGTGCATTCCCAAATTCTCATTTGTGTATGGTCAGTTTTTAACAAAGTCAGAAGCAGCAGACTTTCATGGATTTTTAAATCAGGAGCATTATTTATTCACATTTATTCATTATTTATTTGGGTTCTCTGACCTCACCTGCAGCAGGGATCCTCTGGTCATGCTGATCACCAAAATCTCTGTTCTTGCTGGCAGCGCGACCACTGTCAGGAAACAGATATAATTTTAAGTAATCTATATTTGTACTGTGGGTATTAGAAATAAATAGGATGATTTTCCAGCCCCGCTCAATGTGGTGAGACAAAAGGAATTAAAATCACCTAGCTGCTTTGAAGATGCCTGCAGCTATCAAGCAGAACAAGGATGTTTCTAAACAATGCAGTTGGGAAGAATAGGGGGTACTTCAGATGCATTCGCCTGTGAAGGAAAAGATAAATAAACAAACCTCGAGCATGTTGTGTAAAAACCATTAGGCTATCAAAGGTTAGTTAAAGGTACTGGACTGTTAAATTGCATGAAAGCAAAGCACTTCAAAGGTTTGCAAGAGATTTCAAAGAGCTTCAAAGGTTTGCAAGGGATTTCAAATGTCTTCAAAGGTTTTGAGCCTTCAAGAAAGGTTCAGAGACTTGAAACAATAGTGTTGTTGTGGGGTGAATTAAGATGGACAGCATTGTCTTTAACTACAGACAATACAAAACTCATGAGGCAGGTATCTCTGTATAAAGACGTAACATTTCATAGAAATCATAGAAACCCTACAGTGCAGAAGGAGGCCATTCGGCCCATCGAGTCTGCACTGACCACAATCCCACCCAGGCCCTATCCCCACATATTTACCCACTAATCCCTCTAACTACACATCTCAGGGACAATTTTTAACCTGGCCAATCAACCTAACCCGCACATCTTTGGACTGTGGGAGGAAACCGGAGCACCCGGAGGAAACCCACGCAGACACGAGGAGAATGTGCAAACTCCACACAGACAGCGACCCGAGCCGGGAATCGAACGCGGGACCCTGGAGCTGTGAAGCAGCAGTGCTAACCACTGTGCTACCGTGCCGTATATTTAAAATAAAAACACAATGAGCAGCTGCTCGGAGATCACCAAAAGGGTTAAATAGTTCTTAAATAGTTCTGGAATAGAACGACAGAACCGGTCCGATGAATCTAGTGTGTACAATCAAAAACAGATCAATTATAGATTTTCTTATCGATCATTCCAGCCTCATATTAGTTTAAAATCAATTACATTTAGTAAACATACATCAATAATAATTCCTGACAAGTAACTCAGCCAATCGCATTTTACCATCTGGCATAATGATATCTTATTCATCCATTTAATTCGGATGCTGACTCCCATTTTGGCTGAACTCACTTCCCTGTTGCTATGTAACTGTGAACGCTCATCATAGAAGTCAAAGTGAACATTCCCACTGGCTCATTGCCAAAACTGGCTAGACATATGATCCTACGTCCAGGTACGTATCTATTCTATAGCTAGACAATGAATGTCCCGATTCATATTCCCTATCCATAAAGTTGCAAAATATGTTCCATCTCCAAAAACTTTCTGATATGAATTTAGCTAACCACTGAGGTTCCCAGGCCTTTGGTTCTGAACACTTTGCCTTTACCATCATTCCTTGCAGTAACTTGCTTTTGGCTGAAATGAACAACAATTCTTTGACGAGGCCTTTGACAAGGTACAGCATGGTAGGTTGTTCCATAAATTCCATCAATCTCACGGGATCCAGGGTGAGGTAGCTAAATGGATACAAAATTGGCTTGATGACAGAAGCCAGAGGGTGGTTGTAGAGGGTTGTTTTTCAAATTGGAGACCTGTGACCAGCGGTGTGCCTCAGGATCAGTGCTGGGTTCACTGTTATTTGTCACTTATATAATGATTTGGATGAGAATATAGGAGGCATGGTTAGTGAGTTTGCAGATGACACCAAGATTGGTGGCATAGTGGACAGTGAAGAAGGTTATCTTGGATTGCAATGGGATCTTGATCAATTGGGCCCGTGGGCTGACGAATGGCAGATGAAGTTTAATTTAGATAAATGCGAGGTGATGCATTTTGGTAGATTGAACCAGGGCAGGACTTACTCAGTTAATGGTAGGGCATTGGGGAGAGTTACAGAACAAAGAGATCTTGGGGTACAGGTTCATAGCTCCTTGAAAGTGGAGTCACAGGTGGGTAGAGTGGTGAAGAAGGCATTCAGCATGTTTGGCTTCATTGGTCAGAACATTGAATACAGGAGTTGGGACGTCTTGTTGAAGTTGTACAAGACATTGGTGAGGCCACACTTGGAATACCGTGTTCAGTTCTGGTCACCCTATTATAGAAAGGATATTATTAAACTAGAAAGGGTGCAGAAAAGATTTACTAGGCTGTTACTGGGACTTGATAGTTTGAGTTATAAGGAGAGGCTGGATAGACTTGGACTTTTTTCTCTGGAGCATAGGAGGCTGAGGGGCAATCTTATAGATGTCTATAAAATAACGAGGGGCATAGATCAGCTAGATAGTCAATATCTTTTCCCAAAGGTAGGGGAGTTTAAAACTAGAGGGCATAGGTTTAAGGTGAGAGGGGAGAGATACAAAAGTATCCAGAGGGGCAATTTTTTCACACAGAGGGTGGCGAGTATCTGGAACAAGCTGCCAGGGGTAGTAGTAGAGGCAGGTACAATTTTGTCTTTTAAAAAGCGTTCAGACAGTTACATGGGTAAGATGGCAATAGAGGGATATGAGCCAAATGTGGACAATTGGGACTAGATTAGGGGTTTAAAAAAGAAGGCGGCATGGACAAGTTGGGTTGAAGGGCCTGTATCCATGCTGTAAATCTCTATGACTCTATGATTCATTCAATACTTAAAACATGTTTTAAAATATGTGCCTTAAAATCATAATTATTTATTTAATTATCTTATTGCATCCACATATGTGGAAACTATTTGTCTCATTAGCTTATTAAGTTTGTTTCAAGAATCATTTAACCCCTTGCTGGTAGTGCTGTCAGTGCCTTATGTATTCTTTCTAAAACCTTATTAGCTGATTAATAATTTCCCTCTTCAAGTGTTAAAATAATGGGGCTGAGTGAGCAGCTCTGGAAAAGGAAATCCCCTCTCCCCCTCGTGAAACTGAGTCAGAGGGTCTTCTCACACCTCCGGCTTCTTGGAGAGAGAAAGGCGAATTCCTTCTTCAGAATGGACTGCTGCAGTGATTTGGAAGCCTCCAGATTTCCAGGGGCATGGAGATTAAACTGACCAGGCCACTTAAAATTTTCGCGGTACACAAACAAGAATTAAGATTTTGTTCAGAGAGCTGCCTGAAATCACCATGCCAAGAGTAATCTTCAGGTTCCACAGGGCTAAAAGGTGTGGTTCAGCCATGAAACCTCCATCCCAGGGGAGAGTCCAAAAGTCAATCCCTTGCCCTCAGGCCCTGTCCCCAACCTTAAGTCCCTTGGGGGACCCTCCCTTTGCAGCTTAACAGCAGCAGTGATGCACCTGGGCAGAGCACTTTGTGGTGCAATGCGCCAGATCGACATTTGTCAGGGCCAATGCCAAGCACAGCAGTGCCCGCTGGGGGGAGGGGATGTTGAGTGCATTGCGCAAGGGCTTTGAAATGGGCTTCAAGCCCGCTAATTATGTTTTAAAAAAGGGGATTTCCATAAGTATCAAGTTGCTGTCTGCTGAATTGTGATGGGTTTGCCCCCCAGCAGGAATCCCTGCTGTATTCGCACGTATTTCAATCCACTTAACGAGCTGTATGCCCCACTTTACCAGTATGTCTGCCTTTACTACTGCGTTCGCCCAATCCGGAATCAGCCTGGAACAGACAGGCTCGATAAAAGTCCGATTCGGGCGCTCCATCAATGAGGGTTAGTGAGGAGATAAGATGATGCCGTTGGATGGCTTCGTACTGCTCACCGGGGTCCTTTCGTGGCGGCCATGTTCCGTTTCAGGTCGGAAGTGTTCTGTGAGTGTGTGTGGAGGGGGTGGGGGCTGTTGCTCAGCAGGGTGTCCGATGTCCCATTTGCAGCACGGACCCAGGTCTCAGCACTGACCTTGGGTCTTGGGGATGCTACTGGGTCCTAGTGCATGCAGCACCCTTCCAGTCGAAGGATGTGCCCGAAGCTCTTTGAAATTGCACTGCTGCAGTCTCAGAAATTTCCAAGCAGCAGTGTCTGTGCTCACTACTGCATGAGTTCTGGGTGTGTGTTACTGGGGGGAGGATGGGGGTCTGTATTGGTGGGGGGCCTGTCGGTGGGGGATGTGTTGGTGGAAGGGCCATTCGGTGGGGGATCAAGGAGGGCTGTGTTGGTGAGGGGCTTGTGGGTGAGAGTTGGGGGGCTGTGTGTGTTGCTGGGCTACGGGCAAGCAGTGTTCCTTAACCTCTCCATGTGTTTCCCCCCTTCTCCAAACCCTGCACCACCACCCCCCCACTCCCACCTTCAGATTGACGACATGGCTCTTGCGATGCAACCCATTGATCTTGCTGTTCTTTTGGTTGCTGCTGGAGCTGAGGAGGAAGAGCAGGAGTATGAATTGCGGGCAGAGGAAGCCCAGGCCTTACCACTCGCAGGAGTAGAGAGAGAGATGGCCACCGGAGGCAGAATGTGGCTGCCATTCACCCAGAGAGGGAGTGCGCAGGAGAAGGGGGGAGCAGAGACCCCGGCAGTTCCACACGAGTGTCGTTTGAATAAATGTCGGACGCCATGTGCTGCCGATGGCTATCGCTCCAAAAGGAGATAGTGCAACAGCTGTGCCACTTGTTGCAGGACCTGGCACTTTGGGGCTGGGGGGGGAGGGCGGGTGGGGGGCACCCACTCTGTGGCTGTCAAATTGACAGCCGCTCTTAACTTTTATGCCACTGGCTCCTTCCAGACCCCCAGCAGCGATGTATGTGGCATTTCAGTCAGCTTTTCACACCTGTGTCAAGGAGATCATGGATGCTCTGTATACCCGGGCTGGCCAGTATATCTAATTTCACCTGGACCAGGCCCAGCAGGAAGCCTGCAGGATTCATGGCCAATGTGGGGATTCCTAATGTGCAGAGTGCTATAGGCTGCATCCACGTCACCCTCAAGGCCCCACTTCAGAATGCACAAAGATTTGTCAATAGAAAGAGATTCCACTACCTAAATATGCAATTGGTTTGTGACCACAAGATGAACATCATGCACGTCTGCGCCAGACACCCCGGCAGCGTGAATGACAGTTTTATTCTGAAGAGCTCAGACATACTGGAGGCCTTTGAGGAGGAGCCCAGGCTGCAGGGATGGCTCGTGGGTGACATGCAGTATCTGCTTCAAACTTGGCTGATGACGCCTGTGCGGAGCCCTGTGACTGAGATGGAGACCCAGTATAATGAGGTCCATGTTGTCACCTGCTATATAGCGGAGATGTGCATAGGGCTCCTGAAGATGCGGTTGAGGTGCCCGGACCACTCTGGCGGTGTCCTACAATACAGTCCCGATTCCTTCCTGCATTCTAATGGTGTGCTGTGTCCTTCACAACCTGGCGCAGCAGAGAAGAGACCTTTTGGAGGAGGAGGAGGAGGACATGCAGGCCGACCAGCCAGGCATCGCTGGGGAGGAGACCGACCAGCAGAAGGAGGAGGAAGAAGAGGACCACACCGAGCAACACCACCCAGGCACTGGAGGGCTGGCAGCAAGAACGAGGCATGCAAGGGCAGTGAGGGTGGCCCTGATCACCAGGAACTTCACTTACTCAGGGCCTACATTTCCGCATGTGGATTCCATTTCCCCCTCCCCCACCAAAGTCCTACTATCTCGTCCAACATTGTAACACCAGAGTGATAGGCCAGGGTATGCTATGTTAGCGAGTTTCTTTGGCAGGCAGGAGGGTGAGGATGACTCGCTAAGCACCATTGCCCTTGTGCAAAGTAGTCTGACTACTACCTGAGCTCTATGTGCACGCTGGCACCGGGCCCACACCTGGGTAGTGGGTAAGGGATCAGTGAACCTCCATATAGGGCCCCAGGGCGGGTAGGGTAGGGGAGGGGAAGGAATCGCTCGTGGGTTCTGGGGAACTTATGGCTTCATTTTATCAGTGACACAGCATTGAGGGGCCTCCCCAACTGACATCAATAAGAAGAATCCCTCCGCCGACCATCAAGGGAAAAGGATTCCTGTTCGAGGCAAACCTGAGACAAATTAGTCACAGGTGACTGGTGAAAAAACATTGATTGATTACAATAAAGTGTCTAAATAATAAGTGCTAACATAAAAACGTGCAAATAAAAAACCTTAAGGTGCTTAAAAATCTAACTAGTGCAGCCCTTCACCTCAGCCATCTTAGTGCAACTAGAACTTCCTAACCTTACATGGCCTTGGTGTCTCCCCAGAATGTACATCGGAGATGGAGGTGACCAGCCCCACGGCCTGTGATGCGCAGGACGGGCGTCCTCTGGAGGGCCTGGACCTTGAAGGCCCTGGCCAGCTTCCTGGTATCTGGGACGTATCAATGACACCCTCTTCAGCCCGCTGCCCTGAGATGTCCCGGTGTCAGTGATGCACTATCAAGGCCGATGACCCCGTTTTCCACCACATATCACAGGATGGCGAGGCGGTGAGTGCGGGAAACACACTTCTCCTTCTTATAGGTCAGATTCAGGAGAGCAGCCGTACGGAGGAATTTATTAAGGTTGGCGTCGTGGTCCTGCTGATCATGGCCGCAGATGGTGACGTTATCCAGGTACGGGAAGGTGGCCCGCAGCCCGTTCTGGTCCACCATTCGGTCCATTTCGTGCTGGAGGACCAAGACCCCATTGGTGACGCCGAAGGGAACCCTAAGAAAGTGGTAGAGGCGGCCATCTGCCTCGAAAGCCATATATTTGCGGTCCTCCGGGCGGATGGGGAGCTGGTGGTAGGCCGATTTGAGGTCGATCGTGGAGAACACCCGGTATTGCGCAATCCGATTGGCCATGTCGGATATGCGCGGAAGGGGATACGCATCCAGCTGCGTGTACTGGTTGATGGTCTGACTGTAATCGATGACCATCCGG
The DNA here is from genome assembly GCF_964213995.1 of Mustelus asterias. Lineage (NCBI taxonomy): Eukaryota > Metazoa > Chordata > Chondrichthyes > Carcharhiniformes > Triakidae > Mustelus > Mustelus asterias. Next base: position 31,880,927 of record NC_135822.1, read on the forward strand.
TGTTTCTCCCCAGTTTTGACCACTACCACCTCCGCTCTCCAGGGGCTGGTGCTCGCCTCAATGATCCCTTCCTTCAGGAGCCGCTGGACCTCGGACCTAATGAAGGTCCTGTCCCCCGCACTGTACCATCTGCTCTTAGTGGCAATGGGCTTACACTCGAGGGGTGAGGTGTTCGAATAGCGGTGAAGGGGTGACTTGGGGGGGTTGAAAGGCCGCAGGTGGTGCGTGGTGGGTAATCTAGGAACTGTGGGTTGCAGACGGAGATCGGGGAAAGAGGCCCGTTGTACTATAACGTGACACTCTTAAGATGGGTCATGAAATCAAGCCCTAAGAGTACAGGAGCACAGAGGTGTGGGAGCACCAGGAGCTTAAAATTTGCATACTCGGTCCCCCGAACCGTATGGGTCACCACACAGTACCCGAGGACGTCCACGGAGTGGGACTTTGAGGCCAAGGAAATGGTTTGTTTGACTGGCCGCACCGAAAGGGCGTAGCGGTGCACAGTATCGGGGTGGATGAAGCTCTCCGTACTCCCGCTGTCAAACAAACTATTTCCCACGCGGCCGTTTACCTGTATGTCCATCATGGACCTGGCGAGCTGATGTGGACGAGACTGGTCCAGCTGGATCGCTGCCACCGTGGATCCCGGAGAATCATCAGCCGGCGTCCAAAATGGCGGCTCCCTTGTCTCACATGCAGCCGATGGCGTCCAAGATGGCGGCCCCCTTGATTCCCACGCAGCCAATGGCGTCCAAAATGGCAGCTCCCCGGGCTCACACGTGGTTGCTGGTGTCCAACATGGCGGCTCCCTTGAGTCACACACGGCTGATGGCGTTCGGATTTTCTGTTCCCTCGGGTCGCACGCTGCGCTATTTGGTTTCGAGGCCAATTTTGCCCCGCAGACTTTCGCGTAGTGGCCTTTCTTTCCGCACCCTGAGCAGAACACCTCCCTTGCCGGGCAGCGTTGTCGGGGCTGCTTCGCTAGGCCGCAGAAATAACACTTTGGGGCTGCCACGGCCGCAGCAGTCGAGTCATTGGTGGGGCGCTGTGTGGCATAAGTCTGAGGCCCTCCTAGGTACTGGGATGATAGTGGCCGTGAGGCCCACGATGTCGCGTGATCGGACGCGTACGCCTCGAGGTTACGGGATGCCACTTCTAGGGATTCCGCGAGTGTCACAGTTTTTGGAAGATCTAGCCCGCCTTGTTCTAGCAGGCGCTGCCGAATATAGTTGGATGCGATGCCCGTAACATAGGCATCACGGATTAAGTCCTCTGTATACTGCGCAGCGGATACAGCCTTGCAGTTACAGGCCCTGCCGAGCGCGCGTAGTTCGCGGAGGAACTGTGCGTTTGATTCTTCCGGCCGCTGTTTACGGGTAGCTAGCAGATGCCTGGCGTAGACTTTGTTTGTCTGTTGGCTGTATTGGCTCTTTAGGAGCACTAGCGCATCTGCGTACGTTTCTGCGTCACAGGTGGTGGCAAAAACTCCGTTGCTTACCCGGGCGTTGAGCACGTGCAGCTTGTCTGCATCGGACCGGACGGCCGTGGAGGCTCCAAGGAAGGCTTCGAAGCACTTCAGCCTGTGATTAAAGCTGTTGGCGGCCCCCGGCGCTTGCGGATCCAGGTTTAAGGTATCGGGCTTTAGAAGTTGCTCCATTCCATTTTTTTTTCTCTGTGAATAAAATTGATGCACTATCAATTACAACACGAAGACTCCAGTGAGTGAGGGAAACTAATAGGCTTTTATTCACAGAGAACAGGAGCACACCCTTGTAGCTGACCTGGTCTAGACTGAGGCGAGGAGGAGGGACCATCACCTTTATACCCCACTCTGGGTGGAAAGGGAGGAGTCTCAGGTGGAAAGGGAGGAGTCTCGGGCCAGGTGCAGCATGGGCGTGTCCAGGCATATACATGTAGTAACAGTGGTTCACCACAGTCAGGAAGGAGGGAGTCAGTAGGTGCAGCCACAGCCACAGTCTCCTGGTTAGAAGACCCCGGCATAGGCTCGAGCCCTTCCTCCTCCCTTGGGATTCCTGTGGGCCTCTGGATCATTCCATGGGACGGAGGTGCTTCAGCAGTGAGCTCCAGAGGCTCCAGCATCACCTGGCCCTGCCAGTTCTGGAGGACCACCTGTGCCCTACCCATGGTGGTCGAGTCCTCTGCGGTGGCCACCTGAGTCAGGGGCCACTTGTCAATGGCTGCAGTAAGTGCTCTCTGAGACTGTGCCACGCTCTCTGGCCCTCTGTGACTGGGCCACGGTCTCAAGGGCTGCTGCCATAGCCCGCTGTGTCTCAGCGCTGTCCCACTGGGACTTGTGCAAGCTCTCGAGCCTCTCAACCATGGGCCGCAGAACCTCGAGAAGCCTGTTGAGTCCCTCAGCTGTGGCCTGCTATGACTCGGCCATCGCTTAGAGCTTGCCACTCATGGTGAGGATTCCCTGCCCCAGGCTTCCCACCATGGACACCACCCTTGCAGTGTTGGCCTGGGAAGCACGCAAGATAGGCAATACCTAGTCCGCCCGAAAGCTTTGGGACTCCTCCCAACAGCCTCACAGTCAGTCCAGTATGGTCGTCAGCCCCTCCTGCATTCCTTAGCTCTGTTGCTGCACCTCCAGCAGCTGAGGGAGAAGTGATCTCAGAGGCCTAGCATGTAGCCTGAGGCCTCACCTCCAGTAGGCCCCCGGGTGCCAGAGGCCACAGACGTTCTCTCCACCACCCGATGTACATTATCAGATGTGCCGTGCTCACCAGAGAGTGACCCAGAAGCCTCACCACTAACTGGACCCACCGATGTGAGAGTATTTGGGATGGTAGTTGTGAGGTTAAAGCTGACGCCAAAAAGGTGCCACCCTCAGAGGTCCCTTCATTCCTATCCTGGTCTCTATACTCGTCCGAGGTGTCTGGGGCGGATGGGCGGGAGCCCCAGTGGGGTCGCAATGTCAGGTGGCCCCAGGGCATCCATAGCTGTTCTTGCAACACAGGACACAAGGTTAAGTGCATGAGAGGGAGAGGAATCTGGGATGCCAGAATGTGGCTTGACATTTTTCCATTGAACGCAGAACAAAGAAGATTACATCACAGGAACAGGCCCTTTGGCCCTCCAAGCCTGCAGCGACAATGCTGTCCATCTGAATTGTAAACCCTTACCCTTTCGGGAACTATATACCTCTATTCCCATCTCATTCATGTATCTGTTAAGATGCTTCTTAGAAGTCACTATCGTATCTGCTTCCATGACCTCCCAGGCACCCACCACCCTCTGTGTAAATAAACACGCCTCGTACATCTCCTTTAAACCTTCCCCCCGCACCTTAAGCCCATTCCCCCTAGTAATTGCCTTAAATTGAATGGAGGATTGACAGGTGCTCAGTTCTTCACTCCAGCTTGACCATGCTGTCACTGACAGCTCGGATGTCCCCTTCTCTGGACAGCTCCAGCACCTGCTCCCCAAAGGGCGTGAGGACCCGGAGGTCAGGCTCAATACTCTCTGTGTTCATCCTCTCGCCTATGGGGACAGAAGGAGGCATGAAAGAATGATGGCGTGACTCCTGCAGAGTATCAGCGCAGTGATACTCTTGGGAAGAGGAAGGAGGTGTGTGGGGGGTCAGGGGCTGGAAGCATGCAGGGTGCTAGGGATCTGGGGATCACCCTTGCTGCCGGATGAGATCATTGACCTTTTTGCGGCACTGCTTCCCTATTTTGGGGGCCAATGCCATGGCACTAACCAAAGCAGCAACTGCCTCCCAGGCTGCTTTGCCGTCACCTCCCCGGGTCTGTGTCCTGCTGGGGGGAAGAGGGTGTCCTGCTCGCCTCTGCAGCATCCAGCAATCTGTTGAGGTCATCGTGCGTGAACCTGGGCGCTGGCGTCTTGGACATTTTTTCCTGGACTTCCTGTCCACCCTAGGGGTTTTTATGGAGCTGGCCCTTGTTCGGGCAGATCAGCTGCAGGCAGTTTGAGAGTGCATTCCAGCAAGTTAAATGCAGTTTGCTTTTTAGCATTGAGTGGAAGGCAAGTGAGCACTTGCAGGTGTGATGTCGGGGGTGGGGGGATCAGTGCCTCTATGATGATGGGGACAAGAGAGAGAGAGAGGGAGGTGTCATACAGCCATCAGAGTCAGGGGGAGATGGAGGCCTTGTGCAGGTGGGTCCGGGTTGGGGGGAGGGCGGCCACTGCCACTCTGCCTGCAATCGGTGGCGGGGGGGGGGGGGGGGGGGGGGGGGGGGGCGCGATCGGTCTGGGTGGTGGGGGGATAAGGGGGTCAGTAACATCTGGGGTGTTCAATGTCCATGGGGGCTAGGAGGAGGCAAATCTGTCCCAGGAGGGATGTGGCAGGGGAGCAACATTATTTTATTTCAATTATTTTGCGCATGCGCAGTTGGAAGCTCTGATCGGAGTTGCAGTATTTTGGGTGCGTTAAGCCCCACCCATGGGCTTCGAGAACTGGACTCGCTGATAATTTTGTAGGCAGAGTGGTATGGGTGGGCCTAAAAACACGCCCAAAAGATGGATCTGAAACTCTTCCAGCTTCAAGTCCACCCAGCATTGAGACAAAAAATGGTAAAATAGCACCCTGCATTTCAGTTTTATTATTGCTTCGATTCATATGTGATTTCTGTACAATTATAAATAAGCACTCAGAAAAATGAAATAATAGCTTTCTGCAGATTTCTCAAAGTACAGGGAATAATTCCAGAAATAATTAAGTTTTAAATGAATGGGCACCCTCATGTCACTGCTTTGATTTTTTTCCACATTACTTGTTTAAGATTTTGTTCCACATGGCTTATTTAAGATTTAGTCTGAAATTAGACACCATTACTGAAACGTTATAAAATAAAAATAGAAAATGCTGGAAAAATACAGCAGGTCTGTTGGCATTTGAGGTCAAGGAACTTCAAGGGAACTAACTGTACACCTGAAATAGGTCATATGCCCAAAATGTTAACCATTTAAAAAAAATAATTCTTGATATATGGGGCATTGCTAGCAAGACTTGTGTCTATTGCACCTCTGTAATTACCCTTGAAAGATGGTGGTGAGTAACTTTCTTGAACCAGTGCAGTCCTTCTGGTGACGGTGCTGCTTCAGTGCTGTTAGGTTGGATATTCCAAGATGTTCAGTCAGCAATAATGAAGGAAAGGCAATATAGTCCCCACTAATTATAATGAACACAGTCAAATTGCCTATTATATATGATGACTATATAATGTGGTAGCCCTATATATATATGTTGTCTCATTCATCACTATCTGTAATTTGGTAAGCTTCCTTAATGAGTGATGAATGCGAAACTGTGACAAATGTTAAAGAATGAAGGATAGCTAATGTGGTATCATTTTTCAGGAAAAGAAGTAGGATAAATCAGGTAATTAGCCTAGACTAGTGAGTCTAACATCAGTGGTAGAGAAATTATTGGAAAACATTCTGAGGGACAAAATTAATCTCCACTTGAAAGGCAAGGATATTGCTTGGGCTGGAGCATTTCAGCTATGGAGAGAGGCTGGTTAGGCTGGAGTTGCTTTCCTTAGAGCAGAGAAGAATGAGGGTGGACCTGTTCAAGGTGTGCAAAAGTATGAGGGATATGGATAGGAAGGAACTTCATCCTTGGTAGAGGGGTAAATAATCAGGGGGCATAGATTTAAGGTAAGGGGCAGGAGATTTAGATGGGATTTGAGGATAAACCTGTTCAGCCAGAGTGTGGTGAGAAACTGGAGCTCACTGCTTAAATGGATGATAAAGGTGGGAACCCCTCAGAACACTTACGACAACAGAGTATAGGAAAGAGATACAGGGCGGAATTTTCCCGTTCCCCCCGCCGCAAGAATCGTAGCGGGTGGGGGGGCGGACCAGGCAAAGGTCTGTTGACCTCGGGTGGGAATTTCTGGCCTTGGGGCGAGCACGGCCTTAAAATCCTGCCCAGAGAATCTGGTGAAATGGTGCAAATACAGTAATCTCTCCTTCACTGTTAGTAAAATGAAGGAGCTAGTCATTGACTTCAGGAAACGTAGTGGATTTCATGCCTCTGGCTACATCATTAATTCCTCGCTGGCCACCGGGGAGGTGCCAGAGGACTGGAGAACAGCTAATGTGGTCCCACTATTTAAGAAAGGTTGCAGAAACAAGCCAGGAAACTACAAACCAGTGAGTCTCACTCTGTATTTGGGAAACTACTGGAGAAGATTCCGGAGAGAATCTATCTCCATTTGGAGAGGCAATGTTTGATCAGGGATAGTCAGCATGGTTTTGTCAGAGGGAAATCACGCCAAACAAATTTTTTGAGCATATAATCAAGTGTGTAGTATGGTTGATATAGTTTACATGGATTTCAGCAAAGCCTTTGACAAAATCTCACATGGGAGACTTATTAAGAAGGTAAATCACATGGGATCCAGGGTGATCTGATAAGATGGATTCATAATTGGCTTAGCAATAGGAGACAGAAGGTGATGACAAATGGCTGCTTCAGTGACTGGCGGCCAGTGACCAGTGGCATACCACAGGGATCCGTGCTGGGCCCCCTACTATTTGTCATTTATATAAATGACATAGATGACTATGTGGGGTAGGATCAGTAAGTTTGCCAATGACACAAAGATTGGTCGGGTGGTTAACAGTGAGGTTGAGTGTCTTGGGTTACAAGAAGATACAGACGAGCTGGTCAAATGGGCGGATAAGTGGTAGATGGAATTTAACCCTGAAAAGTGTGAGGTGATGCACTTTGGAAGGAGTAATTTGACAAGGAAGTATACCATGAAAGCTCTGACACTGGGAAGTTCTGAAGAACAAAGCGGCACGGTAGCACAGTGGTTAGCACTGCTGCTTCACAGCTCCAGGGTCCCGGGTTCGATTCCCGGCTCGGGTCACTGTCTGTGTGGAGTTTGCACATTCTCCTCGTGTCTGCGTGGGTTTCCTCCGGGTGCTCCGGTTTCCTCCCACAGTCCAAAGATGTGCAGCTTAGGCTGATTGGCCAGGTTATAAATTGCCCCTTAGAGTCCTGGGATGCGTAGGTTAGAGGGATTAGCGGGTAAATATGTGGGGGTAGGGCCTGGGTGGGATTGTGGTCGGTGCAGACTCGATGGGCCGAATGGCCTCCTTCTGCACTGTAGGGTTTCTATGATTCTATGAACAAAGGGACCTTGGCGTGTTTGTCCAAAGATGTGTCAAGACGGAAAGGCAGGTTAACAGGGTGGTAAAAAAGGCATATGACACACTTGCCTTTATCAATCAGAGTATAGATTATAAAAGCAGAGAGGTCATGATGGAGTTGTATGGAACTTTGGTGAGGTCACAGCTGAGTACTATGTGCAGTTCTAGTCACATGGAAGGATGTGATCGTATTGGAAGGGGTGCAGAGGAGATTCATATGAATCTTGCCTGGGATGAAACATTTAAGTTATAAAGAGAGGTTGGATAGGCTTGGGTTATTTTCTTTGGAGCAGAGAAGATTGAGGGGCCACCTGATTGAGGTGTTCAAGATTATGAGGGACACGGACAGTGTGGATAGGGAGCAGCTGTTCCCCTTAGTTGAAGGGTCAGTTATGATGGGACACAAGTTAAATTGAGGGGTGGGAGGTTTAGGGGGGATTTGAGGAAAAACCTTTTTACCCAGAGGGTGGTGACGGTCTGGAATGCACTGCCTAGGAGGGTGGTGGAAGCGAGATGCCTCACATCCTTTAAAATGTACCTGGATGAGTAATTGGCAAGCCATAACATTCAAGGCTACGGGCCAAGTGCTGGCAAGTGGGATTAGGTCGGCAGGTCAGGACCTTTCATGCATCGGTGCAGACTCGATGGGCCGAAGGGCCTCTTCTGCACTGTAGTATTCTGTGATTCTGTGATGAAGTGGAAATGGTTGAGAGCTTCAAGTTCCTAGATGTTCAGATCACCAACAATCTGTCCCGGACCCTCCATGCCAACGCTACAGTTAAGAAAGCTCACCAATGTCTTTACTTCCTCAGAAGGCTAAGGAAATTTGGCATGTCCACTACGACTCTCACCAATTTTTACAGATGCACCATCGAAAGCATCCAATCCGGTTGTATCACAGCTTGGTATGGCTCCTGCTCTGACCAAGACCACAACTAGTTACAAAAGGTTGCGAACGTAACCCAGTCCATCACGCAAATCAGCCTCCCATCCATTTACCCTATCAATACTTCCCACCACGTCGGAAAAGCTGCCAGCATAATCAAGGAGCCCATGTGCCCTGGATATACTCTCTTCCACCATCTTGCATCAGGAAAAAGATACAAAAGTCTGAAAACATATACCAACAGACTCAAGAACAGCTTCTTCCCTGCTGTTATCGGACTTTTGAAAGGTCCTATCATATACTAAGCTGATCCTTCTCTTCACCCTATATTCTATATATACATTATATTCTGCACTCTATCCTTTTCCCCTATATACTTCATGAGCAATATGTTTTACCTGTATAGAGTGTAAGAAACAATACTTTTCACTGTACCCCAGTACTTGTGACAATAAATCAAATCATTCAATCAATCAAATCAAAAAGAATTTAGATGAGCAACTGAAATGCCATAGCATACAAGGCCACAGACCAAGTACTGGAAAATGGGATTAGAACGGTTAGGTGTTTGTTAGCTGGTGCAGGTAAAAGAGCCTCCTTTTATGATGTAAAACTTTAAGACTCCAGTGACAAATAATAAAGAGCAATGAATAGTATTAACTAGAAATTAATTGGCCAGAAGAGGTAAGTAAATGGGATAAAGGAATATAATTCCTACAAGGTTTATAGATCTTCTACCTTACCTCACATGGAAAAAGACAAAAAGGGAGGGTTTGCTACTGGATCCATTAATGGGGATTTAACCAGAGCAGATTAGGGAAGTAAAATTGAGAAACATCTAGACTAAGAGGGGCGTAGACATGACACAAACCAAGTCAACAGATTGGAGAAACATTGATTTTGAGTCCAGTAAAATATATTACACTAAAAACAAGAACAAACTAAACATGAATGAGGCACAATGGATGAATAAAGTCATTATGGAAAGTTGAGCAATGAAAGAGACATATGACTGCCGGAGAGAGCAGAATATGAAGACAACTATTAGGAAAGCAAAGAGGGACTTTGAAAGAAATTTATCAAGGAACATGAAACAAATGAGCAAAATATTCTACAGGAATATAAAGAATATAATGAAAGTTGGAATAGTAAGTAAGGGATGGATAGGACAAAATCCGAGGCAGCAATAGTGAAATGGCAGGAATATTAAATTATTTTGCTTCAGTATTTACCAGGCAGACAGATCAGGTAAACGTGACATTTGAAGATAGTATGGAAACTGTATAGCCACATTTAAAATAAAAAGAGGATAAATACTAAATAACCTAATAAATTCAAAGACAATAAAACCCATGTTCCGGACAATTGCATCTGTACATGTTGAAAGAATCCAGGGAAGAGATTCCAGAGGCACTATTACACATATTTAATAACTTGTTAGAAAACAGTATTTGCCAGAGGATTGGTGGATTTTTAAAAACATTGTGGGCGTAATCTTCCTGGCCTGCTTCACTAGTCGATTAATGTTGAGGGGAGGGTATATAAACTGGAGGATAAAAACTGGAGTCGCACCCGGCGTCAGGCCATTTATGATCCTCCCTGACCATTTTTGACAATGTAATCAGCCTCGCGCCCAGGAGGTCTCACCAGAAAAGTGACATCTCTGAAAGTGCAGCAGTCCATCAGTACTATACTGGGGTGTCAACTTTAATTTTTGTGCTGAAGATGATGTCACATATAAACCAGGCAGTGCGGGTGTGTCAGGTTTCCTTCCCTAAATTAGGGTTTTACCATAATCTGACAACTTCTTACTTTTCTCTCTCAAATACAAATGGATCTGCTATGTATTTATAATTTTTCCTGTCAGTTATTTATTCATAATATTTCTTTTCATTTCTGCTTAACCTTTTTATCATCAATGATTTTTTTTCTTATACTGTTGCAGTACAGCTCAGTGATGTTTTATTTTTCTGCCGTCATCTGCAGCAAAGGTAAACGAGGCTATGGTATATCCATCCAACAAACTTAAGTCATAATTGTCTCAATTTGTTTCTTGTTAATCAGTGTGAGTTAGACAGTGGGAAGGGGTGGTGGTGAGTGGAGTAATTCTATCCATGGCAGTATGAACACATTAGAAATGTAACAGAAATAAATAGCTGAGGCATCTTGCAACATGCCTACAATCACATGCAAGCAACCCTAAGCAAACAGACAGCTCTTGTCAAAGTAGATTATGTATTCTTGCTGCTACCATTTGATGTATGAAGCCACTCACTGACAGCTTCATGATCACCATGAAGATGCTGGTGATGAAAATTGACATTTTGTACCAAGAATCCCGAAGTGCCAAGTCTTCTGTCCTGGGAGTTGAGAGTAGCTCTGCATTTCAAGTGCACTGTTCCTACATAGCCTCAGGATTGCCTGGTTGCATTAACCTCACCTTCGTGCCGCTTCAGGTCCACTTCAAGGCACATCATAGATGAGCATAATTTACCACCCTCACTTCTCACTGACACTAGGGGTGGCGCAGTGGCACAGTGGTTTTCACTGCTGGCTCACAGCGCCAGGGACCTGAGTTCAAATCCTGCCTTGGGTCACTGTCTGTGCGGAGTCTGCACGTTCTCTCCGTGTCTGTGTGGGTTTCCTCCAGGTGCTCCAGTTTCCTCCCACAGTCTGAAAGGCATACTGGTTAAGTGCATTGGCCATGCTAAGTTCTCCCTCAGTGTTCCTGAGCAGGCGCCGGAGTGTGGCGACTAGGGGATTTTCACAGTAACTTCATTGCAGTGTTAATGTAAGCCTATTTGTGATACTAGTAATAATGATTAAATTAATTAATAAACACCCATATGTTCACAAACAATTTATTAGTTTTCAATCATGGGGAGCAGCCTGGACCGCTTTCTCTTCGTTAGCCCAAGGACACAGTGCCAAAGTGGATAGCACTGCTGCCTCACAGCACCAGGGACACGGATTCAATTCCTTGGATAATTCTCTGTGTGGAGTTTGCACTTTCTCCCAGTATCTGCGTAGATTTCCTTTGGGTGCTCCCGTTTTCTCCCACAGTCTAAACATGCACAGGTCAGGTGGATTGGCCTTGCTAAATTGTCCCTTAGTGTCCCAAGTTGTGTCGGTTAGGTGGATTAGGGGTTACAGGGATAGAGCGGGGATGGTGGGCTGTGGGAGTCTTGGTAAGATGCTGAGTTGCTACAGACTGTTTGGCCCCCTTCTGCACTGTAGGACTTCTATGAATCTATGACACTGAGGGTCTTACTAGTTCGTGACATAAATCAACACCAATTAGAGACAGATCCAAGAATTTCGAGATCAGCTGTGATGTGCCATGCTGCTAAAAGTCAGGAGTATGATTCAGGGGTGTGATGGAATATTCTCCAATTGTCTGCATGAGTGCAGCTCTAACAACATTCAAGAAGATCAACGCCCTCAAGGGTAAACAACTGCATTCACCAACTTAAACATTCCATCCATCCAATACCACTACACAGTGGCAGCGATGTGTACCATTTACAAGGTGCACTGCAGCAACTCATCAAGACTGCTTTGACAGCATGTTCCAAAACCCGTGACCTCTAACCCCTAGAAAGATAGAGACAAGGACACTGCTATTCTTAGAGTTGTTCCCTGGGGTTTTCACAGTAATGTTTGATTAGGTTGACTGACAAGAACAAAATCATGAGTGGGTGGAGCTAGGCTTAGAGAGAGAAAAAAGGGGCAGTTGCACTTTGAAATTGAAAAGATCAGGAGTATTTTTGCTGTCTCTCTCTCTCTCTCTACTTCTGCAAATTGAAGTCTGGGAACCTGTTAGAAAATACATATTTCTCTCCAGATATCTGCAAAAAGCAAGAGGTGTTTTCTCTCTCTCTCTCTCGCTGGAGTTCTGCTGTTTGAAAAGTCAAGTGTCTCTCTGTACCTCTGACCAGAGGTGTTAAAAGACTGGAAGACAAGCAACCCACATAAGCCTGTGTATCTTGCTAACTGATTCTGAAGAGGGGTTTACGTCTATGGGGATATTGCTTAAATTGGAATGAATGGAAATAGCTAGCAGTTAAGAATTATATCTTGTCATGTTTAAGTATTTCAATTGGTAAAGGTTATGCCAATTCATTTTGTTGTATGTTAACTGTGTTACTGAATAAAGTTTGTTTTAATAAAAGGTTCCTCATGGGTCAATAGAATCACATTCGGTGCGGAACACCTTATGCTTGCACTAATACCAAAATAAAAAGAAAAGTTGAGGTCTAGGCTAACCTAAACAAATAATACTCTCAAAACCCCAGGGAACAACTCTAAGAATAGTGACTTTTAAGGGGCGTTTGTGACTTTTAAGGAACGTCTTGATAAATACAGGAATAGGATGGGAGTGGAGAGATATGGTCCCCGGAAGGGTAGGGGGTTTTAGTTCAGTCGGGCAGCATGGTCAGTGCAGGCTTGGAGGGCCGAAGGGCCTCCTGTGCTGTAATTTTCTTTGTTCATAATATATCTTGGAGTTTCTGATGGTCCCTAACAGCAGACAAATAGAAACACCACACCTGCAAATTCCCCTCCAAGTCACACACCACCCTGACTTTGAGCTATATTGCCATTCCTTCATTGTCGCTGGATCAGAATCCTGAAACTCCCTATTGTTATATTTTTTGTGCTTTAGCCTCTTCTACAGCAAAGAACAAAAGAATAGCTAGCCACACCATAGATTACTTAACCACCAAGTCAGAGTTTATTGAGATAGGTGTTGCTTCATCACAGCCTAGGGTGGAAGAGGGATAGAACCCTGTGAATGATTCTGGTGATGTCACAACAGGTCATGTGACTAATCCACAGAGATGCATTGCTTTACAATCCATAACAACAACCCCCCCTTCACTTCAGTAGTATGACAACAAACTTTAAACATTAATGATTGTGCACCATGAACACCAGTTACATTACCAAGTATTATTACTTACGTATGTACAATTAATAAGAGAGTCGTTTGGTAGAGGTTGATTTCATTTTGGTAAGATATAACGTTCTAGTCTGATTTTTGACACCCTCAATAGCCTGTTCCTCATGAATATTGGGTACTTCATCTTGTGAAGTTGCTTCATTTTCAGCTTCCGGAGATGTTGGCTGTTCGACTACAGAAGAATCTGAACTTGGATCTGTAGTAATCCTTGGTCCAGGGATTTCACAACCTTGGGGTGCCTGATGTAAGCCTTTCTGATACTGTATCTGCTAATTCACTTTTGAAACGAGGGTTTGATCAGTGTCTCGCCATATTCTCTCCATCAAATTGACCCTGTCGTCGCTAGGTTGTTGTAGATACCCACTTCTCATTGTAGGGTAGTTCCTCACTAAAACTCTTTCTCCTTGTTAAAAATTCTTCGGTTTCAATGTTTGTTCATGACGAGTAACCTGTGCTTGTTGTTGTCACTATTATTATAGGAGTGTCAGGTGGTGTGAGTAGATCAAATTTAGTTCTCAATTTCCTTTTCAGGCACAAAATTACTGGTGAGCTTTGTGTGGTGGCACCAACAGAGTTCCAATCAGACATGAGAAAGTTGTTTTCTCTCCTGGATAAAGGATTTTCATCTTTGGATGCTTTAATAACATGCTTCTGTGACTGTAATAGCCCTTATGTGTTGTACAGCATTGTTCTTAAGGTAATCCACAAATTCCTGGAATGTGAATTGCATCCTATTATCACTGATTAGTTGCTCGGGCTGTCCAATTCTTGCAAACAACTCATACAGCTCCTCTATGGTTCTTTCCGTCATGATAGATTTCATCATCCTGACTTTATGCCACTTTCAATGCACGTCCACTAGGACAAGAAACATGTAGCCTTCAATGGGTCCTGCGAAGTCGATATGTACCCTCTGCCAAGGCTGCTTTGGCCAATCCCATGGGTGAAATGGTTGTAGAAGTGGAGTATTCCGTATTCTCGTTCATGACTGGCATTGTCCTACTTTTTCTTCTATTTGTGAGTCAAGTCCCGGCCACCAAAAATAGCTTTGTGAGAGCTCTTTCATCTGCACTACCCCTGGATGACCTTCATGCAGTTGATCCAGGATTCAGCTTCGTAAGCATGGAGGAATGATCACCCCGATCCCCCAGAGAAATACATCATTTTGGACAATTAATTCAAGTTCCCTCTTCATAGAAGGTCGAAATTCAGGGCTCTTCTTTTGTTTGTCCAGTGATGTTCCTCTTAAAACCATGTCCAGGACCCTACCCATTACTGAGCCATTCCTCATGTGCCTTTGCACCCTAGATGATGTTACTGGGACATTCTCTACCTGAAGATGTATAATATATTGATGTAGCTGTCTTGTGATTTTGTTTCGTCCTGAAGTGACAATAAGGCACCTGCATTGGCATGCTGTTCTGATCTCCGATACTTGATTTCATAATTATGCCCTGACAGTATCAATGCCTATCTTTGTAGATGACTTGCAGCTAAATGATACGGATCAAAAATGGTTGTCAATAGCCTGTGGTTGGTCAAACAAGTAAATCATCTGCCATACAGATACTGGCGAAATCATTTAATACCAAAAGTTATGTTGAGCGCTTCTTTCTCAGGTTGGGCATAATTTTGTTCCACGCTTGATAACATTCCTGATGAGAATGCTGTTTGTCACTCTCCCCCAGTTGCCATAATGTGAGATACAACAGCACTCATCCTGTAGGGTGATGCATTACAGGCTAGTTGAATTTTCAACTCTGGGTTAAAGTGGACCAATACCTCGGATTGCTTGAGCATGTTTTAACTCCTTTTTAGGCACTTTCACACTCTTTCATCCAATTCCATTTTTGGGCAGCACACAATAAAGTATGAAGTGCCTTTAGTAGTGTTGTAAGGTTTGGGATGAATTTCCTGTAATAATTGATCAGTTCTAAAAATGATTACAACTGTAATAGCCCTTATGGTCTTGTCGCATCTAGCATTGCTGTCATTTTCTTAGTTGAGGTCTATTACATGACTTAAATAACTGATGAATGATTTAAAAAATTTACATTTTTCTTTCTACACGTGGAGGTTGTACTTCTCTAGATACTCCAGTGTCCTGTTTTGTAAATGTTCCTGTTCAGTTTTGCTTGTGATTAGAATGTCATCCAAATAACACTGGACATCATTGAGACCACTTACGATTTGGTCCATTGATTTCTGGAATATGACCGGTGTCAATGCTATTGCTATCCCAACATATTAGAACAATCCCTTGTGGGTAACAATTGTTAGCAATGGTTGCAGTTCATTTGTCCTGTTTTCACATCCTTTATAATAGACTCTAGCATTTTCACTCTTCCTGATATTAGGCTAACTGGTCTGTAATTCCGTTTTCTTCCTCCTTCCTTTTTTAAACAGCGGGGTTACATATGTCACCCAGAACCGACAGAATTTTGGAAGATGGCAACCGTTATTGCCATGGCTACCTCCTTTAATACCCTGGGAAATTGATTATCAGGCCCTGAGGATTTATCAGTTTTCAATCACATTAATTTCTTCAACACTGTTTTTTTTTAGTAGTACTAATTTGCTTTAATTCCTTCTCGTTGGAGCCGAGGCTTCCTGATATTTCTGGGAAATTATTTGGTTCTTCATCCATGAACGCAGAACTAAAACACAGAACTCAAATTGGCCTGCCATTGCCTTGTTCTCTATTATAACAGGTATTTTGTGTCGGTCTTCACATTGGAAAACACAAATAACATGCCAAAAATTGATGACAGGAAGGCTATGGCAGGTGAGGACCTAGAAACTATCATGATCACGAAAGAGGTAGTGTTGGGCAAGTTAATGGGGCTAAAGGTAGACAAGTCTCCTGGCCCTGATGGAATGTATCCCAGGGTACTAAAAGAGATGGCATAGAAATAGCAAATGCACTAGTGGTAATTTACCAAACTTCGCTGGACTCTGGGGTGGTTCCTGCAGATTGGAAAACAGCAAATGTGACGCCACTGTTTAAAAAAGGAGGTAGACAAAATGCGATAACTATAGGCCGGTTAGCTTAACTTCTGTAGAAGGGAAAATGCTTGAATCTATCATCAAGGAAGAAATAGCGAGACATCTGGATATAAATTGTCCCATTGGTAAGACACAGCATGGGTTCATGAAGGGAAGGTCATGTTTGACTAAGTTGGTGGAATTCTTTAAGAAGATTACATGTGCAGTGGACAATGGGGAACCTATGGATGTGATGTATCTGGATTTCGAAAAGGCATTTGACAAGGTGCCGCATCAAAGACTGCTACATAAGATACAGGTGCACGGTGTTACGGGTAATGTATTAGTATGGATAGAGGATTGGTTAACTAACAGAAAGCAAAGAGTGGGGGTAAATGGGTGTTTTTCTGGTTGGCGATCCGTGACTAGTGGTGTGCCTCAGGGTTCAGTGTTGGGACCGCAATTGTTTACGATTTACATAGATGATTTGGAGTTGGGGACCAAGTGTAATGTGTCAAAATTCGCAGATGACACATTAAATGAGTGGCAGAGCAAAGTGTGCAGAGGATGCTGAAAGTCTGCAAAGGGATATAGATAGTCTAAGTGAGTGGGTGAGGGTCCAGTGGATGGAGTACAATATTGGTAAATGTGAGGTCATCCATTTTGGTAGGAATAACAGCAAAATGGATTATTATTTAGATGGTAAAAAATTGCAGCAGTGGGACCTGGGTGTCCTTGTGCAAGAATCACGAGGAGTTGGTTTGCAGGTGCAGCAGATAATTAAGAAGGCAAATGGAATTTTGTCCTTCATTGCCAGAGGGATGGAGTTTAAAAACAGCGAGGTTATGTTGCAGCTGTATAAGGTGCTGGTGAGGCCACACCTGGAGTACTGTGTACAGTTTTGGTCTCCTTACTTGAGAAAGAATATAGTGGCATTGGAGGGGGTGCAGAGGAGATTCACGAGGTTGATTCCAGAGTTGAGATGGTTGGCTTATGAGGAGAGACTGAGTAGACTGGGGCTATACTCATTGGAATTCAGAAGAATGAGGGGCGATCTTATAAAAACGTATAAAATTATACATTGGTAAGGCCACACTTGGAATACTGTGTGCAATTCTGGTCACCCTATTATAGAAAGGATATTATTAAACTAGAAAGAGTGCAGAAAAGATTTACTAGGATGCTACCGGGACTTGATGGATTGAGTTCTTAGGAGAGGCTGAATAGACTGGGACTTTTCTCTCTGGAGTTTAGGAGGCTGAGGGGTGACCTTATAGCGGTCTATAAAATAATGAGGGGCATAGACAAGGTAGATAGTCAATATCTTTTCCCAAAAGTAGGGGAGTCTAAAACTAGAGGGCACAGGTTTATGGTGAGAGGGGAGAGATACAAAAGTATCCAGAGGGGCAATTTTTCACACAGAGGGTGGTGAGTGTCTGGAACAAGCTGCCAGAGGTAGTAGTAGAGGCGGGTATAATTTTATCTTTTAAAAAGCATTTAGATAGTTACATGGGTACGATGGGTACAGAGGGATATTGGCCAAATGCAGGCAATTGGGATTCGCTTAGGGGTTTTAAAAAAGAAAGGGCGGCATGGACAAGTTGGGCCGAAGGGCCTGTTTCCATGCTGTAAACCTCTATGACTCTATGACTCTATTTCCCACCCTCATCTGGAGATATGCTTGGGACAAGCCTATCTTACTGAACTGCTGACAACCAGCAATGGGTTTCCACTCTCCCCAAACTCCATCCAGATTCTAGGACAATTCCAAATCCTCAAGGCCATCTCACATCCCAGGCTCTACCAGTATGTGGACATATCACATGGCAAATATGAAAGGCTGGAAGTTGTTACTGAGCATTATGAGAGAAGTCTGGAAAATCTATTAAAAGATCTATTAATAGAAAGCCTATCAGACATAGAAGGGCGCTCAAGTAGCCTTTGAGGTGTTGGAAAGTCAAGAATATATGAACAATCTAGTGAATAGGTCAATTAATGGTAAAGGAGTACTAGTCAACACACAGGACTGGATTAATTGTCTTAAAGTCCCCACATATTTGTACAGGAACATCAGATTTAATAACTGGGACAATTGGGGTTGCCCATTTGTTAATCGTTTCAGGTTCAATCACGCCATCTTTGACTAATTTTTCTACTTCCACTTCTACCTTTGGTTTAATTGCATAAGGCACAGATCTTGTCTTGAAACATCTAGGGTTGCTATTAGGTTTGATCTTGAACTTTGCCTCCACTCCGCTCATGGATGCTAGGGTATTCACGAAAACTTCCCTATAGTTCTCCAGTAGTTTTTGCACCATGTCCTTGCTGTCAACCAATTGGTTAATTGCTTTCCAGTTAAGCTTGATTTTGTGTAATCATGCTGTTCCAAAGAGTGCAGGAAAATTTCCCTTTACTATGTGCAGAGGCAATTCTGCTGATTGACCATTAGCTTCTACTTGAACTATGATATTTCCCTTCAGTGAGCCAGCTCCTCAGTATAAATTCACAGCATTACGTTTGCAGGTTTTAGTGATAAATTTTTAAGTTTCTGATTGTATATGCTTTGTGCGAGAAGTGATACTGCTGCTCCGAAATCTACTTCCATCTTTACTTCATTTCCGTTTCACCTTGAATAAACCCAGAAGTTTTGCATGTTCCCTTTCATGAATGGATAGGACACCGAGGCTGCGATTCTCCCATTGCGACCCGCAACTTTTCTGTCCGGTCGCGGTGGGAGACGCGCATCTGCGGCCTTGAACAGGGATTTGCGCATGCACCGAGAACGCATGTGCGTCTCCCAGAGCCAGTGAACAGTTGCCACAGTGGAAACCGGCGGATAGGCAGGTAAATCATTTAAATCTGTTTTTAATCTGTTTTAAATATGCATATTAGTTAATTATCAGGACCTTTCAGGTCCCGATTGAATCTCCCACCCCACCAGGGGTACTTCATTCTGGTGGGATACAGACCAGCTCCCCACATTTGGGGAACTAGCGGGGGACCCCGCCGGAATGAAGGGGCAATTGGGGCAGTCGGGCAGTGGGGGTTGGTGCCCCCTAGGCATGGGCACTGTGATAGTGCCAGCTTGTGCCCACTGGCACTGCCCAAGGGGAAAAGTACCCCTGCCCAGGGGCATCTTGGCACTGCCCATCGGGCATTGGGCAGTGTCAAGGGGGTGGGGCCTATTGTGGGCAGGGCCAAGGGGTGATTGGTGGGGGTGGGGGTCCTGCTTCCACTCTGCACACAGAGTGGAAGCAGGTCTGGGATGGAGAGAGGGCAGTGATTGGGGTGGGCTGGAGGGAGGGGGTTGGCCTGCCGAGGGCGGCTGCCCCGAGAGGGGCTGCCTCCGGGAGGGTCTGACCCTAGGGGGGGGGGGTCTGCTGGGTTGAGGGGGTTGTGGGGGATCTCCAATGCTGGGGGATGGGGCCTGGACATCAGGGCGCTCCAGGACGGGGGGGGGGGGGGGGGGGGGGGTCAGGGCTGGCCCGGGAATTGCGGTGGGGGCTGGAGGGGCAGCACTGCGGTGGTCCCAGGCTGGCCGGCGATTGAGCTGGCCAGCAAATGGTGGGTTGACAGTTTGGGGCCACTGCGCATGCAGTGGAGCAAAAAGATCCCACCCCCCGGGTTTTTAATGAGATTCCCAATTCCCGACTAGGACCTCTTCAGTGCACAGAGTGCGGAGATTCAGGTGAGAAGCTGAACTGACAGAACAGCCGGGATTTAGAACAGTTCTCCCACCAATTCAGCACTCGTTTCAATTCACAAATGAAATATAAGGATGTGTCATCTTGTGAAACCTTGCAAGAATCATATTTGTTAGAAGAGGGGAGGATAGCAAGTTAGAGCATACCTCCTGGACTCCACCTGGAAAGTACTAGAAATACATAGCTGTCATTCAGCATCTGAAAGAGAATTGAGGGAAAGAAGTAGCCATTTAGCTCCTTGAATTGTTTTGCGCCATTCAGTGACATCTGTCGCCGACACCATATACCCGCCTTTACCTCCTGTCCCTTAGCATATTTGGATACCAAAAATCTATTAATCTCATA
Source organism: Mustelus asterias (assembly GCF_964213995.1). Classification (NCBI taxonomy): domain Eukaryota; kingdom Metazoa; phylum Chordata; class Chondrichthyes; order Carcharhiniformes; family Triakidae; genus Mustelus; species Mustelus asterias. The sequence goes on from NC_135822.1 coordinate 31,900,953, forward strand.
TTTAAAATTTAGAATTGACCTACCATTAATTCCCATTTGTGGAAGAGAATTCAAAGCTTTTACCACCCTTCGTATTCAGATGTATATCCTAATTTCACTCCTGAAAGATCTGGCTCGAATTATGAGACAATGCTGCCTAGTCCAACACTCTTCAACCATCTAATATAATTTCTATTCCATACCTATTTTATATTTCTGATGGCACCTTTCATTAGAATTATAGAGAATTGACTAAGTAAAGTGCCAATCAGTCATGATGGATTGTGACTTCAAGGTCCTTGGGGAAGTGTTTCCACTTGCTGTTTTTATTTCAGATTCTCTCTTTGTCTGTGTAGATGAATGGTTTCAGATTTCCCACACATCACTTCTGACTAATGATCCTGTTTATTCTGTCACCTGTAATTGGAGTGCTTCCAGTTTGTCATGTGCTCTGCTCTCCAATTGATGGCACTTTCTTTGAGAAGCGAGGGAATTTCATACAGAGTGCTCTGCTCTACTTTCCTCTCTGTCCCAGAAACAAGTTGTGGGTAGGCATTATTGGCAAGTCACAATCTATCCTGTACATCATAAGAAGGATTGAGACAAAAAACAGGTAGGTGGAAACAGTAACAATATGCACCAACAAATAATTTTTCACAGATTGAACTTGAACTATATGGCAGCGTTGAAGTTCACATCGTACTTTGTAATTTACGTCTATTGTGGAAAATCCTTTACAATCAATTACTATAAGTCACATGATTACAAAAAGGAAACCCATTGTGATATTCACTGGCTAAACTGGCAGGCCCCTTCTGTCCTTTCAAAAAGATATAAAATATTTAATGCTGTGCCAAGGTATTTTTTGTTTGCTGTTCTCAACTAATCAGCTCAAGTTGATTCCATCACAACCAAAGCCAAACTTGTAACCGAATCAATATTTCACTTCAGCTCAATCAGACTAAGTCAGTTTTAGAAATACCAAATGTAGAATTTACTTGTATTTTTTGACATGTTTTCATCTTATTAGCTAGACTTGGTAACAGTCTTTGTTCATTGGTAGCACAAAAATTCCTGAGTCAGGTATTTGTAGATTTAGGTCTCAGGCCATAGGTTTGAGCCCACATTTATGGCTGACACTTCAATACTAGCTGAGGGAATACTGCACTGTCAGAGCTGCCAATTTTTGAATCAAACATTATATCAAAGTCCCTGCCATCCCAGACAGACATAAACAATTCCATGGTTCTGTCAGAAGTGTGCTGACCAATAATTTTCCTCAACCAACATTCTATTAAACCATTATCTAGTCATTATTACATTGCTGATTGTGAGAGCTTGAGGTATGCAAATTGGCTGCCACATTTCCGTGCATTACAGCAGTGATTCACTTCAAAAGTACTGTGTTGGCTGGAAAGAACTTATGGATGGGCTGCAAGTCATCACAAGTCTTATATCAATGCAAACTGTCTTTCTCATATGACCCTTCCAAAAATGGAGCACTTCTTCAATAATGCGCTGAAATGTCAAGTTAGATTATATGCTGATGCCCTACAGCAGGGCTCAAATATATAATTTATTGCCAAGTTGTGATGTTTGCGTAACCTAATGGTTTAACTATGAGCGCACATCTCATCCCTGAGGTGAAGAGGTTGTATAGAATATATCATTGTTTTGTGGTCTAGTGCCAGCAGGAACTATGTTGTCTTGAGGTTGATAACAATGCTTGAATTGCGGGCTTTTCAATAGTAGGTTCTCCTGCAGATGGTTGGTCTGTACTCTAGTTTTAGCTTACGATTCATGATAAAATCTGTACTTGGAGAGTTGATTATTTAATAGAATGTACTAAATGTGTGATTCACCATACAACTTTGAAAAAACTAGTCTAGCAAATCATAACTCTACCAGCAGTTTCTCTTAGTGTTATATTAATGTCACAGCATTATATTGTGCCCTGTAATATTCAGCCAGAAACTCACTTTATTTAATTTGGGACTTTTTGCACTGTTTTAATTATTGTATTTGAAACTTACTTTCTAGTATGTATTACACCAAAGAATGATGTGCAATTGTGAAAACTGTCTGATGATTTATGGACTTTGCAAGGTGTTGTTAAAAGGTAGTGTGAGGTTTGCAGCTTGTTAGCAATGGATGCCCAAAATATGTTATTGTGTCTTTCAATGGTTTTTAACGCAGCTATTTCATTAGCATTTTATTTCTAGGTTTTCTATTCAATCAAAATCATCAGGCATGTTGATGACCCCATGTCATTATCTCAGCTCCATACACTCCAAATATGCAAGTTGAAGCATTTGGATTTGGGAAGGAGAGAGGAGGAAGGTCAGAAGTGGAAGCAAATGAGTCAAGACTGCTCCACTTCATAAATGCGACCATGGATGTGCTGGGGGCTTGAGGAAGATATTCTTTTCCTTCCAACTAGAGGAAATGGTTTCCTGGGGAAACTAGGATTGGAGGTGTCAGAATAAACCAATAGCATAGTGGCATGCTCCTGGATACAATTCTGGAAACAGTTTAATGGCCTAACTGGCGCAAACATTATTAGTGACAAGCGCAAAGGATGGGGCACTGGAAATCATTGGAGTTTTGACATCTCTGGCTGTCTGAGATGGGCGATGGGGGTTATAACAGAATTAAATATCAGCCAGCCACATAAGCATACAGCACTTAGTCAAGTTGATTTGATGCCAACAGCGATTGAATTATGATCATATTCATAATGATAACTTCAAACATTCTCACCTTGATAACACACGTTCATGTATTTTAATTCCCACAGGGCCTTCATACATTCAGCAGGAATTAGTCAAGATTGCTGACAACAAATCCTTAAAGGAGTTCAATCCCCCTAAGTTTGCACTGTAATGAGGCTTAAACTGACAATACACCAGTTCAGATACTTGGCACTGCGATGGAACCGGTTATGGAGAGTGTTGGATTTTTACCTGGTGAATTGTACTTCACAAATGACTAAGAGCAGATAGTGGAGGCCATGAGAGAATTCATGGTGATATGAAAGCAGGGGTGTTGTTTAAAGGGCTTCAATTTCTCACTCATTTCCCAAACCCCTACCCTCACCCCACTCAACATGCTGCCTTGTGTCACAGTAACTGAGTCTGCTTCTGCACAGATGCAGCACAGTCCTTAACAGGGCCCTCAAGGGCACCAAACCCCAAAGGATGTCAGTCAAGAGAAACTCAATAATAGGGATCTGAGCGGCCTGACTTCATCGAAGCCACAGCGGTTACACCACTCAGAAGCAGAAAGAAAAGGGGGATTTGAAAGGGATACTTTGTTGTTTGCAGGTCTGATTTCTGTTAGGGGAAGGACACAGCAATAGTGACTTTTCAATTAGGTTGTAGGATGGGCGCAGTGGCAGAAACTCTGGACTGCCACAGGATGAAAGTATCATGGCTGGTCCCTCGGCATCTTGTGCACACCTGAAGCCACCTTTTTGTGGATAGAGGTATTCAAAATCATGAGGGGTCTGGACAGAGTAGTTCGTGAAAAATTGTTTCTACTATTGGAAGGATTTTTAAAATTATTTCTTTTAAAATTTTTATTCCATCCAAAAAATCAAATTCAAATTCAACCCAATTTCATGGTCCCCACGAGAGGGATGAACAAGATTTAAGCTGCCAAGATGAGGTATTGCACCCATATTGGACTTGATCTGATGCTTCACCTTAGCCAAAATGCTGGAAGGATCAAGAATGAGATGGCACAGATATGTAGAGTTATGAAATCCATTATTTTTGTGTCTCTGTATAACATTTGAGGTACAGGATGTCCTACTGCTTGTTATGTTTGGACCTGCTTAGTAACAAGGGCAGAAACCACTTGGTATGCTGTTATAGCTCATCGGATCAGTTCAAGGGTCAGTGAACAATACTTCTTGGGGAGTCAGTTCTTAGTCTGTCAGTTTTAATCAGTCCTATGCATGGAACAGGGACAGGAAGAGGTCCCAGTTACGTTAAAAAGCATGAAAGGGCTGCAATTAGCAGGCTTTAGGTGATGTAGGGTCTGTCACATCCATCTTTGCTCTGGGAGGGGATGGGGGTATGGGTGAGCGAGGGAGAGAGACAGTCCGTGAGGTTATTCAGAGCTGCTGCTTGTTACTGTTAGTGGGGCCTGGGATGGATGGTCTGCAGTCAGCCACAGAACCTGTCCAGCAGACAGATGGCAGGATAGCCATTGCAACGCCAGTGGGGTTGGGAGTCGACCTCACATGCAACCCCTCGCCGATATAAATGAGCAGGGAATGCGTACAACATGAGCCCGAAGCCGCGGCAACCCTCGACTGCAGGACCCCAAACCGGCACGAGCCTCCCCAACTCTTGCACCCATGCAAGTCCCCCACCCCACCCCACCACATGGCCATGGCTGAGAACGCCCCCCCGCACCCTGAGGTTATTGCTCAGTGGCACTCAACTCCCAGTCACTGCTGCGCCTGAACCACACTTACATAGACCAGCTGTAATTGTTGCCAGTGTGATGTCTGGTTCAGACGTCACACCAACAACAATTACAACTGATGATATTGAAATGCATTTAAATGCATGCTAATGTATTTCACCCATTTTGGGCGCAAAGCTGTTCATGCTTGGAAAAGGTGGCTGGTAACATCAGAAACAGTGTGAAATTGGACACGTTTCCAATTTTTCGCGTCGCACCAAATCTTACCATCTCACCACGCCAATCGATGGGCAGGACAAGGTCGTAAGATCACAGCCTGTGAATATTTCTTACAACAATGAATATTCTTGAAATGTACTTCATTGGCTGTAAAGCACATGGGCACATCCTGCGGACTAGTGTCTAATTAATGCAAGTCTATTTTCTCTCTCGCAATTTTTTATTTCCACGGCCCTTGACATTGAAAGTTGTCATCTAGTTGTGGAATTTTCTTGAGTGCAAAATGGTTGCCACTTTTGCCGACACTGCACTTCAGTGTAATTCATAATAAACTACTCTACTCTAGCAATTATTACTGTTTTCAAGGTGAGATGTATAAATTAGAGGGCAGACTGACAGACAATTTGATGAAAATTAATCAATTGGTTAACATTAATAAATTCAGCAATATATTGGACAAGGATGTTATCCACTGCATTCAGGGGATCACTTTCTGTGGTACATTCTCAAAATTATCCCATATCTCACCAGCAATATTAGCAATCTTCAGTTTAAAAAAACATCAAAAGTACAAAGGACAATTTTATTCCCAAATCTAGTAATAGTGTATTTTAAAATGCATTCATTAGATTAATATTGACTGTGAAAATTGTAATGATGCATGCTACAGTCTTGGTCAGGAACACAAAAGGTATTTCTTAACAAGGGAAAACTAGAGGCCCACAGCATCACTCTGCCCCGGAGCAGCCTACATGTCTTCTATTTGCCTTCAGACTGTCTTCTGTCTAAGAGAGAACTCCAACCCTGGGATGATTACCCACTCTCAGTCCCAATTGATCCTTCAAATCAGGTGAACCTCTTTTGCTGCGTTGTCCTTAAAGGAACAATTGCCACAGAAATTATTTTCATCAATTTCATAATGATGAAATACCAGAAGGTAATAAAGGGATATTTCTATAAACAAACCACTTGAATCTTTTCAAAAATGCAGTCGAATTTGAAAAACTCACTTCACCTCAAAAGATTAAGGTGAACACTCATTTTGTATTCAACAAGCAAAGAGATTTAATATTGTTTAGTTGTTTTGAAACAAATGATTGGAATTTCATGCACCCACCCATCCACCATCCCCCTCCGAAGTTGGGAACAGATGCTGGGAGTGGCCCCAAAAATACTAGTGCTGAGTGTCACTTTCAAGGTGGCAGATTCTGGCACATCTCAATTGAAGGCACTTAAGAGTTTGTGAAGGTTTGAGATTCAGATTGATAACAGACAGATTACATGTATCATCAGAAACAAATCATCTGAAAGGAGGTGGGAACAAATTGGGCAGCCATATTAGGTTGCCCCAGGGCACAACATATGAACATACAAAATAGGAGCGGAAGTAAGTCATTTGGCCCCTCGGAGCTGTATGTGTTGAGTTCCATATTTCCCTTCTACCCCTGATAACCTTTGATTCCCTTGCCTAACAAAAATGTATTTACATCCACCTTAAAAATATTCAATGACCCCACTTCCACTGCTTCTGAGTCAGAGTTCCAAAGTTCCACAACCCTCTGAGAAAAATGATTTCTCCTCCTCTCTGTCCTTTAAAGGTGACCCCCAAGTTTAAAACATTCCCTCCAGTTCTGAATTTATCCACAAGAGGAAACATCCTTTCAACATCCACCTTGAGAATACCGTTCAGGATCTTATGTACTTCGATCAAGTTATCCTTCACTCTTCTAAACTCTAGTGGAAACACGCTCAGCCATTCCAAACTATCCTCATAAGACAACATGCTCATCCTAGGTTTCAATCTAGTAAACCTCCTCTGAACTGCAGGCCTCATAAGAGGAGCAATGGATAAAACTGCCAGAAACTTGGTATGGCTCCTGCTCTGCCCATGACCGCAAGGAACTACAAAAGGTCGTGGATGTAGCTCAATCCATCACGCAAACCAGCCTCCCATCCATACAGTCCAATGACGTGTGGGTTAGGTTGATTGGCCATGCTAAAATTGCCCTTAGTGTCCTGAGATGCGCAGGTTAGAGGGATTAGTGGATAAATATGTAGGGATGGGGGTAGTGCCTGGGTGGGATTGTGGTCGGTGCAGACTCGATGTGCCGAATGGCCTCTTTCTGTACTGTAGGGATTCTATGATTCTATGACTCTGTCTACACTTCCCACTGTCTCAGCAAAGAAGCCAGCATAATTAAGGACCCCACACATCCTGGACATTTTCTCTTTCACCTTCTTCCGTCGGGAAAAAGATATAAAAGTCTGAGGTCACGTACCAACTGGCTCAAGAACAGCTTCTTCCCTGCTGCCATCAGACTTTTGAATGGACTTACCTTGCATTAAGTTGATCTTTCTCTACACCCTAGCTATGACTGTAACACTACATTCTGCACTCTCTCGTTTCCTTCTCCATGAACGGTATGTTTTGTCTGTATAGCATGCAAGGAACAATACTTTTCACTGTATGTTAATACATGTGACAATAATAATAAATCAAATCAAATCAAACAATTGGACCCAGAAGGAAGGCTCCAGCTGGTATTGGGGGCACAACCAAATGATTTTTGGCCCAGTAGCAATGAGGCAGGGATGTAGGTATCGAGATGGCATGAAAGAGGGGAAAAAAGACAATGGGGGCGAAATGTTCAACACAGGATCTACCACACAGATGAAGTTACCAAGTATTATGACCACAGTAAATGTTAATTGCTGAGCAAACAAAATCACAGAGGGAAATTTGGTTTACAGGCCATAACCCTTTTTTTTTAGTATTCAGAAAATGGGAAGAAACCTCCTGCTCTCAGCAGCATAGAATTCCAGAACCAGTTTGAGATTTTAAACATTAAAGGTTTATTTACAAGAATAAAAGAAAACAAAAGAACGCAAGATTACAATTACGCAGTTGAAATAGTCTTATAAAGCATCCCCAAAAAGCCCCTACTTGGTCAGACCCACAAGTAAACACCTTCCAGGCAACACTGCCTTAGAGATGTTTAACTATAGAAATCCAGGAATATTATCAAAGGCAAAACGGTCATTGCTGTAGTGAAGGTATACCACATGACCTCTCAACCTTACTTCCACTTTATTGTGGAAATCCAAGAAACAGGACTGCTTTCTGAAACCCAAAACTGTTCTGGCTTGACAGGATAGCCGATTCAAACTTTGCATCTTCTTCCAACACAGAGCTGTTCCCAGGAGGTTTCCCCCACACAGCCAACACAACTTAGCTCAACATCTTTCCTTGACTATCCTTTTCCCTTTCATCTTCAATTTGATTGTCCTCAGCACCTTTTCCAAAATATTTTTTTTTCATGTTTTTCCTAATGCCTCCCTTTTTGGGGCAAATAAAATTTAATAACCTTCCCTTGTTTACTTATGATACCTTTGCAAGCTGTAAAAGCTTTTTGCTCCCCTCTGAAACTTAACAGCTGAAAAGAATCAAGTCCCTCTCTGTCTCCTAATGCAAATGTCTAAACTTTACACAAGACCATGAGATATAGGAGCAGAATTAGGCCATTTGGCCCATCAAGTCTGCCATTCAATCATGGCTGATAAGTTTCTCAACCCCATTCTCCTGCTTTTTCCCCGTAAGTTTTGATCCCTTTACCAATCAAGAACTTATCTTTCTCTGTCTTAAATGCACTCAATGACCTGGCCTCCACAGCCTTGTGTGGCAATAAATTCCATAGATTCACCATCCTCTGGTTGAAGGAATTTCTCCTCATCTCAGTTCTAAAGGGTCATCCCTTTACTCTGAGGCTGTGTGCTTGGGTCCTAGTCTCTCCTACGAATGGAAACATCTTCCCCAGATAAACCCTACCAAGACCTTTCATTATTCTGCAAGTTTCAATGAGATTCCCCTCATCCTTTTATACTCATAGACCCAGAGCCTCAGACGCTCCTCATACATTAAGCTTTTCATTCTCTGATAATTTTTGTGAACCTCTTCTGGACTCTTCAAGGCCAGCATATCCTTCCTTAGATACAAGTCCCAAAATTGCTCACAATATTGGAAATGTGGCCTCACCAGAGCCTTATAAAGCCTCAGCAGTCCATCCCTGTTTTTGTATTCTAGTCCTCTTGAAATGAATGCTAACATTGCATTTGCCTTCCTAACGACCAAGTCAACCTGCAAGTTAAGCGAAAGAGAATCCTGAATTAAGACTCCCAAGTCACTTTGCGCTTCCAATTTCTGAATTCTCTGCCCATTTGGAAAATAGTCCACACCTCTATTCTTCCTACCAAGTGCGTAACTTCACACTTTCCATTTGCCACTTCATTGCCCACTCTCATAACCTGTCCAAGTCCTTCTGCAGCCTCCCTGCCTCTTCCTAACTACCTGCCCCTCCATCTATCTTTGTATCATCTGCAAACTTAGCCACAATGCCCTGAGTTCCTTCATCTAGATCATGTATAGAATTTACTTATTTACTAATACATCCACTTTACCATAGATTCATTATAAACAAATACATTTAAAACCTCTACTATCTCTACACCTTTCATCTATCAATTCTACCAGAAATGTGGAGGGGGGAGGAGAGGGGGGGGGGGGATCTTACCAGCTTGTCATGTCAGCTGATCGGTGTGGCAAGCTAGTAAGATCAGGAGAGAGACGAAAAACTGTGTTCGCACCAGGTTTCTCGCCTCTCGCAATGGTGGCGTGAGACTGAATTTAATATTTATGAGATATTTTAGATATGATTAATATCTAATATGCAATTGTCCAGGCTTACTTGCCTTAACGGCCTCCAGCGAGGATCATGTATGGTCCCCACCAAAAGGGGCCTGACGTGATGATCTCACAGGTGGGACCAGAGGCCATTGAGGCCCCAAGTGGTTGGGGGCCAGAGTGGGCAGCGCTCCTTGGGCAGTGGCAGCCTGGCACCGCCCATTGGATACCCTGGTACTGCTCACTGGGCATCGGGTAGTGCCAAGTGGGTGGGGCCTAAGGGGAGGAGCAGGGCCTGAACGGGGCAAGGCGTAAACAGAGTGGGTCCATGACAGTGGTGGGCCCATGATGGGTAGGCAATGGAGGCAGGGGACGGGGGAGTACTCTGCATCAGGGGGTGAGGATTGGCCAGGGTGGTGATCAGCCAGAGGGGGGTGATATCCCAAGGCGGCGCGGGGGGGGGGGGGGGGGGGGGAGCGTGCGTTATCAGGCAGTGGGGCCATGTCTGAGAGATCAGATGTATACACAGTAGTACCCCTACAGCTCAGCAGACAGTTTCCTGGCGAGAATAGGCTCCATCCACTCCCCTTGCTGGCGAGAATCTCATTTTGTCTCATTTTCTTTTTCTAAGTGCTGTAAGATGACATCTGGGAACTTGCCCAAGAAATGGGAGTGATTTTCTCCTGTTTTCACGCTTGTTTGACACCTAGAATTTTTTTTTTGTAATATTGTCTCCAAGCTGTCTCCATTAACCTTTCCCCAGCTCAATTACATCATTTACACACATACACAGATATACAACCTTCTTTGTCGAATAACACAATATGTCCCAGAAAAATTAAAAATAACACCCATCCTCACACGGGTGACAGAGAATCAATACCATGGGCACTGCAGCTATCCAGGAAGATGGTCAGAGCGATCTCACATTTTGTAGCACTGGTTGCTATGCTCTGCCAGCGGCCATCAAATTAACTGTGGCCTTGATCTTCTTTGCTTTTCGCTCCTTTCAAGGATCAACTGTGTTGTGGATCTTTGTGGCATCTTAACAGCTATCAACCACAGCATCTCACTGGTCACTGATGCACTATAAGTTACAGCTAAGGGACACAGCCTCACAGGGACAGAGAGGATTGAGTTTTGTCTCCATTTCTGGATTTCCAAAGATATTGGGAATCATCGATTGCATCCAATGTGGCCAGTGAATGGCTACTGAGATCCATCAACATGAAAGATTTCCACTCCATCAACACCCAACTCACCAGCTACCACAAGAGATTCCTCCATTTGTGTACTTATTTTTCTGGCAGCTGCTGGATCTCTTTCATCCGCTGCTAGTCCAGATTGCCTCTAATCTTCACTCCAACCTATAAAGTTTGTGGATGGATCCTGGTTATGAGGGAAATTCCTAGAAGGGCTACTGACCAATCTACGAGAACCCCAAAATGAGGCACAAAGGTGATATAACCTCACTAGGGCAACCACTGAGCAGATTAGGCTTCTAAAGATGCAATTCTGGTACCAGTATAGGTTGGGTGGTACCATGCACTACTCTCCTGCAAGAAGTCTGTCATTGTGGTTATAGACTGTGCTTGTCATAACATGGCTCTCCAGAGAGACATGGACCTCGAGGACAATGAAGTAGACTGTTTATCAAGGGTGGGGAGGGTGAAATTGGAAGCAGATGGGGATGATGTTAAACAAAGAGTTTCCTGACTGCATGACAAGATGACATTCTCCATCCACCATAGGGAAAAAGATCTCTTCCTCTCCCTCCTGGCCTCCAGCATTAGATCCAGGTCAGCATCGATGAAATGAGGGTCTATCCTGTCCTGGCTGTCAGGCATCTAGATTCCCTGTGATATCTCGTTTTCCTCTGTTGTATGGCACAGTCAGCAGATTTCTCCTTAGAAATAACCAGTAGCCTCAGAGATGGCTGCCATGGAGTGTCTAAATGCGTCCCACAATTTATCCAAACGGCCTTCATTCCTACTCCCACTGAGTGGACAGAAAACTAGTCTCCATAACAATTAAGGGTTTTCGTACATGAAAATCTGAACTTGAATCAGTTTCCTTCCAAAGACGTGTTTCTGGTCCATAAATGGATTGACTCCTGCTTCCCACCTGCATGGTAAAAATTCAACCCATGTCTTTGTTAAATCCACAATAGCAAGAATTGGGATTAAAGGTACCAAAATGTTATCTGTACTTTTTGGTGCCATGGTTGCTGTGTTTTGTGGTATTGATGCTAGGAAGCATGGAAGGTTATAAACTAATGGAACTTTATTTACAAAGTGTGTCCACTACAGAGTGCTTCTTCACTCTGGCAGCTTCCCGCACTAGCAACCTGTAACGTTACTTCCAGTATGACATGAATATATTAATACAAAGTGCTTACTGCAGCTACTAAGACTCAATACAAATACATAACAATGGTCATGTATGAAGATAACTCACAATGGAGGCCATACTGAACTTCTAAATCACAAGATGATAATCAGTGCCTCATTGACCACGGGTGCCTGATTTTACTGTCTGTTCTTTAGAATAAGGCTTAATTAAGATAAAGGCTTTGCAATATTGTTGAAAAGCTTTGCAGTTGATGGGCCTTTGAATCATTGTTATAACAATTTTTCTTTTAATTCAATGGCCATACATCATTGCATTATCAAATAATTTCTGGACTTTGAGTCTGGAAGGGCAGTTATATAAATGTTTCGGAGGCTGCTGAGTGTGCCATCATTTAATTAGACAGTGTGTTTTTTGCAATTATAGCCTGATTTTTTTCAAAAGCAAATAGTGTGGATTCTGGTAACCTGAAATGAAGAAAAGGAGAACGCAGGAACAATTCTGCATGTCAGGTAGCAACTGTGAAGCAAGAAATAGAGTTAATATTTCAGGTCAAGAACCCTTCACCAGAACTGGAAGATGTGAGAACAAGTAAAGTGAACAAAAGGTTTAGCAAACATCTGATCAAACACAAGATGGGAAACAGATAGTAATGAAGGCGAACAGGTTACAAGAGACAAAGAAAAGTCTTGTTGGGAAGAAGAACAGTACTTCTTCAAGGTGAGCATTCCTAAGTTAGAAGAAGCACGGACGCAATGTTAAAGGAAAGAAAAAAATTGCATTTATACAGGGCCATTCACAACCTCAGGAGCTACTAAAGTGCTTTAAGGCCAGTGAAGTATATTTGAAGTGTAGTCATTGTTGCAAGTAGGAAACATGGCAGCCAACTGGGGCCGAGAAAACAATACGGTAGCTTCTGGAAATATGAAATAAGGAGGACAAAATACTCTAAATCAGTTGACCAATCCTGCAGCAGAAAATGCATTAAGCAAAGTATTCTGTGAAAAGCTCAAATGTGGGATTTTGTTTTGCCCTGTGTTCTCAGAGTTTTATGCAACTATAAGCTCTCTAAAGTTAAAAAGGCCATTCACTGTATTAAATCATATATAGGCCTGAACATTTGTGAACAGGAAAACCACTTTTTCATTGCCTGTTATCCATCTGAATTGCCTTATAATGTAGGTCCTGTATCCTTGACTCTAAATTTATTTGACAATAAATAATGTGTGGATATTAAATATTTTATATATTATTTTATAAAGCCATTTCTTGGTAGTCCGAAATTCAGTATTGCTGAAAAAATTACACTCAATTTTTTTGCTAGAAGCTATATATATTCATATGCAAGGCCCTCTATATCCAGGCCTTGCACCTTTTTCAATTAAACAAAAGCATGTGGGAAAACTGCTCTGTCGTGCATTCTCCATGGCAACTGCTCGATCAGACTCAACTTGCCAATCAATTAGCGCCGTTTTCTCAGGTTGCATAAATCATTGTTCCTTTTGAAATTTGGTATTCTTGCTTCTGTCCTGATGAGTGCATGATGAAAAGCTTTAACAGTATTATTTTTCAGCAGTACTCAAGTTATTCCTCATTCATTCTTGGAATATGGGTGTTGTCAGCATTCAATACCCATCCCTTAAGAAGATGGTGGTGAATCATTGCAATTTGTGTAGTGACAGTTCTCACTGTTAGGTAAGGAGTTCTTGGATTATGTACCAACAATGATGAAGAAAAAGCTGCAATAAATCCCAAAGTCAAGAAAGCCAATTTAGTATGTGACAATAGGGGGTTGGGGGAGTGGGAAGTGGAGAGACATGGTGATGATGCTAATCCCATGGACCGGTTATCCTTATCTTTAAAGTGGTGGAAGTCAGTGGAGATTGGGACTCTATGGGCTCTATTTTACCATTTTGATTCTAAGTGCTGGGCGGAATTGAAACTGGGAGTGTTTCAGATCCGACTTTTAGACCCGTTCTCAGGAACGGATGCTCCCATACGCACTCTGCCTGAAAAAATATCAGCAATTCCGAATTGCGCTGCACAAGCCTGTGTGTGGGGTTTAACCCGCCCGAAATTCTACAGCTCTATTCGGCGCCTCCAACTGCACATGCACAGACAAAAAAAATGATAGAATGCAGCTCCCCTGCCACATCCCTCCCATGCCGGATAATGCTTCCTCTTGGCCTCCACAGACATTGCCCCACCCCCCCCAACATTACTGACCCCTTATCCCCCCACCCCCCAGACCAATCGCAGGCCCCTCCCCTTCCTTCCCACCGATCTCAGGTAGAGTGGCAACAGAGCCCCCTTCCCCCTCACTGATCTCACGCAAAGTGGCAGTGGAACACCCTCCTTCCCTCTCATTGATCTCAGGCAGAATGACAGTGGACCCCCCTTCCCCCTCATTGATCTCAGGCAGAGTGGCAGCGCCCCCCACCTCCCCCACCGATCTCAAGCAGAGAACCGTCGGACACTCGGCACTTACCTCCTCCCACTTGCCCCACTCCCCCAACATTACTGACCCCTTATCCCCCCACCCCCCACACCAATCGCAGGCCCCTCTCCTTCCTTCCTACCGATCTCAGGCAGAGTGGCAGCGGACTCCCCCCCTTCCCCCTCACTGATCTCACGCAGAGTGGCAGTGGAACCCCCTCCTTCCCCCTCACTGATCTCAGGCAGAATGGCAGTGGACCCCCCTTCCCCCTCATTGATCTCAGGCAGAGTGGCAGCGCCCCCCACCTCCCCCACCGATCTCAAGCAAAGAACCGTCGGACATTCGGCACTTACCTCCTCACTGACTGGAGCATCTGAAGGGGACTTTGTAGAGCATATCTGTTTTGCGCTGATTCTGGATGGGTGAACACGGTGGTAAAGGGGGAAGTGCCGGTAAGGTTGGGTGTGCAGCCCATTAAGTCAATTTAAATGCATGCAAATACATTTAAATTGCCTTTGCGCCCAAAACAGGCGCGGTCCTGATCGCAGCCATTTTCGGGCCTTGGTAAAGGGGGAACCGACGTGGAGGCGGGCGTGGATTGTGCTACTTGCCACACGCTCGACTTTACCAAGTTTTCACGCCCGAAAACGGGCGCAACTTAATGGTAAAATCGGGCCCTATATTACTTAAGTACCTTCAGTCAGGTTCCCACTCTGCCACAGTAGCGAAACAGTTCTTATCAAAATCACAAATGACATTCTATGTGAATATGAGGAAAGCCATCCCTTCTCAACTTACCTGCAGCTTTTTACACAGTTGATCACACCATCCTCCTCCATCATCCAAAACTGGGTGGGACTGAACTTGCCCGATTCCAATCTTATTTAATCAGTTATAGCTAGAGAGTCAGCTGCAATGACTTTTATTCTCTCTCCCTACTGTTATCTCTAGTATCCTCCAAGGATATATTCTTGGCTCCCTCATATTTCTCCTCTACATATAGCCACTCAGTGATATCATTTGAGAGCAGTTTCTATAGCAAGCTGACCACACCCAGCTCTACCTCTTCGTTACCTCTCTCAACCCCTCCACTACCTTCAAATTGTTAGGTTGCTTGCCTGATATCTGGATGACCAGAAATCTCCCCCAATTAAATGTTGTGAAGCCATTGTTTTGTTCCCCACTCCAAACTCTGTTCATTAGCCACTGACTGTGTCCCCGTCCTGGCACCTGCTGGAGGCCGAAGCAGACTGGTCGCAACTTTGGATCATATTTGACACTGATATAAGCTTTCATTTTCATAACCACTTAATCACTAAGATGTCACAGTGCATCTGTTGCTAAAACTGTCATTCATACCTTTTTTTCCTCCAGATTTGACTATTCCCATGAACTCCTGACTGGCATCCCTCCTTAAACCTGAGGCCATCCAAATCTCTGCTATTTGCATTTAACTCGGACCAGGTCACATTCACCCATCATCACTGGGTTCACTGATTACACTGACTCCTGGTTAAGCAACTCCTGGATTTAAAATTTCTCATCCTGGTTTTCAGATCCCTCCTCGGCCTTGCACCTTTCTATCTCTGCAATCCTGCTTGCAGATATTACAAACCACAGTGTGCGCTGATATAAGAAGTGTATCTTTAAGCTGGTGGACAGGCTGGCAATCAAGCAGAATTCTTTGTGTTGAATAGTGTTGAACATCTTGAATGTTTTTGTTTCTGCCTCCATCATATTTCTGAACTGTGTCTTGTAGTTGGTAGGGAGACTTTCTGAAATAGGAAGGGGAGCCATTCCCCTCAGAATCCTGTCACTAACTTGCTCCATGAGCTGCAGAATGATTGGTCCAATTGTGATTATAATCTGTGTGGTGACAATGCTGACCAGATGACTGAACAGCACAGGGCTATTAAACTTTGGATATTTTATCTCCATGAGGGAATATAAGATTAGCAGGTCTTGTGTACAAGAAACACCATTCATGAAAGCATCATGAAATTCTTTGGAGAGAGTAACTTGTGCTTTGAAAGTCCTTTTTGCAAGGCCTTCAAGAGGAAAGCAGATATTAAAACTGTGTGTGGATGGAATTATAACTCCAAAAAATTGGTGAATTTGTGTCGACAGGAAATTAAAACCTAAAAAATTCAAACTCCACCCCAAATTCATCTACTTCTGATTTTAACCAGGATGGGAAGGACAGGGCAACAACCACTACAGGAGGTGTATTATTCATTTAAATATTTTAATGAGGCTGTGTACCTCACAGTTTAATACGAATGTAGAACTTAGTAGCTGGAGTAGGCCATTCAGCCCTTCAAGCCTGCTCTGCCATTCAATAACATTATGGCTGGTCTTGTTGTGACTTAACACCATTTTGCTGGCTGACCCCCATAATACTTGATTTGCTTGTCGATCAAAACGTTTGACTAACTCTGCCTTGAATAAATTAAATGACCCAGCCTCCACTGCTTTCTGGGGATGACAATTCCAATACTAACAACCCTTTGAGAGAAAAAAAACTCCTCATCTCCATCTTAAACAGTAGACCTCTTATTCTTAAACTGTTTCCTCTCGTTTTAGACTCTGCCACAAGTGGAAGCATCCTGCCTCTATCAACCATATTGTGATGATTTCAGTCAGGCTAATGAGGGTGGCTGTCCTAATTGATGGTTAAATCAGGGAGCCTCGTGCTCCCCATTTAAAGCAGGTGTGTCAGACTCCCAGCTTGCATTCAGCAGGGAGCAACTGGAGAGCTGGCTATGTACAGATGTATGGTGTAAATAAAGTAACTTGGTGACGGGGCTTTCACCTCCGTGGAGTTATTACACATATGAAATCCCCTCAGGATCTTATCAGTTTCAATAAGATCACCTCTCATTCTTCTAAATTCCAACGGGTATAGGCTCAACCTGTTCATAAGATATGCCCCTCATTCCAGGAATGCATCGAGCGAACCTTCTCTGAACTGCTTCTAACACAATTTTATATATTTTTTCAAATAAGGAGACATAATGATGTTGGCCAAGTGGGGCTTTTCACAGCTAAAGGAAGGTGAGGACTGATGCATAGAACAAGTAATTGCTTTACCAACACTGCTTGTGGGCCAAGAGAAATCAGAATGCTCCCCCTGCCTGCCAAGTAAATCTGTAAACTTGCCAGTGATCAAACCCCTCTCCAGCAATCATTGATCCACCTCCAAGAACACTGACTCCCCTAACAATCACCAAGCAACAGGAGCCTTGTTCTGCTCCAGATGTCAGTTCAAGGTGAAGTTGATGGACATTCTGGAACTTTACCTTAAGTTAATTGCATTAATTTTTTTATATATAAGCTTGGTACAGTTAATACCACTGTTGTCTTTGGCTGAGTAGTTTTAAGCTCATTTAATTCTTGAATGCATGAATTCAGTTGATATCCCAGTGTGGTACTGGGAATGGATTACATTGTTGGACGTGGTGCCCTTTGATTGAGATATTAAATTAAAGCCGCATCTGATGGATCAGTTGTAAATTTGTCATGGCACTGTGCAGGGGGGATCAAGTGGTGTCTTGGTGAATATTCTTTCCACAGCCAACATAACCAAAATTGTTACATGGGTCACTATATTTCTGCTCGTGAAATCGTATTGAGGAAATATTGGCTGCTCTACTTGATCTATAATAACAGACTCTAAACTTTAAGAAACTTTTGTGTAAAATAGTCTGCATGGTTTGATGTAATATGATGTGACATAAATACAAGTATTTATTATTCTCTGGAATAACATTCACTAAAGCCTTGTATTGAATACCCTTCACAACCTAAAAGCCACTTAATAGAATGAGCTGGTACTTTTATTTAATGAAAATAGATGGGCCAGATTACAGTTCTGAAATTATGAGACATCAGTGATGTTGTAATATTCTTATTGTGATGCCAAATCTATGCATTGCAACCTATTACACTGACAACCTTTAAGATTGGGGAAATCAGATATAGGGGGCATTTTTCCCACAAAAAAACTAAATGCCCAACAGGCAGGAAAACAGGACGTTTTTCCCACCCGTTTTTTATTAGTCAGGTGAATTTCTGTCACTCTGTGCTCCACAGAATCTGGTTGGGGATTCACACTGGAAATGGAGGGGGGGGGGGGGGGGAGCACAGCCTAATCCCGCCCGAAAAGCCGGTATCAGTGCCCTGAGCGGGCCACTGCACATGCGTTGATCTGTCAGTGGGGAGATCGGCGCTTGTGCATTAGCCCCGCCCGATTGCCAGCTTCCCCGATTGCTTCCCTGGTGCCCCCTCCCGATCGCCAGCCTCCCTGACTTCCATCCCCACTGAGACTGCCTCAATCACCAGGCACCCTGGACCAGCCCCGGCCCCCACACCCCTGGCCAACCCAATCCCTCCCTCCCCATGGCCAACCCCGATCACCCCCTCTCTCCCCATGGCCAGGCACAATCACCCCTCCCTCCCTCCCCCACCGATCCCAAATGCAGTGTGCGCAGCAGTCCTACCCCTCTCACCACCAGTTGGCCCTGCCCCCTTGGCACTGCCCAGTGCCTGGTGGGCAGTGTCAGGGTGCCAGGCTGGCACTGCCCAAGGGGCACCCCCTTACCCCGACCTCCCGGGGGTTCATAATGGTCCCTGTCCCCACTAGCGAGGTGATCATGCCTGGTCCCCATTGATTGGGACCAACTTTAATCCCCGCTGGTGGGAAACATTAGTGAGCCCTGACAATACCATCCCAGGCTTGCTGATGAGTTGGAAATGTCAATTTCTATATTGTAATCAGCCTCACGCTGATTTCCGGCACATAGCTGATTACGTTGTAACAAAAAATGGCCTGGAAAAGTTGCAATCAGCTGGACGCCGGTCGCAACTCCCGCAACAGGCGCCCCGCTGACATTTCTCAGCTCGCTTTGCTACTTGAGCAGCGCTGTGGGTCAGGAAAATTGCACCCCAGCTTTCTATTGGCACAAATTGTTATGACTCTTAACCTTGAATATTCATTTTGAAAATACATGCTGAACCTATAACCGATAATCAAAGAAAAATAAATAATTCAGTTGTCAATTGTCCTTAACAATATTTAGAAGCTCAATTTAGGCAAGTGGGTAGGTTTTTGCTACTGTTGTACAATGTGTTGGTGAGACCACATCTGGAAAGTAGAAACTAGAAAGTTGAAAGGGCCTAGAGCTTCAAGTTTTTAGGTGTCCAGATCACCAACAACCTGTCCTGATCTCCCCATGCTGACACTATAGTTAAGAAAGCCTACCAATGCTTATACTTTCTCAGAAGACTAAGGAAATTTGGCATGTCAACTATGACTCTCACCAACTTTTACAGATGCACCATAGAAAGCATTTTTCTGGTTGTATCACAGCTTGATATGGCTCCTGCTCTGCCCAAGACCGCAAGAACTACAAAAAGTCGTGAATGTAGCCCAATCCATCACACAAACCAGCCTCCTATCCATTGACTCTGTCTACACTTCCTGCTGCCTCGGCAAAGCAGCCAGCAGAATTAAGAAGCCCATGCACCCCAGACACTCTCTCTTCCACCATCTTCCATTGGGAAAAAGGTACAAAAGTCTGAGGTCACGTACCAACCGACTCGAGAACAGCTTCTTCCCTGCTGCCATCAGACTTTTGAATGGACCTACCTTGCATTAAGTTGATCTTTCTCTATACCCTAGCTATGACTGTAACACTGCATTCTGCACTTTCTCGTTTCCTTCTCTATGAACGGTACGCTTTGTCTGTATAGCACGCAAGAAACAATACTTTTCACTGTATACTAATACATGTGGCAATAATAAATCAAATCAAAGAGTACTGTGAACAGTTTTTGTTTCCTTATTTAAGAAATGCATCAGAAGTAGTGCGCAGAAGGCTAACTCCTCAGATGATTGAGTTATCTTATGAGGAAAGTTTGGGCCTTTGTCCATTGAAGTTTAGAAGAAACACTTGTGAACTTTTGAAACATAAAAAATCTTGAGAGGGCTTGACAGGGTCGATGCTGAAAGGATGTTTCTCCTTGTGGGAGAGACAAGAACTAGAGGGTCACAGTAGAATTCTTTTTCCAGAGAGTAGTAGAGGTAGGTTAATCGAATATTTTTAAGGCAAAAATATGCTTGACAAAAAAGGAATCAAACAGTACCAGGAGAAGGCAGGAAAGTGGTGTGGAGGCCACAGTCAGATCAGCCATTGTCTTATTGAATGATGGAGCAGGCTTGAGGGGACAAATGGCATACTCCTGTTCCTAATTTGTATGTTTGTATCCAGGAATATCAATGAATATCAATAACCAATCCTCTGTGTGTGGGATTGTAATATATCTCTAAGAACCATCAAATGCCAAGAGAACTACACACCTGTAATGGAAGACAGGATAAAAATGCCTGATAAATAAATTCTAGAAACTATGGTACAACTCAACTTATTAATTCAAAACTGATTCAGTTACATGGAGTTAAGATATATAATTTTTGTGGTTATCAAAATATATTTACCAAAGGTACTATGGGAGAAGTTATTTCGGACTTACAGGCTAGAAAAATCATGTTTACAAGTGCAGGAGCCAATTTAAGTTTTACATATGGTACTAGCTCCACAATATTTTTGAATAATGAAGTGTTTTGGAAGTCTCTAAAGATTGGTTTTCACATAAAGCTTTTTATGTTAAGTTCATACTCAGAAAAGACTACAACAATTTATTCTTCCATAATTATCTTGTTTATCGACTGTCTTCCTCCCCACCGCACTGCCCACCTCCCTGCCACGACTAGATGGTGACATGTGTTACGCTACCCCTTGCAAGACAGTGAGCATCATAAACTATTAAACTTGGGAAAATCAACAGTTACATCCAATCCTACCATCATCCAACTTTCCCAGGCATGCAATTTGCAAGGGGATTCAACGGATGGTCTTCAGAGGCTTAAATGTTTTTCTGGGTGAGGAATTGGGAAGAAAGCTGTTTCTTCTTTATTTTTATTCCATCCAAAGTTCCAAATTCAATTAAAATTCATGGTCCCCACAAGAGGGACAAACAAGATCCAAGCTGACAAGATGAGGCATTGGTCTAATACTTCATCTTAGCCCAAAGGCCAAGATGGCTTTAAAATTGTACCAGGCGAAGCCTCGGTTGAACCTCATTGGCTACCCTGATCATTGAATCTACCCTAGCTTGGGAGATCAACCTGCCAGATCATTGGCTCTCCCCTGCCAGGCAAAAGAAAAAAAAAATCAACAGTGCCCCTTTAAGAGAGCATGACTGAAGCTTGCAAGGAATGCAAATAACCTTTTTATTTTATCTACCAGGTAAATAAAATAGGCAATGGTTTTGAAATCCTGCTAGTATTAGAGCATGAAGGTATAGATTGATTTGATTTATGTTTACTTCCAGGATCCGGTTGCAGGAGTCAGAGCAGTGTTATAAATACATGGAGCAAAAACAGAATCATCAGCAGCTTTTTTGCAGAGGAACTTTACGTACATCAGTATTGTTCAGTCTGTAACTAGTACTCGAATTCTGTGACAATTGCTGCAGTTTTAAATCATGACGACTGAATCAAAAAAGCTATCCAATTCTAACATTGGCACTGGGAGACTAAAGACCAAATCCACAAGGAAAAAACATTTTATTAATCAGAAGAAAATTCCAAGCCTCTTTGTAGAGGCATTTTTCATTGTCTGTTTCTATTTCATTACTCAATGCTCTCCTGGCCAACCTCCCACTCTCCAAACACGATCAAAAACTCTGTTGCTCAGATCGTAATTATCACCAAGTTCCATTCATTTACCACCCCTGTGCTCTCTGACCTATATTTGGTCCTGGTTCACAGGCGCTACAATTTTAACAATCTCATTGTTGTGTTCAAATTTCTCTGTAGTCTTACTCTCATTACCTTTGTAATCTCGTCCAGCCCAACAATTCTTCGAGAACTCTATCCTCCTCCAATTCTGGTTTATTGTTGCGATGTTTAAGGGGTCTGTTTTAGAGTTCAATTTTTTTCTACAGGTACTCTGTATGTCTGGAGGGAATGCAACTCAAATGCTGGAAAAGCAGGATAATAACTCAATTTAGCCATGGAATGTTTACTTCGGAGAAAGCTAATGGACTTTAGTTTAGAAAAACTAAAGGACCCCTGGAATTTTTTTATTAAAGGAGTGGACAGTGTGTTTAGATTGACAGAGTCATGTGATAACGCAGTTAATGGGAGAAACTAGGGAGGTAGCAGACAGAAAACAGCTTTTGAATTCTGGCTGGGATTTATTTTAAAAATAGTGGTCTGAAAACTGCTCTCTCCACAAAATCTCACTGAAAGATTCAAGACTGACTACATCCCTTATAGCAAGTATAGTTATGGTTGCTAACCTCATTTAAAGAGGTTTGTGGGTCTGCAAGAAGAATGTTCCTTATCTGGAACTGAAACAGTGATGTTAAAAATTAGAGTGGTTTCTTTTCATGTTTACAAATTGTTCAGACGGGTAATAGTTAAGTTGCTTCATTTGTTAGAGTTATAGTTAAATTGTGTTATTAAATAAAGTTTGTTTTACTATAAAAGGATCCCTGATTTGTCAGAGGAATTACTCCTGGAGTGAAGCGCCTATCCTATTTATGCCAAAATAGAAAAATTGTTAGGGTGTAGTCTGGCTTCCTATGTAATTTGGCATTCTGGTCCAGGGCCCTAACATTGTGCATTCTAAGTTCCCATTGGCAACCAGACCTTCAGCTGCATAGGCCCTATCTTCTGGAATTCCACCCCACCATCTCTCTACCCTTCTCCTCTCCTTTAGATACTACTTGAAACCTAGCTTTTCGACCAAACGTTTATCAACCTGTCCAACTATCTTCTTTGCTCTGTTTCCATTTTATTTCTAATTATGTGCCTGTGAAACACCTTTGGATGTTTTACATTGTTAATAGTGATATTGCTATTCCATTCATTTTAAATATGGTGGCAGCCTACACTGGGGACTTTACCCCTTCACCTGGTTTTCTGATCCATAAAATATGAGGAGTGCATCTTGCAAATATGCTGTTCACATCATTCCTTTTCCTGTCATGGAGTTTAAGATAGCACAAGACGCTGCTGTGATACCAGCATGATGTTTCCGAAATGCTTATTTTATTCGATATGTAACATAAAGCACATTGTCAATGGATTAAATTCTATTTCTTAAATCCTTATGAATATACTTAACTCTTTTCTCCAGAACATTTCATAATAAATCCTGTTCTTATTCACTTAATGCAATAAAAATAAACCATGGAAAATCATAGTGATATTAGCCGCAATTCTCCCATTCAGCTGCGCTACTTTTTTAGTGCAGCAGGCCGGGAGATTCTCGCACTGATTTGTGGGGTTCGTGCCCCACTTGCATCTCTGCTGTGCGCCAGAAATCGGCGGGGAGGCTCAAAGACCATTTAAATGGTCATTTACATATAATTTGAATGAGATTAGTGGACCGGGACTGATGTCACCGGGCCCACTAGCATCTCCACCACCACCAACCCCCCACCCCCCCTCGGATGGTTCACTTCAGTGGGGTTTAGCTCCTCACTAACAGGGAACTAGTGGCCTTACCCCGCTGGAGTGAAGGGAGGGCAATTGGTCCCCTAGAGGGTCAGGCAGCAGGGGATGCCCTCTGGGCATTGCACCCTGGCAGTGCCAGCCTGAGCCCCCTGGCACTGCCCAAGGGACAAAGTGCCAATGCTTGGGGGCACCTTGACACTGCCCATTGGGCATGGGGCAGTGCCAAGGGACTGGGGTATATGGGGACATGGCCTAGGGGGCAGGGCCTAGGGGGCAATCGGTGGGGATGAGGGACCCGCTGCCACTCTGCATAGGGATTGGTGGGTAAACAGGGAGACCAGCGATCAGGGTGGGCTCAGGGGTGGTGGGGGGGGGGGGATCAGCTGGGGGGTGGTCAGCCAGCTGGGGAGGTCAGCACTGCAGGGGCGTAATCAGTTGGGGGGGGGGGCGGGTTTGGAGCGGGCTGGGGAGGGCAGGAGGGGTGTTGGGGCTGGACCTGGTAATGGTTGAGGGGCCAGTGATCGAACTGGTCAGCAATTGGGAGGGCATCGGTGCGGGGCCACTGCGCATGCGCCGACCTCAGATTGGCACATGCGCAGTGGCCCACTCAGCGCATTGATTTCAACCTCTCCTGCAGCCCCTGAAATTTAATGATATTCAGGCTGGTGCCCTTTGCAGTGCACAGAGTGTGGGAGATTTTTCTCTGAACTCCCACTGAATAAGACAGTGTGAGTTACTCCAGTTTTCACGCAAATTTGACACTTGGAATTATTTTGGGAGAATTCCGCCCATTATCTGCCAATGCTTCCTTCCTTTGTGACAATTTTCTCTCTTCGCTATTTTAATGATATTGTTAAAACCGTTTAAAATAAGCGGGTTAGCACCTCAATTAAAATAACATTCTCTCAATAACACCACTCAATAGTTCCCAGGTTGAAACGTTTCCATCCCCACTCTCTTTTGTCTTTCTAACCTTCATTTTCACCCCTGGTTTCTTCCTTAGAATAGACAATCTGTTTCATTATTATTGTCTATGGTTGTATCATTTTTATGTTGTGGGGATATATTTTTATTGCATATCGAGCTGGGAAGTGCTTGTCCTAAAGTGCAGTCCATTTTATTTGCATCTGACTTGAGGCTACATGATATGCTGGCATTCTGCGATCAGGGAGCATCGCAAAGCGCTGTAGTGTTTGGCGGAATAATGTTATTTAATTTCCTTTTCTTTCTCTTCTGGTCAAACTCGATTATTAGTTGTGCCCCTTTAAAAAGGGGAGGTATGGTTATTTGTTGTATTGTTGTTGATATGTCTAGGCGATCCAGTGCCTCCGTATAGATTATTTTAAAAAGGCATAAAGTCGTGGCTAAATTTAGCCATTATGGAGTACTCACAGCTCGGGTGCAGCTTAGACTGCAGGCAATGCTCCATTTATTCAGTGTGCCTCTAACCCATTCTCAGAGGAATACTCTTCATATGCCAACTGTGAATCTTTTTCATGTTTCACACGAGGGTCGTCAATATGGCATCTCCGAAAGCGACTACCAAATCGGTAAAGACAAATACGGTCAGCTATGCTTGTGAACACTAACTGGTGGGCTGAATTTATACGAAGCATTTTCACGGGCAATGCTTCCAGCCAGAGAGCAAAACTTTCATTGCATTAACTTGGGCTAGGTAGTCCACTGTACCACTCAACCTTCAGTTTATTCTTTTAATGGTTCGTTTTCTGACTTTCAGTTGATTCCTCAACTCGTTGCACATATCACAAAACGTCACTTGCTGTGAAGTTTCCTCTTCCAATCCTTCCTTCATACATTGATGCTGGGTAACTGGCTAGGCGTCAATTATTCTTCATCTTTATCAAGAAAAAGGTTGTTTTAACCGAGGTACTTCATAGCCCCAAACTGCATGTTACCATGTGCAGCTCTCGAAAGAGAGAAATCACCCATCCAGGGGCTTGGGCACCCTCGGAAGAATATAATGGATAGAAGTGATGCGTTTGTTATTTGGAGCCTTGGTGAGAGCCCATTTGGAGAGCCAGGAAGGATATATGGCTTTGGAGAAGGTACGGTGCAGATTCAAGGAGTTATATTGGCCTCGAAACGTAAACTCTATTTCTCTGTCTACCTATGCTGCCAGACCTGCTGAGTTACATTTTTACCAGCACCATTTTTCTTTATTCCAGATCTCCAGCATCGGCAATAATTTGCTTTTATTTCACCAAAATAATCCTGGGGCTAAAATAAGTAAATTATAAGACACAGGGGTTTGGCTCGCATGTCTTTGAGTTTAAAATATGGAGAATGATTTAATCGAGGTCATTAAAATATTGAATTTGATAGTGTAGATAGAGGAAAACTATTCCCTTTGTTTGTGGGTAAGCAACCCAGCTGAGCAATAAGTGCGGGAGGCAGGAGTGGAGCATAAATGCCAGAATGGACTGGTTGGGCAGAATAGCCTATTTGTGTAGTACATCCCATGTTTAGTTTAAGATATGCCTCTGATCGTTCAGTGCAAGTTGAATCCTGCCCCTTAAAGATACTTTTTAAACAACATTTTTATTCAGGGACTTTCACTCCTCAAATTTCAGTTTTTTTCAATTTCCAGCTCCACCCAAGAGCAATAACTTCTGATAAGCAGCAGTTTATAACCCATGTTAGCAGCCTGCCTTCTTTAAAAGGCTGAGAGCAATGTCAAACTCATTTGACAGCGATCAGGAAGCAACATCAGTTGTTTCAGCTTCCCAGTCCAAAGATTCTGAAATCAATTTTTAAGTGCCCTGCCGAAGTGCTCTAACTGGATGACGACCAGAAATGCTTTCTTGTTATTTTGAACCAATAAAATGACATTAGTCCCCCCAACGCTGCAAAATAAGCACCAGTTTTTGAAGCACTCCCTTTTGTTAGAGCACCACCACCAACACAGTTGGTTCAATCAAACTGATAGTGCATGCGTGTATAATTAAAATGTTAATGATCAGGAACGCTTAGCAACTGGGCCAGTAGGCATCTATTTTATGCTCTGTGTAGTATTAAGCATCACTGACTTTAGTCATTAAATGGTGTTACAGGCCCGAGGGGGTGAATTGCCTCCTCCTGATCCTATGGCCCTTGTACCGCTACTGCTCTCCTGATTACTCTGTGGAGTAATCGTTTAAATACATATGCAAAACCTCTGGACCTTTATGGTCTAAACTGCAGGGCGGCATCCTCCGTATTCGGCTTACTTCCCGGTGGATTCTTATGGCCTATAGACAGATGTTAAAGTGGACTGAGGTCGTCTGATATGCCTTACTGGCTCCTGACTGCCTGTCTGCTCATAGCACCGGCCCTTCGCTTTCCTACAAGATTTCCAAACATGTCATGGATTTTTTTTTTCTTGACTGGCCCTCGGATCACTTAAGATAATGACAAGACAAATTCCCAGCTTGCTATAGACTTTGTTTTATGCTTCCAGGCTAGCCCGTTGATACTGCAAGTGATGTTTCGTATTTGTCTCAGAACCATCTGGCACTGTTACTGCTCCCTCTCTCTCTACTTATGCTGCTGCACAAAAGATCAGTTAAACTTCAATACTATCATTGGTGTATTGACAATTGGATTTCAGTTGGCGCTTGGGTTGTGCAGAAGGAGTTAAACTTTGAGGAAGGAGTTAAATGTTGCAGGTCAACGAGGGGCAGGTGGCCTTAAATTCCACGTTAATCATTACGAAGGAGCAAGATTATGTTGGATAAGAATGTGCATAGGCAGTTAGCTTTTGCTATTGGAAATCAATGCGAATATCCCAATTTTAACAAACTTGGGTGATGCAGGTCTGGTGGTGAGCCCTTCCTTGAATAAAACTGAATGGCTTACTAGACCGTTTCAAAGGGCGGTTATGTTTTTGATTAGAATCCCTACAGTGCAGAAGGAGGCCATTCGGCCCATCGAGCCTGCACCAACAACAATCCCACCCCTAATCCCTCATATCAAGTGGTAATTCAGCATTGTCAATCACCTAACCAGCACATCCTGTGGGAGGAAACCCACGCAGACCACACATGTGGAGATGCAGGTTGGACTGTAAGAAGTCTCACATCACCAGGTTGATTTCAACCTGGTCCACCAGGTTGATTTGGTATCATGAGCTTTCTGAGCGCTACTCCTTCAACAGGATCCACACAGTGACCGAAGAGCGGAATTGAACCCGGGTCCCTGGCGCTGAGAGGCAACAGTGCTAACCACTGTACCACCTTGGTGCTGTGGATGTCGGCCAGACCTCCTAAGGACTACAGATTTCCTTCTCTTAAAAAGCACTAGAGAACAGAAGATTTCCAGTAGTTTCATGTGGCCATTACTGAGACTAGATTTTTAGTTCCAGGTTTTTTTTGTTTTAATTGAATTTAAAATCCCACAGCTGGCCTGATGGAATTTAACCCTTGACTCTGGGTAACTAGCTCAGTGAGAAGTCCTGTTAACGGGTCACCAGCAACCTGAACCTTTAACTCCTTTCCGTCACTGATGCTGCCTGATGAGTATTTCCAGCATTTTCTGTTTGGCAGGAGCACAGTCGCGCTATCATACCCCTTAGTACGTCCCCATACGAGTAGCGCTTACAACTCACTCTACATAGTGAAGCATTAAGAAGCCTGCTTCTCATCGTGTTGAACAAATTTGAAAAGTGTGTTCATAATGAGCCAGAAGCAGAATATCCGCATCAACAATAATAAACTGCTGAAGTGTCAGTCAAAGCTAAGAATGTCCTGAAAGCTCAATGATTAATCACAGTTTTAAGGCATTTTTTAAAAAGGTGGTGTTAGGAGGTGGCAACTAAAATAGGCAGCCTTATACACGCACTTCACAATTACCCACAGCTAAAGCCAACAAGGCTTACATATTTTTAAAAACTAAAACTACCTTGAATGAGATTGTTTTCTCTGGTTAACTTTTTTCGCTCATGGTGTATTTATCCTTGAGGCATTCGCTTGTGTTCATAGTGATAGCAATGCGCAACATATTGGGCACATCATTCTGCCCTCTGCAGTTGCAATATTACCATTGTCACTGTTAACCTGGTAAAATTCCATGCATTACGGTTTAAGTGACCAGAGGGAGTGCAATCATGTAATGGATTAAAATACCGTTGCGGACAATTGGTACTAAAACTATTTTCGTGTGTTCGAAAACAAACGTGAAAAGTTTGTTGCATTAATACTTCGCGGTGGTATTATTGTTGAATAAAGCTTGCAAAAAAAAACCCTCAACGTTGCATTAAAGCGTTTTAAAAAAAAAAAAATTCCCATATGCTGTGTGAACAGTGGAATACCCAACACTCACGGACCTTCACAAACTCTTGTCGACCCGGAAGAGCCATGCAGCTAAATTATTCTTATAAAAAAAATAAGGTCCTCTTGGTGTGTGTAATAACATGGTAAAAAAAAGGGGGTATTAATTGATTTAGTTTTTCACCGCTATTTGTTTAACCAGTTTTGCAATCTCTTTAAAATATCCGCAGCCTCCATATTTTACAGCTTTCTGAATTAATCTTGATTTGCGTGCAGAATGCATTCGCTCCCGTTTGTGGGAAAAAAATGTTGTATGATTTTTAATAGCTCGGTTCTTTACCAGCACCCTGAGCATCGAT
Organism: Mustelus asterias; assembly: GCF_964213995.1. Taxonomy (NCBI): domain Eukaryota; kingdom Metazoa; phylum Chordata; class Chondrichthyes; order Carcharhiniformes; family Triakidae; genus Mustelus; species Mustelus asterias. Next base: position 31,930,198 of record NC_135822.1, read on the forward strand.
ACATCCCTCTCACCACCTTTTGCCCAAACTGTGCAAGAAACGGAAGAGCTGCCGGGAGATTAATAAATAGTAAGACCGCACCAACCTGATGAAATGCATGGGGTCGCCAGTCAGCACGAAGCACCAGTCAACAGACTGCTTCGCTCTTGCAGCAAGAGCCGGCTGCTCTTTGCAAGCGAAGGCAGGCGCCAGCAGTCAGTCAAGCGCCCACCCCGCCCGTTGACAGCCGGGCGGAGTGGAGACGGGTTGCCCGGCGGCTCCGAAGTGAGAGTTTACCTTTTTTGTGACGGAGGTTTGGTGTGCGCCGGTGCCCCGCTAACCAAAACAGAAAGCGCTGGGGCTGTGAGCTTTTTTAAAAAAAATCTTGTGGGCTGCCGGCTCCGAGTGGAGCAAACACAGCAGCTCGAGACCCCCCCGCCCCCATTCTGACAGTTAGAACCGTTAGGCTCGCGATCCAAACAGAACTCGTATCCCGGGCTCGCGTTCCAAAGGCGGCTCGCTCTCCGGGTTGTCATCCCTCCCGCTCCAACTGTCACTGAAGCGCGAGCACCAGCGGCTCTTCAGAAGCACCCCCCCCGTCCTAAATTTCATTAACTTTTAACATCTACTAAAGTAGAAGCAGCTCCGCGCATTTTCACTTACTTATTTATCATTTGATCGTCTTTTTCATTGAAGATTGTTCCCATTGCTGCATCACGTGCGAGCGAGGAAAACGCATTCAAATTGGTAAGTAAGATTGTTTTAGTGTGAACAAAGAGTGCATGCATCGAAATTGATTCGCTTTGCTGAAGGGGTTAACTGATTTATGTCCTAATCTAGTCAGGGGAGGTGACAACTGTTTCTGTATAGTCAGCGGAGGTTTCTGTATTTATTTCTAATGTCTTAATGGAAGATTAATGTTGTTCCCTTCTCTAAAGTGTGTATTAACGCCATAGATTTTTCTGGAATAATGCATACCTGTCCTTAATCAGTATCGGGTTTATTGATACTCTGATTATTTTGACTTGTTGGGTATCTGTAAAACAAAAGCTGCTGGGTTTATTTTACGATGTGTGTTTCTGTTTCGTTTGAGTATAATACCACTGTTGGTAGAGGTTTGATCTTAGTAGGTAGGCAACATAATCTGTTTTAATATACATAATGTATAGACGCGCGTACATAAATACATTACATATTTCTCAAACCAATAATGTGGCCCCTCTTGTAAATGGTCCAAGGTATTATTGTGCCTTGAGAGCAAGTTTTGGGTCCAAGTGAACAGTTAGAGGAGTATTTGTTAAGAGGGATAGGAGCAAAAGGTTTGAGACTGACTGGTTCCCTTTTGGTGGGCTTTTTGGCCTTTGACTTATAGTTTATATTGATGGTGTAAGTTTACTGAATTGGGATTGTGTTATTGAATTTTCCATAATTTAATCTCTCAACCATGACTTGTGTTTAATGTAATAAAATGTCCCAAGGTACTTCACAGAAGCGTTAGAAAGCAACATTTTACACTGTGCCACATAAGTAGAAAATAATGCAGATTAACATAAAAATGGTCAAAGAAGTAGGTTCTAAGGAGAGTCTTAAAGGGGGAAGAGAGTGAGGGATGAAGGGGAGAGGTTTAGGGAGGAAGCTGTATAATTTAGGGCTTTGGCAGCTGAAAGTGCAGACAGGGCTCGTGCAGCGATTAAAATCTGTGATACTCCAAAAGTCAAAATTAGAGGAGCATAGATCCCAAAGAGTTGTAGGGCGGAAGGAATTCGAGATAAGGCAATTTAGGTAAAGTAAATGGTGGGGCGGCAGATCTTGCAAATATATATTGTTTTCAAGTTATGTGGTAAAATTAGTGTGTTTAAAAGTACATATTCAAGAACAAATTTAAAAAAGTTACTGGAATCAGCTTTACTACTTTCACTCTGTTTATAACAAACTGCCTCATTAGATGATTAATATCTGAGGGCATTATATTGAAACCTGGAGCTGCAATATAATGGCAGGATGGCTTGAGGTTAAATCATGGGACCAAGGAGTCTGCAGCTTTAATTTTTGATAAATCTGTACAAGGTACTCTTTTGGACTAAGTTCCTAAGGTCGTTACTGCAGGGTGTTTTACAGGAGTATAGTGAATTTGTTCATTGATGATATGTTGATGTATCTATTTGGGTGTTTTCCTTTTTGTTTTTCTTCCCTCCCTAAAGGCAACTTATTCACTTATTCAGATCCTGCTTGCTTGAAGTGGCCATTTTTCACATGTATCTTTTAGTGTTTGTTGACTGCCTACTTAACCATGCTTGGCATCATGGCTAAACTTATTCTATCCTCACTCTCTGTGCACATCTCTAGATTTTTTCAGCAGGAGTGACTAGATAGTAATCCTTGTTGTTTTTCTCTTGCTAACAAGGGTGCTGAAGCTAATAGCAACTCTCTCAACTACTGCACCAAATTTGGTCAGCAGGCCAAAGTCACACACTATCCTGACTTGGAAACATTCCTTTGTGAACATTGAATCAAAATCCTGGAAGTTCCTACCTAACCAATGTCGTAGCATCTTCACTACAGACACCATACTGATTCAAGAAGACTTGCTCACCATCAGCTTCTCAGGGGCAACAAGTGAAGGGGGTATTCAGTAGAGCACATGTCACCATGGGGAGGCAAGGGCCCAGTGATATTATCACTAGACTATTAATCCAGAAATTCAGCTGATGTTTTGGGGACCCGAGTTCAAATCCCGCCATGGCAGATGGTGGAATTTGAATTCAATAAAAAAAAATCTGGAATTAAGAATCTACTGATGACCATGAAACCATTGTTGATTGTCGGATAAACCGATGTGGTTCACTAATGTCCTTTAAGGAAAGAAATCTGCTGTCCTTACCTGGTCTGACCTGCATGTGATGCCAGAGCCACAGCAACGTGGTTGACTCTCAACTGCCCTCCAAGGGTAACTAGGGATGGGCAATAAATGCTGGCCAGTCAGCAACGCCCATGTCCCACGAATAAATAAAAAAAATCACACTTGTGCAACTCATCCTTGAGTTAACACAATTGGAATAACCTGGTTGATGCTGTAATTACAAAGCTGAAAAAAGAAATTCTGAGCTGTCAATCAAGCAATATTTTGTCTTCGGAGCAGGTGTTTGCTATTCTAATAGCTGTCTGGGATCTCAGCCAAGTTATTAGAATAATAAATATCTCCTTCCTGGAGGAAAGGTTTGATTGACAGCCCAGGCTCTTTGATCTCTGTTGTCCATTTCACAGTGTTTGTTTACACATGTTCAGTGGTCTCGAGGGTTTGTGATCATGCGGGCATGAACGGTCATAGAGGGTGAGTGGAAGGGCAGAACTTGGCACGGGGCATAAGGGGACATGGGAAGTGGGTGGAAGGACAGAGCTTGTCCTAGAGGGGAATGTGAGGATATAGCGTTGATGGGTGGAAGGGCGGAGCTTGGCATAGGGCACATAGGGGATGGGTGTTTGGAGGGTGAAGAGATGTGAAGAGTGAGGGATGGAGAGTCTTTCTGTTATTTTAGCTAGGACAAGATGGACCTTTTGAACAGCCTGCCTCTATACCTGGCCCCTGTGGATGCCTCCACATTTCTTTTCAGATCAGCAGGTCTGACTCCAGCCTGCATCTGTTCCCAGCAATGACGATCCCGTCTTTGAGGGCACTTTCTCCTGGGCGGTGAATTTTCCTGACTTACTCTGCCCAACTCAAAGATAAAAGTCCAGATTACTATGCTAATAGGAGACCCTGGTTAGATAGTCTGGGATTGTTTTCTTGGTAAGAGTTTTAACAACACCAGGTTAAAGTCCAACAGCTTTATTTGGTAGCAAATGCCATTAGCTTTCGGAGCACTGCTCCTTCGTCAGATGGAGACCGCTCCATCTGACAAAGGAGCAGCGCTCCGAAAGCTAATGGCATTTGCTACCAAATAAACCTGTTGGACTTTAACCTTGTGTTGTTAAAACTCTTACTGTGTTTACCTCAGTCCAACGCTGGCATCTCCACATCATTGTTTTCTTGGAACAGAGGAAGCTAATGGGGAGATCTAATTGAGTTATATCAGATTATAATTGGACTGGATAGAGTAAATAGGAAATACCCATTTCCCTTAGCAGACAAATCAATAACCAAGGGGTTGATAGAAGGATTTGAAAATAATTGCGAAGAAATCCTCATTGCAATTAAAAATATTTGGCTATACACCTGAAATGCTGTAACCTGCAAAACTGAGGACCAAGAGCTAGAAAGTGGGATTAGGTGCACAAAGGATAGGGAGAGACAGATAGAGCTAAAGTCAGAAATAGTAAGGTGATATAGCTATTAGGTGTGGTCAGAACAAGAGAAGATACAGTGAAGGCCTGAATTGGATATACAGTGCATGTATGTAAATGCACAGTGCATCTAGAGGCTGATGGGTTGAAAGCACAGCTAGCCATGTGGGAATATGGGCTGGAATTTTCCACCTACCCACCACCCTGTGCTGCAAGCTGATGAGCCATTGAAGTTGCTGCTCACATCGGCAGGGTGTGGAAGATCCTGCCGGCGTGAAGGGCTGGAAAATTCCGGCCACAATATTGTGGCAAAAACAGAGACCAAGTTTTTAAAAGTTTGTGTCTTTATATGCCCCTGTTTGCTGTTTATGAGCAGATCTCCCACTCACCTGACGAAGGAGCTGGGTATTAAATATTCCTGGATACAAGGAAGGATGGAGAAGGAAAGAAAGGATGATGAGTGGCAATATTGATGGAAGTTCTGGAGACAAAGGATGCCTTAGAGGCGTCAAGGACAAATCTAATTGGTTAGAGTAAAGAGACACTAGAGATGTAATTTAAACTACACGATATATTCTCTAGACCAGTGGTTTTCAACTGGTGTGCCGTGAGAACTGTCCAAGTGTGCAGTGAAACTTTGTACAAAGGTAATGAAAATCAATGTAAAAAATCATATTGGGCTGGATTCTCTGACTCCTCCAGTGGCTGGGATTCTCTGATCCTGCTGCTGTGAATAGCAAATTCCCCATTCTCGCTGGCAGTGCTGGTGGGGTGTGACCGACCAGAGAATTTCGGTCATTGTTTCATCTTGAACAATATTCAATCCAGCCAAAATTTCAACTCATAAAATTCATGAAAATAAATCATCAAATACTTTAAAAGTGAGGTACCGGTCTTTTGATTGTAACTCAAACATTCTAAATGCAGGTGTCCAAAGGGTGAAGTTGAATGACATGATATTTTTTACTAGTCATCACAGAAGCCAAGCAACAACGTTCACACGCTTTGTTATTGATAGTAAAACAAGACAAAACAACAGCAAGTACAGCAAAATTGACGGTATCCATATTTCTTTGCCGAATCTATTTTGTATATCCTGCTCTAAGAAGAAATTGATAAGTTGGATCCGCTTGTTCAATCATTGATGAAATATCTGAACCCCAAGAGAAAAGGAAGACATTTTCAGAGACAATATAATAAGAGTTACCTGGCCTAGGATTTTCTTGGCAGGAGATGCCGCTAGCCCCTTGTCTGAACGTCTCAGCAAATGCAAAGAAGTTGGCAAATGCTGCAATGGTATCACGTAAGTTTAAATTAATTTTCAAACAAAACAACCATCTCTTGTGAACAAAGATATTGAGTACTTCAAACACTTTAAAGAACAAAACATGAAGCAGATCCAATCTCTGATGGAATGTGTGCAGGTATCAGCAAAACTCAAGAGGCTAGTTATCTGGTGGCTGAGCATGAAGCAAAACCAAAGAAGCCCCATACATTTGCCAAAACCTTAATTATGCCTGCATGTAAAAATGTAATCGGTTTGATGTTATGAACTGATGCAGCATAAGCGATAGACAAAATTCCATTTTCTGATAATGCAGTTGAAAGGTGAATTAAGGATGTTAAGGATAGGCTGCAAAATAAGTTAATGACTAGTGGGGAGTTTACTTTGCAGATTGACGAGTCCACCTATATAAGTGGACATGGCCAGCTGCTGGCCAAGATTCGGTTTGTTAATGGCGAATCCCTTCAGGAGATTTTTTTATTTTGTAAGGAGCTACAGAGTCGTGTGACTGGTAAGGAAAAATTTCAGGTAACAGATACTTGAAGGAAAACAAATTTACTTGGACCACGTGTTGTAGCATTTGCACTGACGGAGCAGCCTCCATGACGGGGGAAAGTCAAAGGATTTGTCAGGTGAAAGCAAAATCCTGACATATCAACCACTGTATCTTCCACCATGAAACTCTTGTAGCCAAAACACTGCCACCAGAGTTAGCTGTAGTACTAGAGCAAGCTGTGAAAATCATGAATTACAAACAAAAAGGGTCGTTGAAATCATATTTGTTCACTATTTTGTGTGCAAAGATCGGACCGCGCATCAGAGTTTACTGTTACACATCGAGGTAAGGAGTCTAACAACACCAGGTTAAAGTCCAACAGATTTATTTGGTAGCAAACGCCACTAGCTTTCGGAGCGCTGCTCCTTTGTCAGGTGAGTGGGAGATCTGCTCATAAACAGCAAACAGGGGCATATAAAGACACAAACTCAATTTACAGAATAATGATTGGAATGCGAGTCTTTACAGCTAATCAAGTCTTAAAGGTACAGACAATGTGAGTGGAGGGAGCATTAGCACAGGTTAAAGAGATCATAGAAATGTGTATTGTCTCCTGACAGGACAGCCAGTGAGACTTTGCAAGTCCAGGCAAGTTGTGGGAGTTAGAGATAGTGTGACATGAACCCAAGATCCCGGTTGAGGCCGTCCTCATGTGTGCAGAACCTGGCTATCAGTCTCTGCTCAGTGACTCTGCGCTGTCGTGTGTCATGAAGGCCGTCTTGGAGAATGTTTACCCGAATATCAGGTGCCATGGTTATCGTGGGGGAAGGTTCTCTCCTGTGCTGATGAGTTCTGGAGAGAACTGACAGTTTTCAAAAATGCACAAACTGCCTTATAAAGAGTTACTATCTGATCATTACTGGTGAGCTAAGCTTACATATCTCGCAGTCATTTTCAGCCATGTGAATGAGCTGAATACTAAAACTCAGGGGAAGAACAAGATGATCCTGACCATCACAGATAAGCTTCAAGGTTTCAGGTCAAAATTGGCCCTTGGCAAGAGACAATGGCAGGGGGTTCACTTGAGATGTTTCCACTAACATCGTCAATGGCAGACATAGCTGTCAAGGTGCATAGTTTCATATTCGAACATCTCAAAATGCTGCAAGAGAAGTTCAAATGCTACTTCCCCTCTACAAATATGGAAGACTGACTGGATACATGATCTGTTTATTTCACTTTCTTCTAATTCATCACAAAAGCTGACTTTAAAAGAAAAGGAGGAATATGCAGAGCTATAGATGGATCGCACAATGAAGCTGAAGTTTGGAGAGGTGTCTCTGGATGTATCTTGGCTGATGCGGTATGTGTATATCCGACAATCTCTGACCATGCTATTGCTGTAGTCTTGCCTTTTCTGACAACCTACCTCTGCGAGCTAGCATTTTCAACACTGGCATATGTGAAAAGCAACATGAAGGAGCGCTTGTCAGTGGAGCAAGATTTGCTGGTGACCATCTCACCAATTCCTCCCTGGATCAAAAGATTCTGCACATACTGGCAGCTCCAGGTTTTCCATTAACCCAGTAAGTTGCTATTTACTCCACTTTTCCCTTTACTCTGATCCGTTGAATTTCAGTTGTTTATTGTTCAATTATTTAATAAAAATGATACTTTAAAAAATATTGTTACAGATATGAAATTCATAACATGAAAAGACAAAATTCTGATGCCTGAACCAAGTGCTGTGAGCGGAACAGATCTAGGGATGTGAATAGTTAGAAAAAGTTGAGTTGGGCAGGTTTTGAAAATGTGTCTGTGCTGGCGTCAAAGACGGTGTATTCTCTGGTGGTTTTGAAACATTTGTGCATTTGATCCTTATTTTGGTGTTTTTTGCACTATGTGGCAAACCTCTAGTAAGAAACCATAACCAAAGTAAATGTAAAGGAATGTGATGTTTATGAATAATCGATTCAGCTGAAAAAAAAGTAAGTGTGCTATGGAATTGTTTGTCTCATTGAAGTGTTCTGTGTGACTGAATACGTTGGGAACCACTGCTCTAGACTACCAATTACTGGGAAAGATATAGAGGAATAAATTTGCACGAAAAATTTGGAGTTGCAAATAGTGGCTGAGATAGTAAAAGTGTAAAGGGCAGGCAGCAAGGGAGGAAAAGTTTATGACATGAGTTCAGGAGGATTATTTTACATCAGTAAGTTTCCTGTTCAATGATGAAGGAGGTGTTACTGGAAGATAGAATGAGATGGGACAAATGGATCAAGTATCAGTAGGGGGATATTTAAGCACAGTAAGAAGTCTCACAGTACCAGGTTAAAGTCCAACAGGTTTATTTGGTAGCACGAGCTTTCGGAGCGCTGCTCCTTCATCAGGTGAAGGCACTCACCTGATGAAGGAGCAGCGCTCCGAAAGCTCGTGCTACCAAATAAACCTGTTGGACTTTAACCTGGTGTTGTGAGACTATTTACTGTGCCTACCCCAGTCCAACGCCAGCAACTCCACATCAGGAATATTTAAGACCAGTGATGATCGTATTCAGAAACAATAAGGAGCAATTCAGAGTAAAATTAGTTGGAGCAGGCCAATTTCAATGGGGTGTGAACATGCCTGGCTCAGTAAAATTGGAATCACAAACTGGCAGACAGAACTGTAACTGAACAATGGGCTGCCTTTCAAGAGGAGACAGTTGAGGTACATTGCAAAAAGTGGGAAAGATAAGGCAAATAAAGCCAGAGCTCCCTGGATGATGAAAGAGATAGAAGTTACGATGAAGCAGAAAAGGGAGACATGAGACAAATGTCAGGTTGATGTTACAAGTGAGAACCATGTTAAATATAGAAGATTTAGAAGGGAACTGAATAAAAATAGAGTCATACAGTACAGAAGAGGCCCTTCAGCCTATCGCATCTGCACTGAAGTCAACACTAATCCCATTTTCCAGCACTTGGCCGATAGCCTTGAATGTTGTGACATTTCAAGTGCTCATCCACTTACCTTTTAAAGGTTGTGAGGTTTTTTGCTTCTACTACCCTCCCAGGCAGTGCATTCCAGACTCTCAGCATCCTCTGGGTGAAAAAGAAATCCTCAAGACCCTTCTAAACCTCCTGCACCTCATGTTAAAGTTGTGTCCCCTCACTATTGATCCTTGAACTGATTCCTATCTAACTTTTCCATACCCGTCATAATCTTATACACCTCAGTCAGGTCCCTCAGCCTTCCCTGTTCTAAAGAAAACAACCTTCATAGCTTATGTGCTGCATCCTAGGCAACATCCTGGTGAATCTCCTCTGCTCCCTGTCCAGTACAATCACATCCTCCCTATCACAAGGCGACCAGAGCTGCACACAGTACTCCAGCTGTGGCCTAAACAAAGTTTTGTACAGCTCCAATATAACTTTCCTGCTCTTATAATCTATTCCAGAACTGATAAAGGGAAGTGTCCTGTTTGAGAAATGAGAGAGAAGCAAAAAGTATGAGAAGAGACTAGCGGTCAACATGAAAGGGAACCTAAAAGTCTTCTATGGCAATATTGTAAAAGAAGGAATAGGGCTGATTACTTGATCCATTTGTCCCATCTCATTCCCTATAACCACCTCCAGTAACATCTCCTTCATCATGGAACAGGAAACTTACTGATGTAAAATAATTCTCCTGAACTCACTTCACAAACTCTTCCTCCCTTGTTGCCCTTTACACTTTTACTATTCCAGCCACTATTTGCAACTCAAATTTTCGTGCAAATTTATTCCTCTATATCTTTCCCAATAGTTGGTAGCCTAGACCAGTGGTTCCCAACCTTTTCAGTCGTGCAGTAACACATAAAGAGGATTTTCACATGGAGGCAGGGCTGAGGTACTAAATGAGTACTTCGATCAGTTGAAGTCCATGTTATAAGAGGGACATTGGCAGCATGAATACAAAGTTGGCTTAGTGACAGGGAGCAGTAAGTAGGTGGTGAAATGTTGCTTTTAGACTGAATGAAGGTATAAAGTGGGGTACCACAGTAGTTGGTATTAGGGCCACTGTTTTTCTTGATCTTTGGGGTTTCGCATGTCTTTGAGTTTAAAATATGGAGAATGATTTAATCGAGGTCATTAAAATATTGAATTTGATAGTGTAGATAGAGGAAAACTATTCCCTTTGTTTGTGGGTAAGCAACCCAGCTGTGCAATAAGTGCGGGAGGCAGGAGTGGAGCATAAATGCCAGTATGGACTGGTTGGGCAGAATGGCCTATTTGTGTGAGAACGACACAAAGCTTGGAAGTATTGTGAACATAAGATGAGGAGTAGACCATAAGGCTGGTCAAGCCTGCAATGCTATTCAATATGATTGTAGCTGACCTCCAGTTTCAAATCCACTTTCACTTCCATCCCCCATATTCCTTGATTTCCTGAGAGACCAAAATCTCAGCCTTAAATATCATAGAATCCCTACAGTGCAGAAGGAGGCCATATGGCCCATCGAGTTTGCATCGACCACAATCCCATCCTGGCCCTATAACCCCATGCATTTACCCTACTAATCCCCCTGACACAAAGGGTCAATTTAGCATGGACAATTCACCTAACCTGCACATCTTTGGACTGTGGGAAGAAACCAGAGCACCCGGAGGAAAGCCACGCAGACATGGGGAGAACGTGCAAACTCCACACAGACAGTGACCTGAGGCTGGAATCAAACCCGGATCCCTGGCGCTGTGAGGCAGCAGTGCTAACCACTGCGCCGCTGTGCCGCCCTATATATTCAACAGAGTAATGCATTTTAGTAGGAAGAACAAGGAAGGGTAATATAAAATAAAGGATATAATTCTAAAGGAGGAGCAGGAGCAGAAGGACCAGGCAATGTGTGTGCACAAATCATTAAAGGTGGCAAGACAGGCTGATGGAGTAGTTCCAGGTTCCTCAGCTTTATAAATAGAGACATAGGCTGGGATTTTACTATCGCGTTGCGCCTGTTTTTGGGCGTGAAAATTTGGTAAAGTCGGGCGTGAGGTGAGTAGCGCGATCTGCGCCTACTTCCACGCCGGTTCATACTTTACCAAGGCCCGAAAATGCCCGTGATCGGGAACCTGCCCAAAACGGGTGAGACGTCAATTTAAACAAATCTGCATGTACTTCAATCCACTTAACGAGCTACACACCCCACTTTACCAGCACGTCTGCCTTTACCACCGCGTTTGTCCAATCTGGAATTGGACTGGAACAGACATGCTCGATAAAAGTCTGATTCTGGTGCTCCATCAGTGAGGGTTAGTGAGAAGGTGAGTGCCAACTGTCGGACGGCTCCGTGCTGCTCACGGGGGTGTTCTTTCGTGGTGACCATGTTGCTTTTTTGGTCCAGAGGGCTATGCGAGTGTGTGTGGGGGGGGGGGGGGGGGAGGGTGCTGTTGCTCAGCACAGTGTCCGATGCTGATTTGCAGCATTGACCTTGGGTTTTGGGGATGCTGCTGGGTCCTAGTGCATGCAGCATTCTTCCAGCTGAAGGATGTGCCCAAAATCCTTTGAAATTGCACTGCTGCAGCCTCAGAACTTTTCAAGCAGCAGTGTCTGTGCTCACCACTCCATGAGCTTTGCGTGTGTGTTATTGGGGGAGGGATTGAAGGGGGAGGTGTTGCTGGGGGGCCAGTGGGTGAGGAATGGTGGGGGGGGGGAGGTTGTGTTGCTGGGGGGCCTATGCGTGGGGAATGAAGGATGTTGTGTTGCTGGGGGGGCTGTGCATGGGGAATGAAGGATGCTGTGTTGCTGGGGGGGCTGTGGGTGGGTAATGGGGGGGGGGGGCTGTGTTGCAGGAGGGCATTGGGGGGGGGGATGGGCAGTGTGTGTTGCTGGGCTAGGGGGAAGCAGCATTCCTTAATGTCTCCATGTGTTTCTCCCCTTCTTCAAATCCCCCCCTCCCCCCTTCAGATTCATGAGATGGCTTTTGCGATGCAACCAATTGATCTTGCTGTCTTTTTTGTTTACTGCTGGAGGAGGAGCAGGAGTATGAATTGTGAGTGGAGGAGGCTCGGGCCTTATCACCCACAGGAGTAGAGGGAGACGGCCACCGGAGACAGAAAGTGGCCACCGTTCACCCAGAGGTAGGGAGCGGAGACTCCGGCAGTTCTGCACACAAGTGTCGTTTGAACAAAGGTCGGACACCGTGTGCCGCCGACGGCTCCGGCTCTGCAAGGGGACAGTGCAACACCAGTGCCATTTGTTGCAGGACCTGGCACCTTGGGGTGGGATGGGGGCACCCATTCTCTGTGGCTGTCAAATTGACAGCCACTTTAAACATTTATGCCACTGGATCCTTCCAGAACCCCAGCAGAGATGAAAGTGGCATTTCACAGTTAGCTGTCCATACCTGTGTCAGGGAGGTCACGGATGCCCTGTATGCCCGGACTTGCCAGCATATCAAATTTCACCTGGACCAGGCCCTGCAGGAAGCCCTGGCTGCAGGATTCACTGCCATTGTGGGGATGCCTATGTGCAGGGGGCTGGAGACTCCACCTACATTGCCTTCAAGGCCCCGGTCAGGAATCCACGAAGATTCGTCAATAGAAAGGGGTTCCACTTCCTAAATGCTCAACTGGTTTGTGACCACAAGATGAACATCATGCACATCTGCGCCAGACAGCGTGCACAACAGTTTTATTCTGAGGAGCTCAGACATACTGGAGGCCTTTGAGGAGGAGCCCAGGGTGCAGGGAAGGCTCGTGGGTGACAACGGATACCTGCTGTGGACTTGGCTGATGATGCCTGTGCGGAGGCCTGTGACTGAGGCGGAGACCGGGTAAAATGAGGACCATGTTGCCACCTCTAGTGGAGAGGTGTATAGGGCTCCTGAAAATGCGGTTCAGGTGCCTGGACCACTCTGGCGGGGCCCTACAACACAGCCCCCTGATTTCTTCTCGCATTGTGGTGGTGTGCTGTGCCCTACACAACCTGGTGCAGCAGAGAGGAGACATTATGGAGGAGGTGGACATTGAGGCCGGCCAGCCAGGTGTTGCTGGGGAGGAGGCTGCCCAGCAGGAGGAACAGGAGGAGGACCATGGCAGCCCAGGTGCTGGAGGGCTGGCAGCAAGAATGGGACATGCAAGGGCAGCGCAAGCTGATTACCAGGTGCTTTGCTTACTAGGGGCCTGTGTTTGATGCTCTGGTGCAAACTAGTTTGACTCCTACCCGAGCTCCACATGCACGCTGGCACCTGGGCACACGTCTGTGTAGTGGGTAAGGAATCAGTAAAACCCCATGCAGGGCCCCGGGGTGGGGGAGGGGAGGTAATCGCTCATGGGTTCTGGAGAGCCAATGGCTTCATTTTATCAGTAACACAGCGTTGAGGGGCCTCCCCAACTGACACCAACATGAAGGATCCCTCTGGCGACCGTCAAGGGAAGAGGATTCCTGTTCGAGGCAAATCTGAGACAAATTAGTCACAGGTGGGTGATGAAAAAACATTTATTGATTGCAGTAAAATGGCCCAAATAATAAGTTCTAACATAAAAACGTGTGAACAAAAAACATTAAGGTGCTTAAAAACCTATCTAACCATCCGTGCCATCTTAGTGCAAATACAACTTCTTAACCTTACATGGCCTACCACTATATCTCAGTGTCTCTTCAGAATGTACATCGGAAGTGGAGGGAGCCAGCTGCCTATCACACCCTATGGCCTGTGATGCACTTGGCAGGCGTCCTCTGGAGGGCCTGGACCTTGAGGGCCCTGGCCGACTTTCTGGTGTCTAGGACGTATCCATGACACCCTCTTCATCTCGCAGCCCCTGAGATGCCTTGGTGTCAAGAAGGGGGAAGTCAGTAGGTGCAGTCACAGCCACAGTCTCCTGGCTGGGAGGTCCCAGCATGGGCTTGAGCCCTTCCTCTCCTGTGGGCCCCTGGGTAATTCCATGGGACGATGGTGCTTGTGCAGTGAGCTCCAGACACTCCGGCGTCACCTGGCCCTGCCAGTCCTGGAGGACCACCTGCGTCCTACCAATGGTGGTCGAGCCCTCTGTGGTGGCCACCTGAGTCGGGGGTCACCTATCAATGACCGTAACAAGTGCCTTCTGTGACTGGGCCACATTCTCAAGGCTTGCCGCCATAGCCAACTGTGTCTCAGCAGTGTCCCGCTGGGTCTCATGCAAGCTCTCGAGCCTCTCAGCCATTGGCTGCAGAACCTCAAGAATCCTGTTGAGTCCTTCAGCTGTGGCCCGCTGTGACTCAGCCGCGGCCCTCTGGGACTCTGCTGTGACTCAGCCATTGCTTGGAGCCTGCCACTCATGGTGAGGATTTCCTGGCCCAGGCTTTCCACCGCGGACGCCACTCTTGCAGAATTGGCCTGAGAACCACACAAGACAGGTAATAGTTGATCCGCCTGAAAGCTTTGGGTCTCCTCACAACAGCCTCGCAGTCGGTCCAGTGTGGCCATCAACCCCTCCTGCGTTCTCTGGCTCTGCTGCATCCCCTCGGGGAATTACACAGTAACTTCATTGCAGTGTTAATGTAAGCCTTACTTGTGACCAATAAATAGATATACTAAACAAAATCTCTAGCAGCTGAGAGAGAAATGATCTCAGAGGCCCAGCATGTAGCCTTGGGCCAGCTGAGTCCTCACTTCCGGCAGGCCCCCGCATGCCAGAGGCCTCGAATGTTCCTTCCTCCACCCGATGTACATTATCAGATGTGTCATGCTTGCCAGAGAGTGACCCAGAAGCCTCCACTAATTAGACCCACCGATGTGAGAGTGTTTGTGATGGCGAGTTGTGAGGTGGAAGCTGACACCAAAAAGATGCCACCTTCAGAGGTCACTTCACCTGCTTCCTCCGAGGAGTCTTCGGAGCTGTCAGCTTCAGGATGGCCGGGAGCTGCAGTAGCGACTTCGAGTCTAGATGTCCCAGGCACGTCTGGATCTTCTCCTGCAACACAAGACACAAGGTTAAGTGCAAGGGAGGGAGAGGAATCTGGAATGCCAGAATGTAGATTGATATTTCTCCATTGACCATAGAACAAAGCACAAAGAAGATTACATCATAGGAACAGGCCCTTTGGCCCTCCAAGCCTGCAGTGACCTTGCTGCCCATCTGAATTGTAACCCCCTACCCTTCTGAGGTTCATATGCCTCCACTCCCTCCCATTCACATATCTGTCAAGACACCCCTTAAAAGTCACTATCGTACCTGCTTCCACAACCTCCCCTGGCAGCGAGTTCCAGGCACCCACCAAGCTCTGTATAAATAAACATGCCTCATACATCTCCTTTAAATCTTGCCCCTCGCACCTTAAACCCATGCCTCCTAGTAATTGCCTCAAATTGAGTGGAGGTGCTCACTTCTTGCCTCTAGCCCGACCATGCTGTCGCTGACATTTTGGATGTTCTCTTCTCTGGACAGCTCCGGCGCCCGCTCCTCAAAGCGGGTGAGGACCCAGAGATCAGGCTCACCACTCTCTGTCTTCGCCCTCTCATGGGTGTCATGGTCAGTCTTCTCCTGTGGAGATAGAAGGAACCTTGAATGAAATGATGACATGACTCCTACAGAGTGTCGGGGGTAGCCCTCAGTGGGCAAGCGCAGTGATACTCTTGGGGAGAAGGAAGGAGGTGCTTGGGTGTCATAGGCTGGAAGCATGCAGGGTGCTGGGGGTGGGGGGATCTGGGGTGATTTGGGGGAAGATGCTAGGTGGGGTTAAGCACTCACCCTTGCTGCCCAGATGAGGACATTGACCTTTTTGCGGCACTACTTCCCTGTTCTGGGGACAAGTGCCATGGCACTAACTGAGGTGGCAACTGCTTCCCAGGCTACTTTGCTGTCACCTCCCCTGGGTTTGCATCCTGCTGGGGGAAGAGGGTGCCCCATCTCGCCTCTGCAGCATCCAGCAAACCTGCTGAGGTCGCCCTCTGTGAACCTGGGCGCTGGCCTCTTTGACATTTTTTTCCTGCGTTGCCTGTCCATTCTTGGAGTTTTTATGGAGCTGCCCCTTGTTAGGACAGATCAGCTGCAGGCAGTTTGGGACAGCATTCCAGCAAACTAAATGCAGTTCGCTTGTTAGATTGAGGGAAAGAGAGCACTTGCAGGTGTGCTGATGGGGGGCGGGGGGGGGGCGGAATCTGTGCCTCTATGATTGGGGGTAGGGGAGAGGGAGGGAGATGTCATTCAGCCATTGGAGCCAGGGAGAGATTGGACCATGTGCAGGTGGGTCCGGGTTGGGGTGGAGGAGGAGGGGGCGCTGCCACTTTGCCTGCGATGGTGGGAAAATCGTATGAGGAAAGGCTGAGGGACTTGAGGTTGTTTTCGTTAGAGAGAAGAAGGTTAAGAGGTGACTTAATAGAGGCATACAAGATGATCAGAAGATTAGATAGGGTGGATAGTGAGAGCCTTTTTCCTCGGATGGTGATGGCTAACACGAGGGGACATAGCTTTAAACTGAGGGGTGAGAGATATAGGACAGATGTTAGAGGTAGGTTCTTTACTCAGAGAGTAGTAAGGGCGTGGAATGCCCTGCCTGCAGCAGTAGTGGACTCGTCAATATTAAGAGCATTCAAATGGTTATTGGATAAACATATGGATGATATTGGAATAGTGTTAGAGGGGCTTTAGATTGGTTTCACTGGTCGGCGCAACATCGAGGGCCGAAGGGCCTGTACTGTGCTGTAATGTTCTATGTTCTATTGGGGGGGGAGCGCAATCAGGCTGGGTAGTGGGATAAGGGGGCCAGTAATGTTGAAGGGGGGGGCGGGGGGGGGCGGCGGTGCAATGTGTGTGGGGGCCAGGGGGAGGAATTATCTGGCCCGGGAGGTCTGTGATAGGAGAGCAGCATTATTTCTTTTTGCACATGCGCAGTTGGAGGCTCTGATCGGAGCTGCAGTGTTTTGGGCGCGTTAACCCCTACCCACAGGCTTCTGCAGCGACAATCGGACTTGCTGATAATTTTGCAGGCGGGGTGGGGGGCTGCTAAAAACGGGTCCAAAAGACAGGTCTGAAACTCTCCCAGTTTCAAGTACGCCCAGCACTTAGACAAAAAATGGTAAAATACTGTCCATGGAGTACTATAGCAAGGAAATTATGGTGAACCTTTTATAAAACTTTGGTTTGGCTTCAACTGGATGATGTGTACCGTTCTGAGCACCACACGTTAGGAAGGAGGTGAAAGCATTGGAGAGGGTATAGAAAGATTTACGGGAATTGGACAAGAATAAGCCACTTCAGTTACATGGATAAATTTGCAAAGCTGGATCTGTTCTTAGAGAAGAGAAGCTTAAGAGGAAATTTGATAGAGATATTCAAAATCATGAGTCTGGGGAGAAACTGTGCCCATTGGTAGACAGGTCAAGAACTAGAGAACACCGATTTAAGGTGATTGGCTAAAGAACCAGAGGAGATTTAGGGGTGAAATAAGGAAAAAAAACACAGCAAATAGTTGGAATCTGGAATGTATTCCTTGAGATTGAGAGTGTGATGGGTGCATATTCAATTGTGGCCTTCAAAAGAGAATTGGATAATTATTGGAAAAGAAAAGGTTTGCAGGCCAAGGGGAACAAGTGGGAGAGTAGGACTAGGCAAGTTGCTCTTGCAAAGAACTGGCATGGACACAACAGTCTGAATGACTTTCTCCTTGCTGTAACCATTCTATGATTCCATAGGCTGGATGACTTTTTGGCTGACGAAGTTGTGATGGGCCATAAATTTTCTATCTTCCTATACCAAACTCTCCATTTGCTGTGATATTTGTGCCCTGTCCCATCCCTTTTTAGGTGACTATGTCTCTGGACTTATGACACAGATTGTTTGTCTTTGTATTCTCCAGAGATCATCTGTTGGCATGATGCTGAAATGTTAAGTGATGATTGCCAATTAGAGTTCTAACTTAAGCATGTGGGAGTAACTGCTTAATCAAGGCACAAATTCAGTTCAGTTGTATTCCTAAGTCAACTTGTTAAATCCCTTGTCAGATTTAAACTTTTCTATCAGCTTTTGATGAATATCAAGGAAATGATGTGAAACATTGTTGAGCGTAATGGAACTGAATTATCATAGTTGAATCTGGAGGGTTAATGATGGCATTAATGGATGTCGATTCTGGTGCCTTGCATGTGGACATGCACTCCAAGATATTAGGAACAAGCCAATATGGGTAATTAAATTTTGAAAAGGCATTTAAGTGCTATTTATGATTCTGAATATTTCAAAGGGAAAAGTCTTGTTGGTGACTCTCAATTTCAGAACACCTGCTTGTAAACCAATAGTATTTAAATCAGAGTAAATTGCTAGATGGTAGGTTATGTCTTTATTCCATAAACTATCTCTGAAGTGGGGACTCCTGAGGATTTCTAAGACTGCTTAATGCAAATTGTTTTAAACGCATGACAGCTGTAACTGTTTCACAACAGTTGATCATTCCATGATGATGTAGTTTGTACATACAATAAATATGTCAGAGTGTCTGCTGTTTCATTATCCAGTGGCTTATTCTTAATATATAAATGTTAGGTGAGGTTAGAGGATTAAACTCATCTGTAATATTCCCACAGTCCAATAACCAACTCCCCTGCTTTCAGGGTCACATTAATAATGGCCACTTGGGTATGGTGCTGTCCATGGAAATGCACATGCTGAGGAATTGTGAAGGAAATTATTAAAAAAACACTTGGGGAAGGCACTAGAATGTAGCTGGCACCTGAGAAATTGGACAAGAGGATAAACAAATTATTTTGTAAAGGATGGGGGACTGCTGGGGCCTTGACAGAAATCTTTGTATCCTCATTGGCTACAGGTGAAGTTCCAGAGGACTGGAGGACAGCCAATGTTGTTCCATTGTTTAAGAAGGGCAGCAGTAATAATCCAGGAAATTATAGGCACGTAAGGTGAGCCTTACGTCAGTGGTAGGGAGATTATTGGAAAAGATTCTTAGGGACAGGATTTACTCACATTTGGAAGCAAATGGACTTAATAGACAGCATGGTTTTGTGAAGGGGAGGTCATGCCTCAATAACTTGATCGAGTTTTTCGAGGAAGTGACGAAGATGAGGGAAAGACAGTGGATGTTGTATACATGGACTTCAGAAAAGCCTTTGACAAGGTACATCATGGTAGACTTACAGAAGGTGAAGTCGCACAGGATCAGAGGAGACCTGGCAAGATGGATACAGAACTGGCTTGGTCCTAGAAGACAGAGAGTAGCAGTAAAGGGATACTTTTCTGAATGGAAGGCTGTGACTAGAGGTGTTCCACAGTGATCAGTTTTGGGACCTTTGTTGTTTGTTGGTTGTTCGAAACAAGGTAAATGAGTTGACGGCAAAAATCATTGCGAACGAGTATGATTTGGTGGCCAATACAGACACATGGTTGCAGGATTGGCACAACTGGGAGTTAAAATCCACGGGTATCAGATTGTTCGGAGGGACAGACAGGAAAGTAAGGGAGGTGGTGTAGCTCTGATATTTAAGGATGACATCAGGGCGGTAGTGAGAGATGATATAGGTTCTATGGAAAAAAAGGTTGAATCCATTTGGGTGGAAATTAGAAACAGTAAGGAGAAAAAGTCACTGATAGGCGTAGTCGAGAGGCCACTAAATAATAACATCATGATAGGGCGAGAAATAAACAAAAAAATAACTGATGCATGTAAAAATGGTACAGCAATTATCATGGGAGATTTTAATCTACATATCAGTTGGTCAAACCAGGTCGGTCAAGGCAGCCTTGAGGAGGAGTTCATAGAATGCATCTGCGATAGCTACGTTGAACAGTATGTAATGGAACCTATGAGGGAGCAAGCCATCCTAGATCAGGTTCTGTGTAATGAGACAAGAATAATTAATGATCTTACAGTTAGGGATCCTCTCGGAAGAAGCGATCACAGTATGGTTGAATTTAAAATACAGATGGAGCGTGAGAAGGTAAAATCCAATACCAGTGTCTTGTGCTGAAAGGAGACTACAAAGGGATGAGGGAGGTGTTGACTGGGAGCACAAACTTTGTGGTGGGACAATTGAGCAGTGGAGGAATTTCAAAGCAACTTTTCACAATGCTCAGCAAAAACATATGCCAGTGGTAAGGAAGGACTGTAGAAAAAGAGATAATCAGCCATGGATATCTAAGGAAATAAAGGAGGGTATCAAATTTAAAAAATTGCATTCAAAGTGGCAAAGATTAGTGGGAACCTAGAGGATTGGGAAATCTTTAAAGGTCAACAGAAAGCCACGAAAAAAAGCTACAAAGAAAAGTAAGATGGATTACGAGAGTAAACTAGCTCAGAATCTAAAAACAGATAGCAAAAGTTTCTACAAGTAAAGTAAACATTGGTCCTTTAGAGGATGAGAAGGGGGATGTAATAACTGGAAATGAGAAAATGGCTGGGGCATTGAACAGGTATTTTGTGTCGGTCTTCACAGTGGAAGACACAAATAACATGCCAAAAATTGATGACAGGAAGGCTATGGCAGGTGAGGACCTAGAAACTATCATTATCATGAAAGAGGTAGTGTTGGACAAGCTAATGGGGCTAAAGGTAGACAAGTCTCCTGGCCTTGATGGAGATGACAGTACTGAAAGAGATGACGGGGGGAAATAGCAAATGCACTAGTGGTAATTTACCAAAATTCGCTGGACTCTGGGGTGGTTCGTGCAGATTGGAAAACAACAAATGTGACACCACTGTTTAAAAATGAAGGTAGACAAAAGGCGGTAACTATAGGCCGGTTCGCTTAACTTCTGCAATAGGGAAAATGCTTGAATCTATCATCAAGGAAGAAATAGCGAGACATCTGGATATAAATTGACCCATTGGTAAGACACAGCATGGGTTCATGAAGGGCAGGTCATGTTTGACTAATTTGGTGGAATTCTTTGAGAACATTACATGCGCAGTAGACAATGGGGAACCTGTGGATGTGGTGCATCTGGATTTCCAGAAGGCATTTGACAAGTTGCCGTACCAAAGACTGCTGCATAAGATAAAGTGCACGGTATTACGGGTAATGCATTAGCATGGATAGAGAATTGGTTAACTCACAGAAAGCAAAGAGTGGGGGTAAATGGGTGTCTTTCTGGTTGGTGATCAGTGACTAATGGTGTGCCTCGGGGATCAGTGTTGGGACCACAGTTGTTTACGATTTACATGGATGATTTGGATTTGGGGACCAAGTGTAGTGTGTCAAAATTTGCAGATGACACCAAGATGAGTGGCAGAGTAAAGTGTGCAGAGGGCGCTGAAAGTCTGCAAAGGGATATAGATAGTCTAAGTGAGTGGGCGAGGGTCTGGCAGATGGAGTACAATGTTGGTAAATGTGAGGTTATCTATCCATTTTGGTAGGAATAACAGCAAAATGGACTATTATTTAAAAGGTAAAAATTTGCAGCATGCTGCTGTGCAGAGGGACCTGGGTGTCTTTGTGCAAGAATCACAAGAAGTTGGCTTGCAGGTGCAGCAGATAATTAAGGTGGCAAATTGAATTTTGTCCTTCATTGCTAGAGGGATGGAGTTTCAAAACAGCAAAGTTATGTTGAGGTTGTATAAGGTACTGGTGAGGCCACACCTGGAGTACTGTGTTTGGTCATCTTACTTGAGAAAGGATATACTGGCACTGGAGGGGGTGTGGAGGAGATTCACTAGGCTATTCTGGAGTTGAGAGGGTTGGCTTATGAGGTGAGACTGAGTAGACTGGGGCTATACTCATTGGAATTCAGAAGAATGAGGGAAGATCTTATAGAAACATATAAGATTATGAAGGGAATATATAAGATAGAAGCAGGGAAGTTGTTTCTACTGGCGGGTGAAACTAGAACAAGGGGCCATGGTCTCAAAATAAGGGAGAGCAGATTTAGGACTGAGTTGAGGAGGAACTTCTTCACACACGGTTGTGAATCTGTGGAATTCCCTGCCCAGTGAAGCAGTTGAGGTTACCTCATTGAATGTCTTTAAGGCAAGGATAGATAAATTTTTGAACAGTAAAGGAATTAAGGGTTATGGTGAGCGGGCAGGTAAGTGGAGCTGAGTCCACAAAAAGGTCAGCCATGATCTTATTGAATGGCGGAGCAGGCTCGAGGAGCCAGATGGCCTACTCCTGCTCCTAGTTCTTATGTTCTTATGTAGTATATGTAAATGATTTGGAGGAAAATGTAGCTGGTCTGATTAGTAAGTTTGCAGACGACACAAGAATTGGTGGAGTTGCGGATAGTGAAGACGATCGTCAGAGGATACAGCAAGATATAGACCGGTTGGAGACTTGGGCGGAGAAATGGCAGATGGCGTTTAATCCAGACAAATGTGAGATAATGCATTTTGGAAGGAATTATACAGTAAATGGTAGAACCCTTCGGAGTATTGACAGGCAGAGAGATCTGGGCGTACGTGTCCACCAATCACTGAAAGTGACAACACAGGTGGATAAGGTAGTCAAGAAAGCATATGGCATGCTTGCCTTCATCGGTCGGGGCATTGAATATAAAAATTGGCAGGTCATGCTGCAGCTGTACAGAACCTTAGTTAGGCCTCATTTAGAATATTGTGTACAATTCTGGTCACCACACTATCAGAAGAATGTGGATGCTTTGGAGAGGGTACAGGAAAGATTTACCAGGATGTTGCCTGGTATGGAGGGTATTAGATATGAGGAGAGGTTGGATAAGCTCGGTTTGATGTCACTGGAACGACGGAGGTTGAGGGGTGACCTGATAGATGTCTACAAGATTATGAGTGGCATGGACAGAGTGGATAGTCAGATGCTCTTTCCTCGGGTAGAAAAGTCAAGTTCTAGGGGACGTAGGTTTAAGGTGCGTGGGGAAATGTTTAGAGGAGATGTGCGAGGCAAGCTTTTTACATAGAGGGTGGTGAATGTCTGGAATGCGCTGCCTCGGGAGGTGGTGGGAACAGGTAGCGACATTTAAGGAGCAACTAGACGAATACATGAATAGGAGGGAATGGAAGGATATGGACTCCTTAAGTGCATACGGTTTTAGTTTAGGCAGGCATCATGATCAGTGCAGGCTTGAAGGGCCAAAGGGCCTGTTCCTGTGCTGTACATTTCTTTGTTCACTGTTCTTTGTTTTAGAACATTTAACAAAGAAGTGGTGACAAAGAGTTGCTGAATCTTGCATTATAACTGCATCATACACTCCAATTTCTGTTTAAATTGATCCCTGTCCCGTGGCGGACTTGCACTTTGTGGGGCCCCAAGCTGATCTCCATTTCTGATCCCCCCCATGACATAACATCCCACCTCCAATTATGTCATGGCCCTTCCACCTTGCCCACCAATGCTCCACAGGATGAAAAGATGCCAGCCACATAAATACACAAATTGATCACTGCTTAACTGTTTTTACTGTTTTCAACTTGTAAAGATATGCTTCTAATTGCTGAATTGAAATCCAAGCATACCTCTTTTCAGACGGACAGTAAAGATGGTCAGTATTGTGATCTGTGTCTTGACGCGAGCAAACATGGAACTTGCCAATGAGCAATGAGATGAAAAAATCAGCAGATGACATGATTGCAACAAAGGGCTGTGCAGGACAGAATGAACCAGTCCAGTACAAGAGCAAAAACTCCAATCAAGATGCATACGTTGCCATTCTGCATATTTCAGGGTTTCCGTTTCAATTAAGTTAACTTCCTTATGTCCTCTCTCAAAATCAAGTATTACATAAATTAATGTAAGTGGGGTGTCTAGTATGTTCAAGTACACTATCAGTGGCATTGTCTGACGGGATTCCATTCCTTGTCCTGGAAGAGACTTTCTTAAGGGCTGTCTTGAGTGCAATGGGGGAATGGCACTTCAAACTATCTGCATGTGACCAGCAGCCATTATATCACACCAGCAAATGGTCCCCTTTGAAAAAACATTTTAAACAAGAGAATATGGAAGAGGGACAGATTTTTAAAAGATTTTGTTTATTCATCTCTTGTTGGCATGCAAATTTAGATAGCTTTTCTTCTACCCTTTCTCTTCACAGCCTCGCTGCTGGCTCAGGCTGCCTGGCTGTGGAATGACCTCGCCCTCAACTTCCTTAGCCCTGGCTTGGGGATCAAGTCGCCCCTGCTGCTGCCCCCCATCAATTACCTTGCTGCTGGCTCAGACTGCCTTCTTAGCTATATGGTCTCGCCTCGTCCTCAGTTGACCAGCCCACCTCAGCCTTAGCCTGGGGATTGAGTCGACCCACTGCTCCCCTTGATGACCACTGGCACCTCCTCGGCCTTCACACGTCACTTCGAGCTCGACAGCCTCACTTTGTTGATTTAGGCTTGCCTGCCTGGCCATCTGGTCTCGCCTTGCCCTCTGTTCACAGCCACTTCAGCCCTGGCCTGAGGATTAAGCCACACCACCAGCTGTTCCTCAGCCCTCGCACATCCCCTTGAGTTCGATGAACTTGCTTTGCAGACTCAGACTGCCTGCTGGGCTATCTGACCTCACTTCGCCCTCGGTTGCCCAGTTCTTTTCAGTCCTGGCCTGGGGATCAATTTGCCCTGCTGTTCTCTTGACTGCCACACCTACTCAGCCCTCACACGTCACCTCAATCTCAACAATTTCACTGTGCTGGCTCAGACTGCCTGCCTTGTTATCTGGCCAGTCCTGCTCAGCCCTAGCTTGGGGGTCAAAACGCTCCGCTGCTCCTCTCGATGACCATCAGCGCCTCTTCGGCCTTCGTTCCAAACTTCAAGTTCAATGACCTCGCTGTGCTGGCTCAGGCTGCCTGTCTCTCGGCTTGTTCTCGGTTGCGCAACCCTCCTCAGCCCTGGCCTGGAGGTCGAGTTACCCCACTACTCCCCTCAATGACTGCTGGCACCTCTTCCTTGGCCCTCACATGCCCCTTGCACTTGACCATCTTGCTGTGCTGGCTCAGGTTGCCTGCCTGGCTATGTGGCCCCCACAGCTCCGGTCAGAAACCTGGCTGCTGCTTTTATAAAAACACTTTTAAAGTGATCTCCACTACTGCTGGTACTTGCTTTGTACCTTAGTTGTAGAAGTTGAGGAGTTTGTAGCTGTGGAATACTAAAATACTATAGTTAGGTTGCGGTTAAGAGAATGCTGTTTTATCTCAATCATTTTTAGACTGCCTTTGATTGGTTGTTAATGTGTTTATACGTCTAGTTCATTTCCCTTGCCAAATAACAATAGTAATTCTATTTATGAAAAGCACAAACTCTCGTTATGTCATAATTCACCAGTCATGTTAGAAAGGTGCAGTTAGCAAGATTTTTATATTCTTCATACGGTATGCCTTGTTTGTTGTGTCCATTTGAGAAAAAGTGCATATTGTGGGTGAAAGTTTGAGTTTCCAATCAATAAATTTATGGTGCATAGAAATCCCTAGATTTTCAGTAATTAGTGTGATCTGTTATTTGAACTTTTCAACTCCCCTCCTTTTCAATCCATTTTTGGACAGGTTATTTGTACTCTCGCTCATGGAGATATCAGGCTGTTGAAACAACCTTGAGGTGGCGAGGCTGCAGTAAATATGGTTGAATAATAACCACCTTGAGTAGTGAAATTTGTTAGTGATTGCATATTTAATTTGTTCACATTCAAAAGGAAATCACTTTGATACAAAGAAGGAAATCCAATTCCACACCGTAACCTTACCAGAGTTGAGCATCACATTGAACCCATTAGTACCACACTATATTATAAAATGATATATCTTAAATTATGTTTTGACAGCTGATGGCTTGACATATGTTATTTCCTATTTTGATTTCATTTAGTGCCGTCATCCGTATTGGGATGCAGTGAAAAGTATTGTTTCTTGTGCATTATACAGACAAAACATTCCGTTCATTGAGTACATAGGGGAGAAGGAAAGGAGAAGGTGCAGAATATAGTGCTGTCATAGCTAAGGTGCAAAGAAAGATCAGCTTAATATATGGTAGGTCCATTCAAAAGTCTGATGGCAGCAAGGAATAAGCCATTCTTGAGTCGATGGGTACAAGATCTCAGACTTTTGTATCTCTTTCCCGACGGAAGAAGGTGGAAGAGAGTATGTCCGGGGCACGTAGGGTCTTTGATTATGCTGGCTGCTTTTCTGAGGCAGCGGGAAGTGTAGACAGAGTTACTGGATGGGAGGCTGGTTTGCGCGATGGACTGGGCTTTGTTCACGGCCCTTTGTAGTTTCCTGTGATCTTGGACAGAGCAGGAGTCATACCAAGCTGTGATGCATTCGGAAAGGATGCTTTGAATGGTGCAGCTGTAGAAGTTAGAGAGAATCA
Organism: Mustelus asterias; assembly: GCF_964213995.1. Classification (NCBI taxonomy): domain Eukaryota; kingdom Metazoa; phylum Chordata; class Chondrichthyes; order Carcharhiniformes; family Triakidae; genus Mustelus; species Mustelus asterias. The sequence goes on from NC_135822.1 coordinate 31,956,432, forward strand.
GAGCAGAAGTGCTGAATTTCCTTAGTCTCCTGAGAAAGTAGAAGGGTTGCTGGGCTTTCTTAACTATAGCATCAGCGTGGAGGGACCAGGATGGCTTGTTGGTGATTTGGACACCGAAAAAATTGAAACTCTTGACCATTTCCACTTCATCACCGTTAATGTAGACAGGAGCATTTCCTCCACTACGTTTCCTGAAATTGATGACTATTTCCTTCATTTTACTGACATTGAGGGAGAGATTATTGTTACCACATCATTTCACCAGACTCTCTATCTCTTTCCGTCTCGTCATTGTTTGAGATCCGACCAACTATGGTGGTGTCATCACCAAACTGGAAAATGGAGTTGGAGCGGAATTTGGCCGCACAGTCATAAGTGTATAAGGAGTATAGCAAGGGGCTGAGGACACTGTCTTGCGGGGCATCGGTGTTGAGAAAAAACGTGCAGGAGGTGTCGTTGCCTATCCTTACTGATTGCGGTCTGTGGATTAAAAGTCTCGGATCCAGTCACAGAGGGAGGAGCCGAACCCTAGCCAATGGAGTTTGGAGATGAGTTTTATTGGGGTAATGGTGTTGAAGCTGTGATCAATAAATAGGAGTCTGACGTAAGTGTTCCAGGGTTGAGTGAAGGGCCAGAGAGATGGTGTCGCTGTGGACCTGTTACAACAAGAGGCGAACTGTTGTGGATCTAGACAATCTGGGAGACTGGAGTTGATGCATGCCATGACAAACCTTTCAAAGCACTTCATAATGATGGATGTCAGAGCCACTGGGCAACAGTCATTAAGGCACACTGACTGGCTTTTTGTGGTACAGGGATGATGGTGGTCGTCTTGAAGCAGGTAGGGACCTCAGATCGGTGTAAGGAGAGGTTAAAGAGGTCTGATGCCAGCTGGTCCAAGCAGGATTTGAGTTCTTGTCCTGGTACTTCATCCGGGCCAGTCGCTTTCTGTGGGTTAATTTTCAAGAAGGCTGATCTGATGTCTGCGGTGGTGACCTTGGATACTGGTATTTATTACTAACATGGAAATTCAATTTTAGTTTTTACAATATTGGTGTTTTAAAAAAAATCTCATTTGACATGTTTTGCGGCCGAACATTTTATAATAATGGGCGGGATTTTCCGGCCTTGCTCGAGTGAGACCAGAAATTCCTGCCCGAGGTCAACGGGCATTTCCGTTGTCCGCACCTTACCTGCTTTGATTCTGTGGCAGGCGGGGCGGTAGAATTCCGACGATTAAATGTTTAGCATTTTATCATATATGTTTTAAGACATGCTTGAGTGCATATGTCCACAAATAAGCAAATGCTGTTATAAATAACACTTATAAATGGAGGCTAATTATGTAATTTAGGAACTAATTTAGATAGCTTGTAAAAATCAGTGAACTGTGGAAAAATATTTTAATGTATAATGGACTTTGTGGTTAGCATATGTCATATGTTTATGTGTTTATGGATTAATGTCAAGGATTGATGTGATGTGAATTTTCAAATGATATATGTTTTTAATATGTACTAAGGCTGGTGGCAATACAAACATTTTGAAACTGCAGTTTTGGAATGGTTGAGTGAGATATATTTGAGCTAAATTACAAGTGAAACTTGAAGAATGGATACCACCAGCAGTATTTCTTTTGAACAATCAAACAATTACGAGACATTATCAATACTATCTCTTTATTTCAGATAATCTTTATTTTGCTTTAAACAACTGTAGTGTTGATATTATCGTCAGGGAATTGGGGTGGATGTTGTGACTTAATACATCCTTATGAAGACATTGAATTAGACACAGCTGAAGTACCTCAGGTTTACGATTGTATGTCTACTGATAGTAATTAAGTTTAATTATAGTAAATATCTACATTAGTTTCTCCCACTGATGTTAGCAATGTTTAACTAAAAATATTTCTGTTTGAAACAATTGAGAATCGACAAAAAAGTTCCATTCAACCTACTATTTAACATGTCCTTCAAGAGTCTGCTGATTTTCAACTCTTTTTACTCTATCCAACAAAGTATTGAATACTTTGTAATATAATTTTATACTGTGGAATATAAACACAGTCAAGGACCAGTTGGGCTGAATGGCCTTACTCTGTGTAATTCTACATATATTGTGATTTCAGTTCTGTAAGTCCAAAATAAGGTTACATTTTGGCTCTGTTACAAAAACAGTTGCTGGAAATCTGAAATAAAAAGAGAACATTTTAGAAATAGTCAGCAGGTTAGGCAGCATATGTAGAGGGAAACAGTTAAGATTTTAGGTCGATGACCTTTCACCCGAATGTCTGGCTCCATTTATGTCAGGTTCGAGTTGGAACATTATGGGTTTCAGATGCAACCTCTCCTCCTCCTCCTCTGCCCCAGACTTCAGTAGAGAATCTTGGTTAACATTTCAATGCAGAAATGAAGGAGTGCTGTGGTGTTGGAGTTAGCATCTTCTCATGAGACTATAAACAAAGAATTTGTTTTCTTAAATGAACATAGTTGTTCCAATAACAGTGTGAAGGGATTTCCCAGCCAACATTTCTTCTCTAGCTCAACTTGTTCCACCAAAGAACATGTCCATTCACCCTCTTAGCTTCCAGTTGGTTGTTGACCCTGGCTAAATTGTATTGACTGCAGTTTATATAATTTATTGGTTATAAAGCACTAGGAACATCCTGAGGACATAAAGCCCTACAAAATACAAGTTATTTCTTTTCTCAATATGAACTTTAAGTTACACATCGTTTTCATAGAATTATTCAGTGCAGAAGAGGCCCTTTGGCCCATCGAGTCTGCACCGGCACGTGAGAAACACTTGAACTCCTACCTAATCCCATTTACCAGCATTTGGCCCATATCCTTGAATGTTATGATGTGCCAGGTGCTCAGCCAGGTATTTAAAGGATATGAGGCAACTCGCTTCTACCTCCCTCCCAGACAGCGCATTCCAAACCATCACCACCCTGTGGGTAAAAGGTTTTCTGCGCATATCCCCCCTGAACCTCCTGCCCCTCACCTTGAACCTATATCTCCTTGTGACTGACCCTTCAACTAAAGGGAACAGCTGCTCCCTATCCACTCTGTCCATGCCTCTCATAATCTTGTACACCTCAATCAGGTCACCCTTCAGTCTTTTTTGCACCAACAAAAACAACCCAAGCCTATCTAACCTCTCTTCATAACTTAAATGTTCCATCCTAAGCAGCATCTTGGTGAATCTACTCTTCACCCCCTCCAGTGCAATCTCATGTAAGTTTTAGGGCAAATCCTCCATGATTAAAGAACCCAAGGATAAGGAAAATGGCCAGTTGGTTGTCAGGCCACATGAATATGCAAGAGGCTGGGAATAACGAGAAGGTCGAGACAGGGATGATCTAATCAACAGGAAACAAAGGAGAAACCATGGCCAGCAGACGAGGAGTAAATAGCCCAGCAGGAAGACAATGAGAACAGAGATCATTCCATCCACGGACAACATCAAGACTCAGCTCGTTGATGGGATTCCAATCAGGCTGACTCAGAGAACGTTTAAAAGACATTAAAAAATAAATTAAGGGCGGTCCCGACAGTTCCGGCCCTTTTGTTCCAGTCAATCAAAACTACCAATGATCAGAAACTGTTTTGTGTGAGAGAATCACTGGTTCAGGTTTTAAAAAGGGACAAGCAAGCTCTGGTCTCTCTCTCCTCTCTCTTTTCCTGTTCCTGCCTGCCTCTCGTTCGTCTCCAGCACACAGCCCGAAGCCCACTGAGCAATTTAAACTGGGATTGTGAGTATCCTCTGGTAATTCGCGAAGTTCCCGAGATCATCATAGTGGATGAGGCTTTGGGGAAAGGGGGGGGTGGCTTTTGCATGCACCTTTCATAGTTTAAGACACTGGTAAACTTGTGTAAAGTAAGCATTCCCGTTGTGCCCGTTTTTAGTATTCCTTCCACAGCTATAGTCTTATAGTGCATAAGGCATTGTGTGTTGTTTTCCTGGTGTTTGGTGATCTTGACCTTGATGTTTTAACAAATATATATATGTCTTTGACTTCCATTGGAGTCCGTTTTGATCTTTTCAATTTCTCACCAACGATCTCTGACCAAGTCACAATATTAAATATCCCTTACCATAATTCCGGAGTCTAGAACTGAGGGTACTCTGGGCGCTTCGAAACCGCCCACTCAGGAAAGGCTGCCAGGTAGTGGATAGGCAGCAGTTTCCTTTTCTCTCTCTTGGGAGCGCTACTCTAGTGAAGTAGGCGCAAGGTGGCCGTTGTTCCATCAGCGAGAGAGAGAATCACTCAGGCATTGGTGGGGTTTGAGTAACGGAGAACCAAACCTGAGATAAGCCCACGAGTGGTGTTAAAAAGGGGATCCCGCTACACTCATCTTTCCTATAATGTGACGGCCAGAACTGACACAGTACTCCAGCTGTGGCCTCACCAAAATTCTATATAACTCCAACATGACTTCCCTACTTTTGTAATCCATGCCTTAATTGATAAAGTCAAATGTCCCATATGCCTTTTTCACCACCCTACTAACATGCCTTTCATCCTTCAGAGATCTAGGAACAAACGTGTCAAGATCCCTTTGTCCCACAGAAGGTCCCAGTGTCATGTCTTTGATTGAATATTTCCTTGTCAAATTACACCTTCCGAAGTGTATCACCTCACACTTTTTTCAGAGTTAAATTCCATCTGTTATTTATCTGCCCATTTGACCATTCTGTATATATCTTGTAGCCCAAGACACTTAGCCTCACTATTAACTGCTCGGCTGATCTGTCATCTGCAAACTTACTAATCCTACCCCCCACATTGTCATCTATGTCTTTTAAATAAATTATGAATAATAGGGGACCCAACACAGATCCCTGTGGTACGCCAGTCTTTAGTGGCTTTCAGTCACTGAAACAGCTTCCTGTCATCACCCTCTGTCTCCCACAACTGAGCCAATTTTGAATCCACCTTATCAAATTACCCTGTATCCCATGTGCATTTACCTTCTTTACTTGTCTCCCATATGGGACCTTGGCAAGGCTGTGCTGAAATCCATATGAACTACATCAACTGCATTACCCCCAGCTACACACCTGGTCATCGCCACAAAAAATTCAATCAAATTTGTTAGTCATGACCTCCCCCGATGAAGCCATGCTGACTATCCCTGGTCAAGTCTTGCCTCTCCAACTGGAGATAGATGCTCTTCTTCAGAAGTTTCTCCAATAGTTTCCCTACCACTGACGTGGGACTCACTGATCTGTAGTTCCCTGGTTTATCTCTACAACCCTTTTTAAAAGCAGAACCACATTAGCTATTTTCCAGTCATCTGGCACTTCTTCCACCGTGGCTAAAGAGAAATTGAAAATGTGGGTCAGAGCCTCTACATTCTTCTCCCTTGCCTCCCACAGCAGCCGAGGGCACAATTCATCCAGACCTGGAGATTTTATCCACTTCAGGCTGCCAACACCCCCATTACCTTGTCCTTTCCTATGTCAATTTACTGAAGAACCTCAGTGTCTCCCTGAATTTCATACCTTCTTCCTCATTCTCAGATGTGAAGTATTCATTCAACATCCTACCAATGTCCACTGGCTCCACCCACAGATTGCGCCCCCCCACAAAACCACCCCACCCCCCCCACCCCACCCACCCCCCCACCCCACCCACCCCCCACCCCAACACCCCCCACCCCCCCACCCCATCACCCCCCACCCCATCACCCCCCCACCCCCCCACCCCATCACCCCCCCACCCCATCACCCCCCCACCCCCCCATCCCATCACCCCCACCCCCCCATCCCATCAACCCCCACCCCATCCCATCACACCCCCCCACCCCATCCCCCCCACCCCATCACCCCCCCACCCCCCCACCCCATCACCCCCCCACCCCATCACCCCCCCACCCCCCATCCCCCCATCCCATCACCCCCCCACCCCCCCATCCCATCAACCCCCACCCCATCCCATCACATCCCCCACCCCATCCCCCCCACCCAACTCCCCCCATTCCCCCCCCATCCTCCCCCATCCTCCCCCCATCCCCCCGCACCACTCCCCGCCCCCCCGCACCACCCCCTGCCCCCCCCGCACCACCCCCCCGCCCCCCCCCGCACCACCCCCCAGCCCCCCCCCGCACCACCCCCCAGCCCCCCCCCCGCACCACCCCCCAGCCCCCCCCCCGCCCCCCCCGCACCACCCGCCAGCCCACCCCCCGCACCACCCCCAGCCCCCCCCCCGCACCACCCCCCAGCCCACCCCCCGCACCACCCCCCAGCCCACCCCCCGCACCACCCCCCAGCCCACCCCCGCACCACCCCCAGCCCACCCCCGCACCACCCACCAGCCCACCCCCGCACCACCCCCCAGCCCAGCCCCCGCACCACCCCCCAGCCCACCCCCCCGCACACCCCCCAGCCCCCCCCCCGCACCACCCCCCAGCCCCCCCCCGCACCACCCCCCAGCCCCCCCCCCCCGCACCACCCCCCAGCCCCCCCCCCCGCACCACCCCCCAGCCCCCCCCCGCACCACCCCCCAGCCCCCCCCCCGCACCACCCCCCAGCCCCCCCCCCGCACCACCCCCCAGCCCCCCCCCCGCACCACCCCCCAGCCCCCCCCCGCACCACCCCCCAGCCCCCCCCCCCGCACCACCCCCCAGCCCCCCCCCCGCCACCACCCCCCAGCCCCCCCCCCGCACCACCCCCCAGCCCCCCCCCCCCGCACCACCCCCCAGCCCCCCCCCGCACCACCCCCCAGCCCCCCCCCCCGCACCACCCCCAGCCCCCCCCCCCCCGCACCACCCCCCAGCCCCCCCCCCGCACCACCCCCCAGCCCCCCCCCCGCACCACCCCCCAGCCCACCCCCCGCACCACCCCCAGCCCACCCCCCGCACCACCCCCCAGCCCACCCCCCGCACCACCCCCCAGCCCACCCCCGCACCACCCCCCAGCCCACCCCCCGCACCCACCCCCCAGCCCCACCCCCCCGCACCACCCCCAGCCCACCACCCGCACCACCCCCCAGCCCCACCCCGCTCCACCCCCCAGCCCACCCCCCGCACCACCCCCCAGCCCCCCCCCGCCACCACCCCCCAGCCCCCCCCCGCACCACCCCCCAGCCCCCCCGCACCACCCCCAGCCCCCCCCCGCACCACCCCCCAGCCCCCCCCCGCACCACCCCCCAGCCCCCCCCCGCACCACCCCTCAGCCCCCCCCCGCACCACCCCCCAGCCCCCCCCCCGCACCACCCCCCCCCCCCCGCACCACCCCCCAGCCCCCCCCCCGCACCACCCCCCAGCCACCCCCCCCGCACCACCCCCCAGCCCCCCCCCCGCACCACCCCCCAGCCCCCCCCCCGCACCACCCCCCAGCCCCCCCCCCCCGCACCACCCCCCAGCCCCCCCCCCCGCACCACCCCCCAGCCCCCCCCCCGCACCACCCCCCAGCCCCCCCCCCCCGCACCACCCCCCAGCCCCCCCCCCGCACCACCCCCAGCCCCACCCCGCACCAGCCCCCCCCCCCCGCACCACCCCCCAGCCCCCCCCCCGCACCACCCCCCAGCCCCCCCCCCGCACCCACCCCCCAGCCCCCCCCCCCGCACCACCCCCCAGCCCCCCCCCCCGCACCACCCCCAAGCCCCCCCCCGCACCACCCCCCAGCCCCCCCCCCCGCACCACCCCCCAGCCCCCCCCCCCCGCACCACCCCCCAGCCCCCCCCCCCCGCACCACCCCCAGCCCCCCCCCCCCGCACCACCCCCCAGCCCCCCCCCCCGCACCACCCCCCAGCCCCCCCCCGCACCACCCCCAGCCCCCCCCCCCCGCACCACCCCCCAGCCCCCCCCCCGCACCACCCCCCAGCCCCCCCCCGCACCACCCCCCAGCCCCCCCCCCCCGCACCACCCCCAGCCCCCCCCCGCACCACCCCCAGCCCCCCCCTCCGCACCACCCCCCAGCACCCCCCCCGCACCACCCCCCAGCCCCCCCCCCGCACCAACCCCCCAGCCCCCCCCCCCGCACCACCCCCAGCCCCCCCCCCGCACC